>NC_140177.1:43957432-44419932 GCF_963971535.1 Notolepis coatsorum
AGCCTAAGAATAAAATACAGTCTGGGATATACATTTCCTATGTTACATTCTAATATAAAATATACCGGTACAGTAAAATATGGGTCTTTCCTGGGACGAAGCGCAGGCCAAAGCACGAGACAGGATTCAGTGGCAGTGTATGATTGCGGCCTTATGCCCCAACCGGGACGAAGAGGATAAGTAAGTAAGTAAGTACAGTAAAATATACGGTAAGTGTAAAATTGTACTATGTCGGTTTAAAAGTAAAGGTAAAAGTCCAGGAAGATAGTACTGTCACCCTATGCGCAGTGAGGCACAGTGATGAAGGACTTCCTGTGCCGTTCAGTGCTACATCTTGGGAGTCGTCTAGCACTGAACGTGCTCCTTCTGTCAGCCAAGTCTGTGTATAGTGGGTGGGAGGGGTTGTACCTGATGGCATGGAGCTTTGCAAGGCTCCTCCTCTCCGCCACCCACCGCAATGCTGGGTTACACACCGTCTAATGCCATAGTGGAACTGGACAAGCGGCTTTGAGATTATTTGGAGTGCTTCAAGCACTTTGGTGCTTTTGTCCAATGTCCCAATGGCTGCCAAGGAACACAAATTATGTGGAAAAGGTGTGCAAGTATCTAAAAAATGTCTATGCACTTGTGACGGTAGTCCTCTCTGTTTATCTAGAACTCTCTGTTTGTCTAGAACTCTCTTTTTATCTAGAACTCTGTTTGTCTAGAACTCTGTTCGTCTATAGAACTATCTTTTTATCTGGAACTCGTTGTTTGTCTAGAACTCTGTCTAGAACTCTGTTTATCCAGAACTCTGTTGATCTAGAACTCTCTTTTTATCTGGAACTATGTTTGTCTAGAACTTTGTTAGTCTAGAACTCTATTAGTCTAGAACTATCTTTTTATCTGGAACTCTTTGTTTGTCTAGAACTATCTGTCTAGAACTCTGTTAATCCAGAACTCTGTTGATCTAGAACTCTCTTTTTATCTGGAACTATGTTTGTCTATAACTCTGTCTAGAACTATCTGTTGATCTAGAACTCTCTTTTTATCTGGAACTCTTTGTTTGTCTAGAACTCTCTGTCTAGAACTCTGTTTATCCAGAACTATGTTTATCTAGAACTCTCTGTTTATCCAGAACTCTGTTTGTCTAGAACTCTCTGTTTATCTCGCCGATGATACAAATCTGTTTTTGTCCCATAAAAATTCACTCGAGCTTCAAGATCTACTTAACGCAGAATTACAAAAAGTGGATACCTGGTTTAAATGCAACAAATTATCGCTTAATCTCAGCAAAACAAACTTTAGTGTTTTTCACTCTAGTTGGTTGCGCACTGATCACATTTGCATTCAAATTAATGGAAAGGAGCTGTCAAGAGTGGTGTCCACAAAATTTCTAGGGGTCGTCATCGATGAGTTGCTCAATTTCAAATGCCACATTAAATATCTATTAACAAAACTGTCCAAATATGTTGGTTTATTCGTTAAAATACATTATTTTCTTCCTTTACCTGCTCTTCTCACTCTATAAAACTTTGTTTGAACCTCTCATTAATTACTGTAATGTCATATGGTGCAACACTTACCCCAGCCATCTCAAGAAACATGAAAGCTTGCAAAAGAAAATGCTACGAGTATAGTGTCATGGTCCGGGTTTAATACGCCCACAAGTCCTCTATTCCATCGCCTTGGTCTCCTGAGGCTTGCTGATTTTAATGTCCACCAAAATGCTTCAATGATTTATCAAGTTGTGTATAACATGAATCACAGACTGTCTGAGCTTGTCCCGGTCTGCCGTCCACTGCACATTCATAATACTATAATAGGCATCTTATCTTTTGCAAGAGGAGAAAGCTCAAATGTGCCAGCCTAAGTATAGCATGCAGGGGCCCGCAGATCTGGAACTAGCTTGATGAGAGTCTGAAACAGTCAAAATCCATCTCCACCTTCAAAAAATCACTGAAAGAGGATTTGCTCAAATCATATCTCTAAATAGTAACCATACTTGGGAATATTATTTGTCTGTATTTATCTATGTTGTATGTATGTAAGTAGGTATAGGTAAGCCTATCCATGTTATATGTTTTGTTTGCCTCTGTTTGTGATCAGGCTCCCTCCAAAAGCTTTAAATAGCTTCTTGGGAGACCTGGCACACTACACAATTCCGATGATGATGATACCATGATGATGATATTTATTGTATTGTATTGTATTGTATGTGTGTGTGTGTGTGTGTGTGTGTGTGTGTGTGTGTGTGTGTGTGTGTGTGTGTGTGTGTGTGTGTGTGTGTGTGTGTGTGTGCGTGTGTGTGTGTGTGTGTGTGTGTGTGTGAATACATTCAAATTGATCCAGAACTCTGTTTGTCTATAACTCTCTGCTTAACTTTTTGTTAATATAGAACTCTCGGTTTACTGTATATAGAACTCTCTGTTTGTCGATTAGAACTTCCTGTTTGCTTGTTCTGTCTCTTGACTCTTTGCTTGACTGGCTCCACCCTCGATTATCTGTACCTGTGGGGAGAAGGTATAAGGGCCAGCTGCTGTCTGGGAACCCCCCTTTTTATTTGTATTTTCTGCACCCTTTGACACACCCTTCAACACCTACACACACCATACTGTTTTCATTGCATCCCCACACATAATACACTCAATGATTTATTTTTAGTTTAATAAACTTTGGTTAGGAAAACAGTTGCTACCATATGGACCTCCCCTTCATTGTTATGGCCTAACCGAGCCATTTAAAATCACATAGGATGATCACAATACCATAAAAACTAAAAGAAAAAATATGGTAATCAAAGAAAAACACAAACAGAAAGCGAACCACCACTTTAATATTGTTTAGCCTCATCATTTGCACAAGCTCTACTTTTTCCCGTCACTGTGACCCAATTCTGATCAATTAGTTAATCAGGACATATGTTGTTTGGTTTCCTATGACTTTATTGGCCTCCCTGACTGACATCTCTGTTTCCTAAAGAGCTCCAGTGAGCCTCCATCTCCATCTGGTACAACACTGTGCTCCTCTATCCTGATAGACTTCAGACACCCTCTCCAAAGCCCCTAAAACCTCAGAGGGGAACTGACCCCAGAAGCCAGGTCATGGGACGCATCCATAAGCTTCCTCTTAGTTTGAAGAAGAAGAAGACTGCAGATGAGTGTGTGGGGTTCCTAATCAATCAACCTGAGAAAACATTTTAATTATTTTTGTTGCTAAATTGAATATCACTTAAAAAAAAGCTTGTTGACATGAATGTAAAACAGAATGAAATGTACAAAGTAAAGCTAATTTTGAGATATTATTTAAGGTAAAGGTGTAAGACCCTTACAAACATTGCCAATTGTATGCATTTTCTGGTGCAGCAGTGAATACAAAACAACTTTGGCCCAAAAATGCTTTAGAAAAACAAAAGAGAAAAAAAAAGCACATATACAATGAGAAAATAAACAACAAAAACAAACAATGAAGGCGATAAGTAAAACAGACATTCATAGAAAGAGCAGCGGTGGAAATAATTGAGTACCACCGTTTCTGAGTAGTTGCCTTTTTGCAGTTTTTAAAGTATTTAATGCTAAGTTTTATTTTTAGACATGATGATTCTATAGCTTTGTTGGTATGATTAAAAAGGGACCAACCCCAAACCTTTGTCTAATAATGAAATGTAATAATGAAACATTCAAATATAAAATAATGAAACATTAAAATCTATAAAATAATGAAATCTATTTTTTTTTTTAAAACATTGCCAATACATGCATTTCCTGGTGCAGCAGTGAATACAAAACCACTTTGGCCCAAAAATGCTTTAGAAAAACAAAAGAGACAAAAGAAAAGCACATATACAATGAGAAAATAAACAACAAAACAATGAAGGCGATAAGTAAAACAGACATTCATATAAAGAGCAGCGGTGGAAATAATCTGAGTAGTTGACTGCCTTTTGCAGTTTTTAAAGTATTTAATGCTAAGTTTTATTTTTAGACATGATTCTATAGCTTTGTTGGTATGATTAAAAAGGGACCAACCCCAAACCTTGGTCTAATAATGAAATGAAATAATGAAACATTCAAATCTATAAAATAATGAAACATTCAAATCTATAAAATAATGATACATATATATATATATATATATATATATATATATATATATATATATATATATATATATATATATATATATATATAAAAGAAACATGCCAACGTGAGTGATTTTTGTGGGGCAACTTTTGGAATGTGCACAAATTCTTGATGTTATAAGTTATAACTTATAAGTACTTGATTACTTTTTTAATGTTCTACCCTTTTACTTTTACTCAAGTAATTATCTATACAAGTAGGCCTAGTCCATTGAAGTCTTTACTTCCAATTTACTGTAAGTAACATTTCACTTAAAGGGGCACCAAAAAACAATGGCAATTTATTTTGCACATATTCGCAATAAAAAAATATCCCTATTGCAATGCTTATCTCTATTTTTCATGTCTAACTTTTATCTGTAATAAACACCACACAAGGATGCAGTGTCCTCTGATGACATCACTGGTGGCCATATTCAAAGTCATTAACTCTAAATAACTGTCAAACTAAATGAATGTGTGCACAACAGTTTAGAGCATTGGGATGTGTGTGAGATTATGTGCAAAATAAATCAGTTTTCTTTGTGACGTGTCCCTTTAGGTAACTGTTCTACTTGAGTTACAGTACCCTTTCCATCTCTGATAATGAGTAGAAATAAGTATTACACTGAAACAAATTTGACAAAAGGTCACTCACAAGTATAACATTTCAGAATGAAAACCTTTGCTAAATGATCTGCTAAAAGTAATTGACCAGTTAACCAATTATGACTACTTTCACATATATTGCCACATATATTGCCAACATCATGGTCATCCTGTGAGGCTCGGTTTGGCAAAGCCTTGTCCTCTGTGATAAAAAAAAAATAGTCCAGAGTGTGGCGTACATGTCATCCTGAGGTTTGGGGTGCGTTGCATCTGAGACGTAAAATAGTCTCTCACACATTTACACTACTCAAGATTGGGAGAAAAAATATCCTCACAAATGAGTAATGTTGTGACATTCTTTCAAAAGGTTACAGATAGTAGTAAAACATGTCTTGAACTGAATGTTTTCTCTGTATTATTTTGTTGGTGATACTTATATACAGTACTTACTCCTTAAAGGGCCACTTCGCCGATTTTCAATCATAATCCGATCATTCTGTTGTGAGGAGGTTGTGATAGTTGGACATAAAACTTCATCAATGTGTTCTGTATCTGGAGAGCTCTGTCGAAGAAAGTAGATCTCTAGTATCATAAATCAAATCAAATTTATTTGTAAGGCCCGACAACACACGTTAATGTCCCTATGGGCCGGACACGTCTTCTTTAAACAAGTCAAGAAGAAACATAGCAATAAATCAAGAACAAAACAAGAACACCATAAGGTCCAACAAATTTAAAATAAATGCAAATAAATGAATGAATGCAAGCACTCCCAGACATACCCCACGCGAAGGTAAGGAAAAACTCACAAAAACCTAACAATAGGGGAAAATGCACCACAGGCAGTGTGGAGGAGAGAAACCTTAGAAAGTTTTTGGATTACAGAAAATTATCACTAAAGTGCTATCTGTTGCAGCTGCACTGTTTTTGGATAAGTTGGATAAGTTTGACCATTTCTCAAAATCTGAAAATCATTATTTAATAAAACACAGAAAAGGATCACCAAGATACTCTGGATAAAAAAAACCTTTACAGACAACATTGAGACAAAGCTTCCTGACACATCTCCATCCAAACTCTTGGAATAACTCATTGAAATCTCATCTGATACCACCTGGAGAGCTCGTTTCAGAGTGTGGTGCTGAGTTCCAAGTATCTCATGATGCAGGAGTTAAGGTGTTGATACCATTCAGCACCACATATCTGTGTGAAGCTGGCTTTTCATCCATGACAGCTCTGAAAACAAAATATAGGGCCAAGTTGAGCCTTGAGGATGACATGCGTGTTGCCTTGTCAAAGATCTCCCCACGTATTGACCGTATTATTAGCCAGCAGCAGCAGACCTCGCATTGAGCTAGAAATGTCCACTGAGTGAACGAGTGCTTATTTTCTGTATTTATTTATATTTTTTGAGAAATGGTAACTTGGTGATCCTTTTCTATGAAATGGTCACACTTATCCAAATATGCTATTTTTATGGAGAACAGTGCAGCTGCAACAGATAGCACTTTAGTGATAATTTTCTGTAATTTTATTTAAAGAAATATGCTATTTGATTTACTACTACAAGCAGTGTAATGTCAACAGTACTAAGCCATTTAGACCTGAAACACCTGTTAATAATGCATTATATAGCCTGCATATACACACAAATGTGTTTCCCGGTTTCTTAAATAAACATTATTTTGAAAGCAAGCACTTTTGTCATCATTGTAGCAAAAAAGACAGGACCGGAAAAGTCTTTATCGTATGTAGGGGTGCCCTGGAATATTTTATTGAACACAGGGGTGCCATGGCAGCAGAAAGGTTGAGAACCCCTGCGCTAGAGGCAAGGACGCAGGAAGGGGGGGTGCGGCAGGGGCTGCAGCACCCCCTGCTGGATGGGAGTGTAACTGCAACTGCAAGGTTGTTTTGGATTCTATTCCAAATTTGTAACCTAGGCTACTCATGTCACAGAGCGGAACGGCACTGCAGATTTACCCTACTCTTGGAATTCATTCAGATCGTCATAGGGGCGCTGTCTCGATAATGCAGTGTTATTAACAGCGTGTAGCCGACGCATGAACCGGTTGGGATTCGAATAGACGCGGCCTGGAAGCGTCAACGCGGAACTGGAAATCCGTTGGTAAAAAGAAATAGACACAGCGGCTGCGCCCTGCCTGGGATAGTTAACTTTTGGGACGCTGAATTCGCAGTAAAGGAATATATGAACAAGCCAGCAGAACTATCCGAGCCCCCAGGAGGGTGATCGAAGACCTTTTGCATGTCGGCACTCGGCGATCATGTATGCGGGGAACGAATTGCAGAGGGAGGGCGCAACAGCCAGGTGGGGTAAGCTGGGCTGTGATGTGTGCATCAGAGCGCGGAGTTGGGCAGCGGTTTTGATTGAAAAGTTTGATTGAAAAGTTTATTAACAGATTGCAGAATGGGTACAGTACAGTACAGCTCAATACATACAATTGTTAAGGGGATGCAGACCAGAGAAAGACTTTCGTCTTGTTTACATCAGGGTCCCCCATTTTCAATTCATCATAGTATCCCCTAGTGAACGAGAGTGTTGGTTATGACGTGACAGACAGTGGAGCTGTTTGCAGATAGCGAGCATTTTGACGTGTTGCGTGGTGGCGATGTCTCGCAGACAATACAACTACAAGTATAATTATATAATATATATATTTTATAAAAAAATAAAAAAAAAGTATATATAAAAAAAAAAAAAATCAAAAACGATCGATATCTCAGCACCCCCACTCCCCGCGGACTTCTCGCGTCCCTGGCTAGAGGTCACATGGTGATTATGGGGTGTGGGTTGTGGTTGAACTCTCGCGATACACAACACATTGGTCAGTTTTATGTCTGACCACATTATCCTCCTCACAACAGAACGGCAGGATTCAGGTAAAAAAAAAATCAGGTTTAAAGGAACACGCCAACATTTGGGGAAATTAGCTTATCGAGACCAGAGATAGATACCAGTTTCCTCTCTGTGCATTCAGTAGAAAGCTATCTGGCTGCTTGTTAGCCTAGCTTAGCACAATGAATGGACACCTCTCCCGAAGGCTAACTGGCCATGTCAGCTTTCATTCAATGTTTGTTGGCGATACACGCTATATTAAAAATGTCAACTGTACATGATCCTAAACGTTATGACTTATCACGAGCGGATGAACGGGGGGGGGGGGGGGGGGGTCGTTTATAATTCCGTGATCGTCAGTAAATGCTTTATGTAGTATGGGTGATATATTGATCAGAGCAGTTTGCATGGATAATAATAAACAAACGTGCTGAAAATGACATCGGCATGCTCTTACCGTTCGACGATGAGACTGGAGGAAAAAGATCCCACTTATTTGACGGCGATCTCCTAAATCCATTTCCAGTTTGTATAATCATAATAAACGCCCAAATCGTATCGATTATTGCGTTATGGCAGCGATCGCTACACACAGACGTGTGTCTACAGTCCCGCAACAATATGCGAGTGCCGGACGCATTTGCCAGATGCACCGGAGATCTCCAGAGATCCACTTCCGGTTGCAACTCGCCGATCATCCACCAGGCGGCAGTATTGAAGCGTTGCAGAGTTGTGCAGGCTCCCACTGCATCAGACCAGGCTCCGTGAGGGAATTATGAATAACATGGCGAAAAAATGAAATATGATCTCAATAACGTTGTACGCCGTGGAATGGCAGAATTTGCATGAACTTGAAACACGTCGTAAGCCGTGTGGGATGTGTTAAGGAAATGGTCTTATCCCTTTGAAAAACTCGTATAGAGGTGTCAGCCATTTTGCAGCACCGAGTAGGGCTGGGCAATTAATCGAAATAAAATTGCAATCTCGATTCATAGATAAAAATAGGGAAACAATGTCCAGGCACGCACTCCAGGTTTTTCCAAATTTATTGGCAGCCTGTAATCATGACGTTTCGGTATGAACACACCTTCTTCAGAATGGCTTGCATCTACTACTTTAATCTCGATTCATAGACCTATGCAATCTAATTTCTAAATTATGACGATTCTTTTTATTAAAACAACTAAAAATTATTATTATTATTATAATCTTTTAAACTTTTTTAAATGATGACGATTCTGACTTGAGTTATTTTGTATGTTACAAGATACTTTTAAGTTTAAGTCAAGCACTGTCATATGTTATGTTTAAGTTTAAATCAAGTTTCAAGTTCAAGTTTCTTTAATAGTTGTCATACAGAAGTACAGAATACTTTTGTACAAAATGCTTCTTACTGTTGCGCTCCAGAGACTGTGCAAGACAAGATAAGTATGAAATAAAACATAGTAAAATTAGAAGTAAAAAAAAAAGAGGTCACAGTGTTCAGTTTAGACATATGTACAATGTTCGATGCAGAATAGACGTAGTTACCATACAATATACAATACTGTGCAGTGTACTAATATACAATACTATATAGTGCAAGGCAGAAATGGAGAAATGGGACGAGGTGCAATTTAGGTACAATTCACAGTAGGTGTACGAGTTGTAGTGCAAATCCTTTATCAATAAATATAAAGTGTAAGTGTGTTTGTGTGATCTAAAGTGTGGAGAGTGGGTGCTGCAGTGTGTTGTTTGTTTGAGTGAGTGTGTGCGTGTGGGTGTGTGTGCTGTGTGCATTTGATGGTTGTTGCATAGTGATTATTGTTCGTTTAGCGATTATTGTTCGTTTAGCAGCCTGATGGCCTGGGGATAGAAGCTTCTTCTGAGTCTTTCTGTGCTCGCCTTAAGACTCCGGTATCGCTTGCCTGACCGCAGCAGTTCAAAGAGGCAGTTGTTCGGGTGGCTCGAGTCCTTAATAATTCTCTTAGCCTTCCCCTTGCACCGCTTGTTGTAAATGTTCTGGAGGGTGGGAAGCCCCCCTCCAATTGTGCGTTCGGCTGAACGTGTCACTCTTTGTAGTCTGCTACGGTCTTGTGCAGTGCTATTCCCAAACCAGGAGGTGATGTTGCCGGTCAGGATGCTCTCTATTGTACATGAGTAGAAGTTCCTAAGGATCTTCTGACTGACTTGGAACTTCCTTAGGCGCCTGAGGAAGTAGAGGCGTTGTCGTGCCTTCTTCACAACACTGTCAATGTGTGTGGTCAATGTGTGTGGTCCAATCAAGCACTTTGATATGTTATGTTGTCTTTAAAACCTGTTAAGCTAATGGAGGTACTATCCAAAGAGGGGTCCGGGAGGGGGGGGGGGGTTCGAGCTGGAGCATATGTGTGTAGGTTTTTAGATAACAGGTATTAGGGGTATATCCTGTATAAGACATTGGTATAAATGGTAATTTCGTTGGATATACACTGTGTATTAATGCTTGTGTATCTTATCGTGTGTTGTCATGTTTGTTTATATGTGTGTTTAAAAAATAATATAAAAAAAAAAAAAAAAAAACTGTTAAGCTGTAGCCCTATTTTCAGAAATTTCGCCTAAAGGTACATGTCTAAGTAGATGGAAGATTGCTCCACTTCTACAAGGTCAATTTGCATGTTCTTGGTATCTAGGAACATCTAGGGACCTGGGGGTATGTGTTTCCAGTGTGAGAAATATTGTGTCTGTTACTAGGCTTGAGTAAATTGTAATGAAAAAAAGGAGAATATAAATAATGATTTATTTTTGCATCTGTGCCGGTGAATAACACCATGTTACAATTGTGCCTTAACCGAGGTCGCTCACTGAGCTCATTCACCACCTTCTTGAGATCAAGTGTACAAAAAGCTAATGAATAAAGGGAAGATGATTAAACAGAAGGATTTGTAGATACAGTAATAAATGATAATCCATTTTAATTATAAATTCATATTTTATTTATTTATTTATTTATTTATAAATAAATAAAATATGAATTTATAATTAAAATGGATTATCATTTATTTGACCTTGAACTTGACCTTATTATGGCCAAATCATACATCTATGGATAGGGAAACGGCTCCCCTTTCCAATGGCAGGCTTAAATCTGGATTTAGTCATTTCCTCACAGTTTTACAATAAAAGAGATATAATTAGCATTTTTTGGGTTAAATTCTTATTTTCGGTAAATCTTATAAAACATCGGTAAAAATGAAAATATACCCTGACTGCTGTTTTGATAGGGTTATGGTCTTTACTCTTGGCAAATATATATATATTTTTTTTAAACATTAACATCCAAGGGCCCACATGTGGGATGATTCGCGACACGCCACTTTGCCGACCTCTAGGGGCTTGTGTGTGCATTTCTTTTTATACAATAATTTGATAGAATTAAAGCCCTATTTGTTACCTGTCAATTGCCCTTTCAGGTGACAGAATCCATTCAGTGGTTCTCGAGTTACATGCCGATATGTGAGGCGTGCGCCAAAGTACACATTACCACCCCTAAACTCCGGGGGCTCTAGCTCCGTCAAAATTTCTGGACAGGGTTGTAGCCAATGAGTGTGGCTTTCCAAAGATACCCCATGATATGATAATTGGGGATCTAATATCGTCTCTATTGATCGATTTATGATAAAGAAAAGCAGGGTCCCCCAATTGGGGGACCTTACGGCTTAACAGGTTGAGTGCAATAAATTATTTTTAGAGAAAAATCGTGATTCACATGAGCAAGAATCGCCCAGCCCTAGCACCGAGCTTAGAATCTTTGACAGGGATGAGTCGTTGGCTGTCACTGGGTATCAAACCGTTCCATTTATGAGATAGAGTACAGTAGTTTTTCCAACCAACAGACCACCCTGCCACCCCAGAAATGATTCTCACAGGTGCCTCCTTCTGCGAGGTCCCTCTAGACGAGCACCCTCTAGACGAGCACCTATATCAAATGTTTATTTGGCGTGCCGAGGGGGATGTTTTTACAAGGGACTCCTTTCAACTTGGACGGAAGTTGTTCGACTTACAACGGATGGAGATGAAGAGTGCTGGACGAAAGGAGGAGAGCTAGCTCACACATTGTGTCTTATCGGCTCTCCTTTCAATAAGCCTGCGGGCCAGACATTAACAGCCCTTCAGCACAGCATGGTGATGTGGTTTATGGCACACTCCTGATCCGTATCAGTGTGGGAACCCAGGAAGGAGAGAGAGAACAGAGCCTGGCCGCCGGCAGGAGAAGGGTTGGCGAGATATGGAGGGCCAACATGTGTCTGAGGGAAGCCAAGGGGCAGGAGGGCTCACAGACTGAGGCTGATTAGAATGGGCTCTGCTCTCCTGGGACGTGTTAATGAAAATATATATTGCTCGCTTTACCACAAGAGCAATCACTTGAAGAGAGAAATATGGCTGGTGAGGGAAGATAATTGATGGATTAGGATTGCTCTGAAGCCAAAACAAAGACACTGTATCTTGATAGTTTATAACATTTGCACAAAGGACGGCAACTTGCCAGTTTTCACCGGGGGTCCACAGATTCTGATAGTGCCATCGGATATCGGGCTGGCATTAGTCTAAAAAACCCTGTACTGGAGAAGGTCTCACTACTAAAATCCACTACCAAGGCAAGCTATGTGTAACATGTCAGAAATCAAAGCAAAGTGGCTTTGTTTTCTGCATTCTTGGCACATAGAGGCATGTCCAATGACCTCAAACTAGTAGTCTGAGTCTCTACTCTTCAATAGATTGGATCAGTATCCGGTATCCATCTAGGACTCAGTGAAAAAGTGATATGGGTGCATCCCCAGTTCTTATCTCCATCCTCACCTGGTCTGATTGTTCCGTCTCTGCCTTGCACCCTTTACCCCATCACCATCACCATCACCATCACCACCACCACTGTGTAAAAGCAAGTGGGCAGAGAAATGACCATCCTCATCATCAAATACTGGGAAAGCTCCCTTTCAAACCACCGGTATGAAAACGTCTCGGGCCAGATGGGGAGGGGACAGGCAGAGGGGATCACTTAAACATCTCGCCCAAGGCGCCGCTCCTTCTCTGCACCTCCTACTCCCTTTGAATTCACCCCTTAAAGGGGGGAGGGAGGGTGGGCCTCCCATAGCAACTCCCAGCCCTGGGCCCACCCGCCTTTTGTCCCCCTCCCTAGCAGCAGTTTCTGCTCCAGAAGCCTTAGACAAGGCCTCCATTAATTGCGGGCCTGTGTGGAATACACGTGGGACAATGGGCCCAACAGAGTGTCCGGCCTCCAGACAAGGCTGGAAACAAGTGGTACAGGAATCCGGCAGAATAGAATCGTCCTGGCTGATGTCACTGAATACATTTACCTACCTCAGAGCCCATTCACTCTGTGCTTTGTTTTATTTGGACAAAAAAAAAGGAGAGAGAAGGGGTGGTTGGGGGGGTATGGGTATCAATGGAAAGGAGGGGGAGAGGGGGCTAAAGGATGGGAAATAACTGGTCACCACGGCAACACGCTGAATAAAAAATATGGTCGAATTTACTGGAGGCAGAGATGTAAAAGGGTAGAGGGCATAAGATTAAACCCTGTGTGAGATAAGAGGAGGCTGACAACAGAGGTTTGGGTTTTCTAGTTTATTCAACCTGTTTATCCGCCAATGAAGGGTGGATAAAGGCCTGGGAGATTAGGAGCCTCATCTAGCGCTCATGTTTGTCAACAACAACCTGAGCGGTTTCAAGTCAGCTTATTCCAAGTCAGTAACCACCAGGACGAAAAGGATGCTTAGCTGTGGAAAGTGAAGCTGCGGAGGAAAGGGGGACCATAGCAACTGGTATTTCTCTATTCCTGGGGAGCATAACAACCTGCCATCTGTCACCTAACTTGGGCTCTTTTCTTAAAAGAAGCCAGCGTTTAAACCTTCAACTTGGAGGCAAAGGCAATGAGACTGAAGTCTTATTGAACTCTGGGTCTCCTCTTTGAAAGGGGGAATCCAGTCATCGCCTTATCCCTCATCAAATTGAAAAACGCTTTTTAAGCGAGAGAGAGAGGCCTCACATTTAATTTTTAAAACCCAGACATGAAAGTGTTTCTAAACCACATTCAACAGTGGAAACTCCTTAAAGGGCTAGTTAACATGTAGATTATATGCATTTCAGTGCATTGTCAAAGCATCTACGTGTATTTACATGTTAATATGTCCAGGGGTACTATCGCGTTGAAAAGGTTGGTTAACTGTGATGTTTCTCGCTATGGACCATGGGAATGTGGTTTCTTTGTGCCATCAAAGTTCAAAAGACATCCCTGTAAGACCATGGATATTATGGGAACTAGTTCACAACTTCAAAACAACCTATAGATTTAGCCTGTTTGAGTTTTATGGAAGCTGTGGTTTATCAATCAAATATATACATTTCTTCAACTAAGTCACTATCTTTTTAAAATGTCATGTTTTTCACGGATGGGATTGTATAATCTGTTTTTTTGGATTCGGTTATGCCTGCATTGATCCGAATGCCGCCTCCCCCAGGCTGATGAGCTGGCATGTAGTCCTTGTCCAAGTCCATATCCATGAGTGTGTTTGTGTTGGGATTTATGAATGTGAAGATGGCCCATTCTTGCCACTCAAGATGACTCACAAGACCCCCGTTTTGGCCACTTTACCCTGTGAAAGCAGCCTGGGGGATGCCCTTTCAGCGCTGGAGGACCTCTGGCTGAGCCCCCTTCACATGGGAGATCAGTCTTACTTGGGAAAAAAGTTTCTGCTCTTTTCGGGGTGCTGTCCTGAGGGATGGCGCCTCCCTTCTTCACCTGCCGGCTTAGTGCTCATCACTTATGCACATAATCCCTGGTTAGTGCATGTGATCCACCGGCCCAGGCCCAGGCCCCAAAGCCTCCCCTGCTCACATGCTTGCTGGGTGGCTCCTGGGTGGCCATGGCAACTCTCATCTTCTCATGACAGTTAGGCCTCAGTCGTGGCTCTAAGTCCCTCTTCAGTCTCTTGTGCGTCTTTTTCTGTCTCCCAAAGCCCTCCTCTATTTGTCTGTGTTTATATCTATGGGTCTCTCTCTCTTTTTCTTCTTCTTTTCTCTCTCACAGCTTCCAGTTAGGTTGTTCCCAGCATGCTTTGCCCACGCTGGGCCTGAGAAAGTGAGTCCACTCTCAACCTGGCAGCGAGTGGGCTACAGTGGAGCGCCCTCCCTCAGAGCGCACAGGAGCCACATCATGGCTACGTTCAGCTCCAGATTAAAAGATGAGATATAGCACGACGTTGGAGCGTTTAGTATAGCGGCAGTCTAAACGAAGGGCTGACCTCATTTTATTGTGAGCCCCCATGTGTAAAATGAGATTGTAAGATACACTTCTTTTCAGCGTCACTCCAGGCCTCTAAGTGCAGATCATCTTACCGCGTCGCAACCCTGCAGCCTTAACCATTAGTTGGTTTAAAAAACTGTTTCTCACACGGGCCCTTGGGGAGAAGTGGTGGGGGTGTGTGTGTGTGTGTGGGGGGGGGCAGCCTCTACATCGCTGTGTGGCCTCACACACTAACAAGTGTCACACAGCGATGTGAGCCGGTCCTCCCCCTATGTGAACGCCATGTGAGAGGCGGCTCCATCCCTGCCCTCGCCACCTCAGCACAAGGACCTCCATTGACTTCTAACCTGTCGGGGGACCGGGGGAGACAAAGGGCCGCGGGGCGGGGCCCGTCCCTCCGACAAGCCTGTGAACAAACGCTAACACGGCTGCAACTGTCCTCCCCCTGAATCACTGAATTTATTGACCAACCACGGAGCCCATTCAGAGCTGGAAGGCCCGATAACAGAAGGGGACAGGGACGCCATAAAGGGCCAAGGGAAGGAGCCCATGGTACAGGGGACAGGAGGGAGGAGGAAGGCTTTGTGTCCGTCTGCTGGCCCACAGACCTCTGCAGGCCTTTTACCAGACATGACTGTCTTTGTGTCATCCGTACAATGAGGCCAACCGCGAGGGAGCATCAGGTTGGCCTTGTGGCCAGACTATCAATCAGGACGATGGGCCTTATGAGTGTCCAATAACTCCTAACATGGGTGGTGCAAGGGGGACCGGCTTCTTCTCTCCTCACCTTGTGAAGGAGACGCAGCGCCACGCTCTAGTTTAGGCCAGGGGTGTCGAGATAGCGGCAGTATGTTCCTGATAATTGTTCCGCGCCAACCGCCAAGTGGTGGAGTGGAGGTTCTCTCTGTCCGGCCGGTTCTGAGCAGGCCTGGAGGCTTTATGGTTCTGAGCAGGCCTGGAGGCTTTATGGTTCTGAGCAGGCCTGGAGGCTTTATGGTTCTGAGCAGGCCTGGAGGCTTTGTGGTTCTGAGCAGGCCTGGAGGCTTTATGGTTCTGAGCAGGCCTGGAGGCTTTGTGGTTCTGAGCAGGCCTGAAGGCTGTGTGGTTCTGAGCAGGCCTGAAGGCTGTGTGGTTCTGAGCAGGCCTGAAGGCTGTGTGGTTCTGAGCAGGCCTGAAGGCTTTGTGGTTCTGAGCAGGCCTGAAGGCGTTATGGTTCTGAGCAGGCCTGAAGGCTGTGTGGTTCTGAGCAGGCCTGAAGGCATTATGGTTCTGAGCAGGCCTGAAGGCTGTGTGGTTCTGAGCAGGCCTGAAGGCGTTATGGTTCTGAGCAGGCCTGGAGGCTGTGTGGTTCTGAGCAGGTCTGAAGGCGTTATGGTTCTGAGCAGGCCTGGAGGCTGTGTGGTTCTGAGCAGGCCTGGAGGCGTTATGGTTCTGAGCAGGCCAGAAGGCTGTGTGGTTCTGAGCAGGTCTGAAGGCGTTATGGTTCTGAGCAGGCCTGGAGGCTGTGTGGTTCTGAGCAGGCCTGGAGGCGTTATGGTTCTGAGCAGGCCTGGATGCTGTGTGGTTCTGAGCAGGCCTGGATGCTGTGTGGTTCCGAGCAGGCCTGAAGGCTGTGTGGTTCTGAGCAGGCCTGGAGGTGTTATGGTTCTGAGAAGGCTTGGAGGCTTTGTGGTTCTGAGCAGGCCTGGAGGTTGTGTGGTTCTGAGCAGGCCTGGAGGCGTTATGGTTCTGAGCAGGCCTGGATGCTGTGTGGTTCTGAGCAGGCCTGAAGGCTTTATGGTTCTGAGCAGGCCTGGAGGCGTTATGGTTCTGAGCAGGCCTGGAGGCTTTATGGTTCTGAGCAGGCCTGAAGGCGTTATGGTTCTGAGCAGGCCTGGAGGTTGTGTGGTTCTGAGCAGGCCTGGAGGCTTTATGGTTCTGAGCAGGCCTGAAGGCGTTATGGTTCTGAGCAGGCCTGAAGGTTGTGTGGTTCTGAGCAGGCCTGAAGGCGTTATGGTTCTGAGCAGGCCTGAAGGTTGTGTGGTTCTGAGCAGGCCTGAAGGCGTTATGGTTCTGAGCAGGCCTGGAGGTTGTGTGGTTCTGAGCAGGCCTGGAGGCTTTGTGGTTGAGCAGGCCTGAAGGCGTTATGGTTCTGAGCAGGCCTGAAGGCGTTATGGTTCTGAGCAGGCCTGAAGGCTTTGTGGTTCTGAGCAGGCCTGGAGGCTTTATGGTTCTGAGCAGGCCTGAAGGCGTTATGGTTCTGAGCAGGCCTGAAGGCGTTATGGTTCTGAGCAGGCCTGGATGCTGTGTGGTTCTGAGCAGGCCTGAAGGCTTTGTGGGAGCCATTGAAGGCAAAGAAACAATAAACAAAGAGTGTGTGTATAGGCACAATTCTCAGAAGTACAAGACTCGAGACAAAAAACGCATGGGGAAAAAAGAGAAAGCTGATGGGAGTCCAAAATGTTTGAAACTGCACAAGCTTGAGAAAGGCTTTCTCGCCGAGTAGCTAGCTGTGAGAGAGAAAGGCTGTGTGTTTTGGGTTCTTTATGTCATTCCGTCTGTCTCCATCTGTTGCTTCACTAATACAAAAGGAATACAGCAGAGGACACAAAAACAACCCTTATTGCCTTGTGGAGGCAACACTATCCAGAAAACTACATCACAAACACTGCCAGGAAAGCAAGACATCCTGGGCTCTATACACGCCACTGTGTACCGAAAAGATGATCCCTACAAGTAGGAGACACACACACACACATCAATTCATGACGCCTCCTCATCCTCATCATGAATATTCCCAAACAGGCTCTTCCCCCTGATCTGTGCGAGATTCTTTTCACTGGCACAGCCTTATTCACAGTCCCCCCCTAAATCCACCCATTCACTGCCTATAGGCCCTGATCTCCACATGAAATGATACCCCTCTTTCTCCTCCACTCTCGCGCCTTTAAGCACCCATATGCCAGGCAGCGAGGAGACTGGGAAAGCCCATAATTGATCAGTAAGACGAGGCTGAAAAAGTGTGACCAGGGTCAGCCCCCCACGACGTACGCAAGAGTGGCTTTAATATACAGATTTATTGGCAAATGTAATGGGAGCTCCGCAGAGCAAACAAAGGCAGATATTTGTTGACGCATTCCCCCAAATCAGCCGTTTTCTAGAAATCGAACATGATGGAAGAATGACCAAAACAATTAAAAGAAATACTGTATTACAATTTATGAAACAAACGTTCCCTTGAAAATAAGGTTAAAAAAGATCTTGAGTTGTTTACTTACAATGGGACATTCAACTGGCTGCTAAGACAATTTGGTGACACATTTTGATATTTTCATGTTAATTTTATAAGCATGAACACAGAAAAGAAAATCCATCAAGTGCTGTAAAAATTTGATATAAAAATCAGGTGTTAAAATCGATTGTTACAAAATGCAATCAAACAGTAGTGGGTCAATCTTTTCAAAATGTTTCCCTTTGATAAAAGCAGCATATTGGTCACGTGCAATAGCTTAATGATGTTACATGGTGTGATTGAAGCTTAGCAATCAGTACAAAGCTTTAGTCGATAGATCAGTTCACATTTAGACAAATATAATTACGAAGAGAGCCGATAACAAACCTTTCATTGTGCACCCATCAATGTTTTAGATGTTTTACACAGGGAAGTGGAATGTTATTTCTATTCACTTACACACACACGCACACGCACATGCACGCGCACACACACACACACACACACACACACACACACACACACACACACACACACACACAAAGATTACAAAAGGATTGTGGAAATTCATACGTTTCTCTTCCACAGGAAGAAATTCAATCATCAGACAGATTTTGTGAATTCTACCAGAGAAATAAGGTCATAACAATAAAATGGAATGTTATTCAGTCTTTAAAAAACACAGTAGTACCAATCATGATTAAAAAAACAACAAAATAGACAACGGTTTGCAAAAAGGCATAACTCTATGTTGTTGAGAGACAACTTCCATCTGTTTCAGTCCAGAATGGTCCTTTTTCTCTCTGTCAACATTTATAGCAGCAATAATTAAAACAAGAGGTTTAAAAGTTAGTGGACGACTGTGTCTCAGTGAAGCTGTATGGGGTCAGCCAGAACTCTTAGCCCTTTTCATTGTTAATTACACTTGGCCAGGGCGAAAAACAGGTCCACAATTTATATAGGCTTAATTGAAACAAAACAAAACGCAAGCAGCCTTTGATTTTCCTTATCTTGTAAGTTAAAGGTGCACTATGCCGTTTTGGGAGCTACATTTATAAGCATTTATTCGGTTATGAAAGCATTTTGTTTCAGTTTTGACTTTCAAACATCTCTCCACAAAACTACACAGAGCACAGAGTTAAGCGTTAACTTTTTAGGCTTGTTACGTGTATAACAACAAAAACCAAGCACACCTCATATTGTTTCCGCATAATGAAATATATCGTTGCCCAGGTCTAGCGGCACAAACAATGCTTTCATCCGTTTGCAATGGCTCAGATGGCAAAACGTTACGGTTGTTCTTGTACTACATGGCACATTTAACTGGTCACAAGGGTGGAAAGCCCCCCCCCCCCCTCGACACCAGCTCTGATATCGATACTGTATATCTGATCAAAGCATAGAATAGTTGCATTTACTGATTGAGTACAACTTGGAAGAGAGGAGTGTGTGGGAGTTTTAATCCTGTTTTTTTTTTTATATTTTTTTTTTACCCTTTTCTCTCATGTCATCAAGACCTCTGGGGTTGCGTGAGAAAAAATAAAACGATTCAAGTTTCGGTAGTGAGATATACAGATGATTAATGTCCAGTCATGGATTCGGAGTTCTGAGTATTTCTCCATTTTGAGCTGGTGAATCAAGAGCAGTTGTTGCTGAAATGCTTTTCTGATGTTTTTCTTTTTTTCTTTTTGGGCAATTCAGTACAGTGATTCGTTATAACAAAGTAGGAAGACTGTGCAGGTCACACTGCATGACAAACCTTGTGCTTCAAGGCAACTACCCTGATATAGGTTCAGGCTCGGTCCATCCATGTGCCTCAGGTTGGTCCAGGCTTCACGGCTTGGTCCACAGGGTCTGATAAGCTCCAGGCTGTTCTTGGTCCATGTTTCTAGGCTGAACTGAAGTTAGTCTAATGAGACAAAAGTCTGTCAGGGCCGTTGAGGTGAGGCTTCAGGCTTGTGTGACACTGATAGGCAGATGCAACACAGGGTTAAAGTTGTGGCCCAAGGGCCTCAATCCTAAGGTTCTGTGAAGCTCTGTTATACTGAAGGCACTGGTAGAACTGTTTGGGCTGCTGGGGTCACACACAGGGACAGTTGGGTGAGTGTGGGTGTGTGGGGCATTCTGGCAGACGCTGGGACAGAGACACGGGAGTGGGACGTGTTGGTCTAGGATACATTGGACACAGGGAGGTGGGGGTACTGGCCTAGGAGACATCGGAGGATTTGGGGGGCTGGTTTGGGACAGAGAGGTAGGACTGGGGCGTGCTGGCCTGGGAGACAGTGGAGACGGGGACAAAGAGGTGGGAGACTGTGGACATGGATAGGAAACACTGGGGCATACTGGCCTGGGAGACAGTGGATAGTTTAAGGGGCTGGTTTGGCTTTGGGTCACATGGCGACAGAGAGGTTGGAGAGGGGCGAGCTCGCATGGGAGACAGTGAATAGTTTAAGGGGTTGGTTTGCCCTTGGGTCACATGGGGACAGAGAGGTTGGAGAGGGGAGAGCTCGCATGGAAGACAGTAGAGCACTTTGGGGGCTGGTTTGGCCTTGGGTCACATGGGGACAGAGAGGTTAGAGAGGAGCAAGCTCACATGGGAGACAGTGGAGAGTTTAAGGGGTTGGTTTGGCCTTGGGTCACATGGGGACAGAGAGGTTGGAGAGGGGAGAGCTTGCATGGAAGACAGTAGAGGGCTTTGGGGGCTGGTTTGGCCTTGGGTCACATGGGGACAGAGAGGTTAGAGAGGGGCAAGCTCGCATGGGAGACAGTAGAGGGCTTTGGGGGCCAGTCAGGGTCCTCCTGCAGCTCCAGGGCCAGGTGCATGTAGCGAGCCCTGGGGGCCTTGTTTCTTCGACAGAACAGCCAGGTCAGGAAGGCGGAGCCCCAACGATCGTTCGCCGACTGTAATAGCAAAACACATACAGCACAAAGGAGGGATACATCAGTGATAACTAATAATAATAACAAATGTTTCATGCTTAGGATGTAGTTAAATTATGCTCATAACTGCAACCAACTTCATTCTGTGACAGCCTTTTTCCAGTGTTGTTTCAGATAGTTTATTTAAAAAAATATGTGTATCTATTTGTTTTCAAGAACCTCCCACTCAGGGCATTTTGGGGTAGAACACATAGTAGCATACTACAAAAACCTAGGGGTCCGCAAAGACGACTTCAAACTTGAAATGGTAACAACAGCTGAGGTACTCAAAAAACTGAGCGCCCTCCAACCAAACAAGGCCACTGGCCATGACAATATCCCCTCCAAATTCCACAGAGACTCAGCAGCCGCCATCACCCCAGTCATCACACACATAATAAACCTCTCCATAAAACAGGGACACGTACCCAAAGACTTCAAAATTGCGAGAGTAACCCCCCGGCACAAAAAGGGCAGCAAATTAGACCCAGGCAACTACCGCCCTGTTTCTATTCTTACCTCCATCTCGAAAGTCATGGAAAAGATAGTATACGAACAGGTCGAAAAGTACCTTGAGGAAAAAAATCGAATCTACGAATTCCAATCTGGCTTCAGAACATCCCACTCCACTGACACATGCCTTCTCTATTTGAACGACCACATCAAACAATATCGTATTTTTTTTTATTAGCGATTTGAATTCATATTTCATCAATCGAGCCTCACGCTAGTGTTGCAGACTCTCTCTGAGCTCAATTGGGGAAATACCTCCCCCTATCGTCTCTCCCTGTGTAACTGCACCCCATTCGTTTAGACTGATGGGGGGCAGCCTCCTCATGTTACTTTTTCGACGAGGCATCTGAAGAGACCCAAGTTGATCGCCGGCCCGGAAAACGCGTGGAATATATATTTACAGTAACCAGCGCTGAATCAATAAACGCGATCGATATTTGGAATGGCGATCAGGAATTGGAATAATCTTTTTGGATAACATCTGATCTGAGGTAAGGAATCTATTTGACCAGTCTTAGGATAATCAGAGCTGTTTTCACAGAGATATCAGCGTGTCCCATATGTGTGTGTGTGGCTGTGAGTGTGTGCTCGCTGATCAGGAAATGAGAGAATATATTTTTCAGATCGCTTCTCTAGCGTGCATAAGTACACATATACTATCGATAATCTAGCGTTTATTTGAAAACGATTCATAAATAGGCCGAAAAATGACAACGTTTTTGTGTATGCCAGAATATTCCAGTAAATGCCGTTTATCACGGAATCTTTATATTTTCCTGAAAAACACTGGCTTTTCAAAATGCTATAAAACGGAAATTAACCGATTAAAAAACAATCCGTCTCGACAATGTTGACTGCAAACAAGTCATTGATAAACGACGGGCAGATTAGACACATAGCCATAATTTAAGACAGAGATTATGTGTTCACAACGCTATCATTGAAGTGGGTGCTGGCATTCAACTGCGGTAAGGCGCACCGCATCGCCGGTAATCAAAGTGTTAAGGTGAGATAATGTGTTGTGTACTACTTGGGAGACCGCATCGTCAGTGGACCTGTTTGTCCTATATGCGAACTGCAGTGGGTCCATGTTACTAGGGAGAGAGGCACAGATGTGGTCCTTGACCAGCCTCTCAAAGCATTTCATGACCACAGAGGTGAGTGCCAACGGTCTGTAGTCATTTAAGCCTGCTGGAGAGGAGTTTTTTTGTACAGGGATTATAGTGAACATTTTGAAGCAGGCAGGGACCACGGACTCAGCCAGGGATAGATTGAATATGGTTGTAAATACTGGGGCCAGCCTTCGTCCTGTTATCCCATCTGGGCCTGCAGCTTTCCTAGTATTTACTCCCATAAACGCTAATCACATGCTGTGTTCCATCAATGAGAGAGTGTGTGTCCCCCCCCCACGGATGAACCCCCCCTCCCTGCGGCAGCCGGCGCGTCAGTGGCGGCGCTAGCCGGTGAGCTAACATCGCCACTGCTCGCCCCAAACCTGCCGTAAAAGGAGTCGAGTTCATCCGTGAGAAAGGCATCGGCACTCACTATTGAAGGGGGGCTGACTTTATAATCAGTTATCGTTTCATTGGATGTTCACTGTTAATGCTTGTATGTCTAATTTTATGTTATGTTTAAAAAAATTATAAAAAAATAAAATACAAAAATAATCAGTTATCGTTCGTACTCCCCGCCATAAGCCTCGCCTCTCGTGTCGTTCTGTGCCATCTGTGTCTCCATCTTGTTCGCATATCGCCGTTTTGCAGCCCAAACCTCTTCGCGTAGCATATAAGCTACTACCTTGTACTCTTCCATACTTCGCGATGCTCGGCCCGAGGTGTAAGCAGCAGTACGAGCATTCAGGGCCACTCGGATGGAGTTGTCCACCCACGGTTTCTGGTTTGGGAAAACCTGCACCTTCTTCGTGGGGACAATGTTATCAGCTAACGTTGTTATGAAGCTGACTACAACATCTGCATATTCACTGACGTCACTGGAGCTCGACCGGAGCATGCCCCAGTCGACGTCCTCCAGTGCATCTTGTAGCGTGGCCTCTGAGCTCTCGGACCACTGCTTCACCTCTCGCAACACAACAGCCTCACAGGCTCGTTGTTTACAGCCAGGCAAAAGAAAGATGGCGTCGTGGTCAGATTTACCTAGCGGAGGTGCTGGTACTGCCTTATAGCCCTGTTTGAAAGGGGTGTAGCAGTGATCCAACATATTTCCCCCCTAGTGGTGAATGTGATGTGTTGGTAAAAGTTTGGCATAACTTTTTTTAAATTAGCCTTATTGAAATCGCCGGCTACGATCATAGCCGCGTCTGGGTGTTTGTTTTGGTGCTGGTTCAAATAGTCCTGTAGGTCTGCCAGAGCTTTGGTGGTATCTGCTTGTGGTGGGATGTATACTGCTGTTGTTATTATGGCTGTGAATTCCCGGGGGAGATGTGCTCTGTGCTTCCGTTTGTTCGCACCGCCTTTTCCATTGTCCTCGTCTTTGTCCTTGTCTCGTATTATCTCCGACGGCCAATCTTGGCAAAAAGTATCGTTAAACTCCTCTTTCAGTCCGGAGTTTAAGTCCATAAGTGCCAGCATGGTTTTTATAAAAAAAAGTATTAAAAATAAACATAATAACTAGAAGTGCGCACAATCTCTGCGGAGCAAAACCAACAGCGACTGACCATCTCTGCAATGGAGTTTATATAAAAATAACAATATAAACCCCCCTGAACAAATAGTTGGTGATTGCTTCAAGTCGATTCTACAGACGGACTGTTTCTATCATCGGAATTAAATAATTATAATGATAATAAATACGACAATTACATTTTGCATTTATAGTCATGACTCAATGAGCAATCTGAGCATTACCGCTCGTATGTATAGTACTTCACTAAGCCGTCTGGCTCACAGTTAACCCAATTGCACGATATAGTGAAATTAGAATAGAAACTAGAATAGATTAACGAATTCCATATAAATCTATAGTTCATTAACGATGCAGCAGCTGATACTGTATCCTGCACATACACACACGCTGCTACAGTGCGACTCCAGATGATAATAATAAATGAAGACTTGATTCACATCAATTTGTGTGAATGAGTGAGTGTTATAGTATTTCTACCTGTTCTCATTATACCCCCCACATAAAATCCAAAGGATAATTAGCTGGCCAAACATTATCAGTTCGCTCTCGAAATTATAATTAGCCGCATTTATATAGGCTATATCTCGTTGCACACATCTTACATGATAAAGCGTCTGCTGAATAATTCTGTTTTGCCTCAATATATACTGTATATATAATTCTGTTTTGCCTCAATATACAGTATATATATATATTGATGCAAAACAGAATTATTCAGCAGTGTGTGAGTGCGTGTGTGTGCGTGTGTGTGTGTGTGTGTTGTGGGCTGAAGTGTTCGACTGAAGACTCCTCCCCCAGCTGCAATCATCTACTCTCGCTTGTTTTCGAGGCGAGCTGAAATTAATCTCAAACAAGCCTAATTACTGCTGCCAAAAAAGATTGTACAAGAAAGTTGTTAAAACGTTAGTCTTATTCATACTTATTCATAAACCATAGATTATATAATTCCACAAACACATGCAACATGCAACACATCAGGGCCCCGTTCCCCGTACCTGGTTCAACTAAGTCGATCAAGATGTCATTATCCAGATTCAGTTAACCCGATGTTTGAAGCCGGGATTTTCCTGTTCCTCGAAGGTTGATTCAGTCTCGTTAACTCAAGCCAGACTTGAGACCCAGGATAAGTGCGCGCGGCCGCTCCAGTTGAAAAGCCAGCACGTATCGATAGCAGAGATCCTGATTCTCTAGCGGCATTGATTGATTAATTGATTTAAAACTTTATTAACATATTGCAGTACGGCTCAATCGCCTCGCCGACAAGTTAAATGCGTTATCTATAGGCAAATTTTAAGTCCCTCATTACCTCAATCAATCAGATTATATTTCTTTAAACTTTCCTGCTGGATTGAATAATCAAATGAGATCTTGCTAGCGAAAATAATTAGTTAAACTGTTATACAAAATAACGATAGGGCTCTCTTCCCATTGATTGATGTATGGTCGATCTTTTACTTATCTCCACTGTGGTGTAACGGGTTCTTCTTTTGACTTTCACGCAGACGACCGGGGTTCGAAACCTAGTCTTTCCCTTCTTTTTGCGATGTAGGAATAATTCAATTTGGTGCACGTTGAGAGCTATATAAAGAATGACATCCTCAATGCATGTAGATTTATAATATTTTAACTTGAAACTAGGCTACTTTGGCGTATAATCATTAATATTATATTCCAAAAAATTATATTGGAAACACGGGGTTTCGAACACCGGTCGCTGGGTTGCCAGGATTGAGCACTACCGCTGCGCCACTGTGCCAGATGGGATAAATTCATTGTTTATACATTAATGAAGGAGACAAGATCCACAATCCACGCATAGACACTTCAATTTTATGCTTGAATGAAACACAATCCAGGCGCTCCATTAAACATCCACAGCGGAGAATATGAAAGGAATCAGAGCCAAACGAGCGATAGGTTTCAATCATTAAAAATATCCCCGCGGGATTCACATTTGCAATGCTGCGCGTTGTTAAAATAACCACATAATGTGTACATCGCACCGAGCGAGCGCCACGGTATATATAACGTGCATTATTTAGGACAAAGTGAATTTAGTATCAGCATTTTGGGTCTATTTTACATTTCAAAAGCCCCCTCTGGAAGAATGGAGCACAAAAACGTAATTCAGAATGGTATAAAGCAGATCCTAGACTGTGGGAATAATTTCAGGAAACGCGCTGTCACTTTCTTTGCGGGGGCGTGGCTGTGCTTCATCCGGCTAACTTGAACTTAAACCCTGCTTTCGACCAGGCTCAAACTTTTGGATCTGTTGTCATGGTGATTTGGACAATCCAGGTACGGGGAACCGGAAAGTCCGGCTTAAGTCAGACTTAACCGAAAGTTATCCGGCTAACTCAGTTATCCAGGTACGGGGAACGGGGCCCAGAGAGCAACGACAAGCTAAACAATAATGACAACAACAACAAGAGACTGCTCAGAGGGATCCCAACCTGAGGTGCGTGAACAGAGGAGGAGGCCATGGGCTGGCCCCCCTGCTTCCCCCGGCTGAACACCAGTCTCCACAGGATGATGTCCAAGACCAAGGTCTACGGGACATTTCAGCAGAGGAATCAACAAGTGAGAGGGCAGCTGATCAGGACAAGGAGGAGCAGGTTACAAGCACAGAAACGCACCGCCGGTCACTCAGAGAAACGGAGGTTACATCAGTGGAGCGATAAGGGAGACTGGTTTGATTTACTGTACAAGGTCATCCTGCAGCAATTTGTCATGAATCGGTGCGGGGTGCGAACAATCACTTTTCAGAAATCACATAATACTGCGATGAGCTTAATTCTAAAGAGATACGTAATTTCATTGGTTTTGAAGAAAGGGCTGGAAGGTTTATAAAGAAACATGTATTATTATAGTGTTCCATAAAGCATACCTCCAGCACGAAAGAGACAGCGGCATTCACTATGACAATCAGGACCACGGTCATGCGCCAGTCATGGGGGACGCACACAATCTGGGAGGAGGGAGCAGAGCAGTGGGGTGAGGTCACAGACATGGGTTCCTACACACTTCTGCTGATCAAATTGACCTATCTCAAACCCTGCCCTCTTTTATCCATCCTCCAATCGCAACTGTCGCTTCCGAGGGTAATCAAGAAGAAAGGGCGGAGCTTGAGATTTCCATGGCTAAACCATAGCAAATAACACAATTTCTATGACGTGTATACCAAGTGTTGTTTAAATTATGTTATTTGGAGACACATTTCCAGGATATTTCCAAAATATATGGAGGACAAGTATACTTGACATGTGTACGTAAACCACAAGGCCCAGGGAAGTGGCGTTTAATCTATAACGGAATCAAGTTTCCCATTATGATTCTTTAGGTCTCTGGGGTCAGAGTCTATAGCCTATATATTTTACTATCAAAATGTGCTTTAATGAAAAGTGTATTCTGTTTATAAGGTGTCTTCAAACAAATATACTGTATATTGCCTTTCACTGTTCAGCTGAGCCAATTCACAATATCCATCTATCATTTAATGTCCATCAAAAGAAACCAAAGGAGAACTCAAAAGTAACTTTTTATGGCGTGAATTTCCTATACTTCCTGTCAGTTTACCTGCATGAAGTTGTCAATGGCAGGATTAGGATGCAGAATGATGAGGAAGAGGAAGATGTATAGACTTGTGCAGGAGAGCATGAAGGGCCCTGAGAGGAAGAGCAGAGAAACTCAGTTCAATTTGACCATGTTGTTGTATGTAAGTATCATTTTGTGTATCATTTGTGTCTAATCTCATTTATAAACACACTGTTTTAATTTGATTTAATCCATTATTGCCAACTGTCACATTTATACTATGTCCATATCCTTAAAAAGGGATCAATGTTAATCAAATTAAATTGAATCTAAATGTGGTTGAAATTCAAAATGTAAGATTTTAAGATGCAGTGAATGTCTATCTATCTATCTATCTATCTATCTATCTATCTATCTATCTATCTATCTATCTATCTATCTATCTATCTATCTATCTATCTATCTATCTATCTATCTATCTATCTATCTATCTCAGAATCAAAGTTGAGTTGAAGTGATGCACCTCTACCAGGCCAAAATAATTTATCAGCTATCCAGTGCAGACTCACAGTTCTTGTAGCTTGGTTGTCTAAAGGGCTTGCCCTTGGAGAAAATAATGGCCACCCCAAGGTACTGGAAGGAGGAGACGTAGAAGAGGGTGGTGTTCTCAAAGTTCTTGATGTTTTTGTGGTCATGGGGGAATGTGGCGTTGGGGGCGAGGCGGGAGACATTGCAGGCGCTGCAGGGAGAGAGAGAGAGGGGTGCAGCCGGAGGTAAGTCACATACTGGTAATGAGGAAAATAATACCATTAAGTCAAATAAAAACAGAAGAAATGAATGCCATTTTAACGATAATTACACCTGCGTGTACAAGGGGCTATTGTAATCACAGTGTGTGTGTGTGTGTGTGTGTGTGTGTGTGTGTGTGTGTGTGTGTGTGTGTGTGTCTTTTCATAACCACAATAACTTCAGATTTGGCTCAAACCTGGTGGATAGGTTGACAATCTGCAAAGGACTATTTCCCTTCCTTTTCTTCGGTCAAAATCGGTCAAAGATCAACGGTGCTGCTCAAGGTCAAGGTCTTAGCCATTGTGTAGTACTGAGGGCCAAGATAGGCCAAGAAAATGTCCCACCTCTGGTACCCTAGGTGGGGACAGGAGCCAGGCTGATGCCAGGCTGATGCCAGGTCTACTCGGACTACACAAAACTATAACGAGCCTCCTCATTCCACTTGGTATTCATGACTGCAGGGTTTATGCAGTAGGTAGGTGGGCTGCAGTGAGGGTGTCGCAGAGTGTCCCTCAACTTTAACATCTTAATCACTCATCAACCTTCTCCATTGCCACTGATTTATGTCCAAACAAAACCTCTCCTCTTTTCTCTCTCTCCCTATACCACCTCAAGGTGGCACAACACTCACAAAGCACTGGATAATGTATGTGTGCTATGTATGTACAGTATGTTATCTTAGTACTTTTTATCATGTCTATTTTATTATCTATTCTATTTTATTCTATTATTATTTCTATTTTTTGCACAATCGAAGGCGGGCATGGCCACCTTCATTTCACTATGTCTTGTGTATGTATGTGACGAATAAACCTCTTGAATGCTCTTGAATCTTGAATCTAATGACATAGTAGACACCGTTGACGGTACTCACTCCGAAAGAGGCGTCCACGCCTCGTACCAGCTCTGCTGTCGGACCAGGAGGAACGCCAGGACCTGGAAGGCCAGGCAGGTGAGGATTTGAGTGAGGACGGAGAAGAGCAGCGGCCCGGAGATCAGACTGGACGGAGGGCGGCGCCACACGAGCTCCTTCCAGGCCGGATTCAAACTCACTGGAGGGAGATCAAACGGATGCATGGTTACTTCCTACAGTCAACAAGAGTTTTGTATAGGTATATAAATCCAGAACAAGCTAACCATTTCACTGCCGCACTACCGAATGGTTAACCCTTTCACTGCGACAATACCGCAGGTTAACCCTTTCACTGCCACATGACAAAGGGTTAACCCTTTCACTACCACACTACAGGTTAACCATTTACTATCTGTAGTGTGATAGTAAAGGGTTAACCTTCTGTAGTGTGGTAGTGAAAGGGTTAAAGGGGCATCACAAGGCTCTAAACTGTTTTGCACACATTAATTTAGTTTGACAGTGTTGTGTTTATTATGGTTCAATGAAATGATGTAGATGAAGAAATAGCAATCCCTATTGCAATCATTATCTCTATTTTGGCATCTACATAATTTAATGGTATTTATCTTGTTCATCAAATGAAAGCACATTTATATAACGCTTTACAATTTTATGCCTCACGTTCACCCATTCACTCACACACCGATGGCAGAGGCAACCATGCAAGGTGCCAACCTGCTTATCGGGAGCAGTTAGGGGTTAAGTGTCTTGCTCAAGGACACATCGACACGCTGCCTGGGGGGAGTGGGAATCGAGCCGGGAACCTTCCGATTACCAGACTACCGCTCTACCTGCTGAGCCACTGTCACCCCTAATAAACACAACACAAGGATCCAGTATCCTCTGATGACATCACTGGTGGCCATATTCAAACTCATTAACTCTAAATAACTGTAAAACTAAATGAATGTGTGCAAAACAGTTTAGAGCCTCGGATATGTGTGAGATTATGTGCAAAATAAATCAGAGTTGATTTTTGATTAAGTGCCCCTTTAATGTGCCAACGACGAGATATCTCGTTTGTTCATGCCGACCGTTCAGTGCCAACGACGAGAGATCTTGTTTTTTTTGTATTAGCGATTTGAATTCATATTTCATCAATCTAGCCTCACGTTACCACTGCAAACTCTCTCTGAGCTCCATTGGGAAAATACCGCCCCCTATCGTCTCTCCCTGTGGTTCTGCACCCCTTTGGAATGGATTGAATGAAACGCATGAAAAAAAATAATCCTGCTTCCACATTTTACTTCTCAGGCAAGTCACCCGAGACGATCGGATTCATTGTGGAGCCTCAAAACAGCGTGGAATCGGTGTTTCGACCACCCAGCGTTGGATCAATAAACGCGATCGATATTTGGAATGGCGATCAGGAATTGGAATCATCTTTTTGGAGAACATCTGATCTGAGGTAAGGAATCTATTTGACCAGTCTTAGGATAATCAGAGCTTTTTTCACAGAGATATCAACGTGTGCCCTATGTGTGTGTGTGCGTGTGTGTGTGTGTGTGAGTGCGATCAGGAAATAAGAGAATCGATTTTTCAGCCCGCTTCTATAGCGTGCATAAGTACACATATACTATCGATAATCTAGCGTTTATTTGAAAACGATTCATAAATAGGCCGAGAAATGACAACGTTTTTTGTGTATTCCAGAATATTCCAGTAAAGAGCGACGGCCATATTATACCCATAGCCATAATTTAAGATGTAGTTTATGCGTTCGCAAATATGAGAGCTCTATCATTGAAGTGGGCGCTGGCACGCAGCAGGGTTCTGGGGCACCCGACCTCCGGCACGGAAAGTGTTAAGAGGCTTGATAATTCATTTATTTTTATATTGAAAATTAGATAATACCAGTTAGTTTGTTGTTTGGTGCAGGTCTCTCCATCCTACTCACTTGTAAAAGCGATGATGAGAATGATGGCAATGTCAATGAACAGGAACTGGAAGTCTCCCAAGTTGCTGAGGATCTAGGATAGCGATAAATGAAGATGTCACTTCATTATATTCACTCTTGTAGAGATACTAAGGAGAGGATTACAAAGGCATTTTATATTTGATTTTATATAAAGGTGGTGATAGAGAGGACCTAAACAACTATCAACCAATTTATAAATTACCCTGTTTAGCCAAGGTCATGGAATCATTAGTGAACAACCAACTCAAGCCTTTCTCTCGATTTATTTAGTTTTAAGCCAGCACCAATTTGGTTTTAGAGCTATTACTATTTCAGCTGTCACCTTAGTCAATAATGATTTAATAACTGTATTAGAAAACACTGTGGTACCCTCTTTGTTGACCTTTATAAAGCATTTGACACAGTTGACCCTCATCTGCTCCTGCGAAAATGAGGTAATATTGGACTTGATAGAGTGGCTCAGTCATGAGTGGCTCATTCTGTGACTATGTGTATGGGAGGCGTCAGTGTGTGAAAACAGGTGATGCCCAGTCTGAGTTTTTGCAGATAACAAAGGGTGTACCGCAAGGTTCAATTTTGGGCCCAATCCTCTTCACCATTTATATAAATGATATAGTCTCTAAATTGAATGGTTGTCAAGCCTATTTGTATGTGGATGACATTATTATTTATTGTATTGCTGACTCTGTTCAGCTAGCAATGGATAACCTCCAACATTTCTTTGATGCTCTGCAGGAAGTTCTCATCAAGCTTAAACTGGTGCTGAATGCTAGTCAAATTAAATGTACGCTATTTTCTAGATCCAGAAACATAGATTATAATTGTGTATGTATATTTACTCTAAATGGACCCACTATTGAGAGTCACTGAATATACATTTCTTGGCATTTGGCTTGATGAAAAACCTACTTTTAGAATCAGAATCAGAAAGGTCTTTATTTAGTAGTAGTAGTAGTAGTAGTAGTAGTAGTAGTAGTAGTAGTAGTAGTAGTAGTAGTAGTAGTAGTAGTAGTAGTAGTAGTAGTAGTTTTCACATACAAGGAATTTGATTTGGTCATTTTTGGTGCGACATTAACGGACAGACAATTACAGTAGAAAAAAATTAAAAGGTGGAATAAAATTAAATGGAATATAAACTCAATTTAAATAGAAGCACAATAGAATAGAATAGAATTATTAAAAATAAATCTCACTAGCAAAACAGACAAAAATGTGCTTCTTTTCCAGCTTCCCTATGATTTTCAGAAAGAGGATTGTTGAAGCAGTCTTGATGTCAGTTTTGTATTATGGTTATGTCATTTATAGAAATGCTGCCTTTTCAAATGTTTTACTCCTAGACACGGTCTATCATTCTGCTCTTACATTCATAATAAGATAGTTACGGCACTCATAATTGAATCCTGTATCATAGGGTGGGTTGGTCTTCTCTATCCGAGAGGCGAGATAGGCATTGGTATCTTCTTATTTTTAAGGCCATTGATGGAAATTGTCACCATATATCACAATGATGCTAGATTGGAATCATGCACCTTATCTGACCCACTAAAATTAATGGCTAACACCTCATTGAACTCGGTGAGTCTGCCTTTTGTTTTGATGCACCAGCTTCCTGGAGTGATCTTCAGCTCACACTAAAAACCAATACGCCACTATTGACAATTCAAAAACATGATCACAAACCTCCCTACCGCAGTATGTAACAGTTTTATCCACTTTTTCTCCTCTCTTTTTTCAATTTTTCTCCCATCCCAATTTAGCCGTGCCAATTCTTCCCTCCCCTGTCTTGAACGTTGCTCGCATATGCCCCCCACTGGCCGGTTGTAGGGAGGATAGAAGCCTTGCACATCATGTCCCCTCCAATACACGTGGAGGCAGCCTGTCTCATCTTTTCACCTGCCAGCGCGGACTCTCATTTTGGCGAGGTGTAACGTGTGGGAGGCTCACACTACCCCCGCCATTTTCCTGTCGCTGCTGTGCAGGCGTCCCCAACCGACCTGTAGGAGTCGCTGTCCACAACGTCCAGATTACCACCCATCGACTTCCACCCGCTGACTCTGCCAATTGAGTTAGTATGACGGCCGGCCCAAGCCGGAGGCAACGACGACAGCCGGAGTCGAACCCGGTGTCTCTTGCGTTGGTGACGAGCGCAATGTCCGCTGCGCCACCCAGCCGCAGTATGTAACAGTTTTAACACTTTGAATGCCCATCACGAGAATTCTCGTTTTTTTTTTATTAGCGATCTGAATTCATATTTCATCAACCGAGTCTACCGTTGGTAATCCTGCCCCGCCAGGCGCTCAGATGTGAAAAAAACGCCCCCTATCGTCTCCCAGATGGTAATGCACCAGATTAGATTAGACACATAGTCATAATTTAAAACATAGATTAGGCGATATTAATGCTAACATTGCAGTGGATGGTGGGCATTCAAGCACTAAATGTGCACCCCCTGCTGGGCACTGAAAGTGTTAATACGTTTCTAATTTGATCTTTCTTTCTTTCTTTTTTCCTATTTTCACCTGTGTTTTTGTCCTATTTATGCAAATGTTTTATTTCCCCTTTATATATATTCTGAACTGTTTGAATTTGTAATCTCTACGGCATACACCCCTCCCCCCTCCTCAAAAAGAGATGATGATGGTGCTGAAAGGGCTAAACACAAGACTAAAATGTAGGTAAACAAATGAGTGGGAGGTGTTTGATCATCATAGGAGATTAGCAGGAGCGGTTTGGCACTTACAGAGTAGAGCAGGGTGACACTGATGTACTGGATGATGCTGTAGAGAGCCATGAACTTGAACACACAGAAGGAGGTGATGAGAGCAGCACGCCCCTCCCTGAGGAACACATATCACACAGTTCATCACTACATGTGTCATAATGCTTCCCTCTTGTACAAACAAAGACTAAAGACCCGTCAGAGGGAAGTGACGGGTCATGTGAGAATGTTCTACTAGGATGAGCTACCTGATCAGGTTGGGGACACAGGAGATGTTTGCAGTGGTCGAAGTGAAGGGCGAGGCAACAGAGGCCTCCAGTTCAGACAGAGATATCCCACTGTGAGCTCTCTTCAGGGCCTGAGAGAGATATAGATAGATAGATAGATAGATAGATAGATAGATAGATAGATAGATAGATAGATAGATAGATAGATAGACAGATAGATAGATAGATAGATAGATAGATAGATAGATAGATAGATAGATAGATAGATAGAGAGAGAGAGAGAGAGAGAGAGAATCACTAACTACTCAAGAAATTATTTCCATATACATAATTCCATTGTTTTCTCTTCCATGAGTCACTCAGTGCAGAGTGACTCATGGAAGAGAAAACAATGGAATTATGTATATGGAAATAATTTCTTGAGTAGTTAGTGATTCTCTCTCTCTCTCTCTACTGCTGTTGATCTTCCAAAACAATTCGGTTTTGAACCCGCGCCCTGCAATGAGTGGGGTAAAGATAAGTAAGATATTCCTTTATTGATCCCCTTGGGGAAATTCAGGCATCATAGCAGCATGGGGGAGGGGGAGGGGAAGTACAGGTAGTAGAAGACATACAGGTACAGGTCACAGAATTATAGTACAGTGGAGAAGTAAAAATTAAAAATAGAATAAAAAGGCAGTGTAAACAATATACAATATAATTAACTGGATGCGCATATGGGCAACAAGGTGCGAGATGAGGGTATGTATGCCCTCTCAGTTATATTTGCCCTACAATAAATATAGTTACAATATATAATCTAATCATCTAAATCTAATCTAATATATAATCTAAAAAACGAAATGCTAAAAGCTAAATATATGCAATATATAATCTAATAATCCATCCGTAATGATCATAATTGCGAGAATTGCGGATAATTGCGGTTTCCGTGGATGTTTAAGAGGTATTTAAGAGATACAAATTATGTCAGACGGGTACACCACAAATTAATTCCACAAAGTCACAAAATTACATTTTAAAAGTGCTTATGGCTGCCTGGCTCCCACCACCCCTCTGTCACCACCACCCCTCTGCCTACACCAGCCTGCCACCACCACCCCTCTGTCACCACCACCCCTCTGCCTACACCAGCCTGCCACCACCACCCCTCTGTCACCACCACCCCTCTGCCTACACCAGCCTGCCACCACCACCCCTCTGCCGCCCAGCCTGCCACCACCCCTCTGCCTCGCCAGCCTGCCACCACCACCCCTCTGCCTAGTACACCAGCCTGCCACCACCACCCCTCTGCCGCCCAGCCTGCCACCACCCCTCTGCCGCGCCAGCCTGCCACCACCACCCCTCTGCCTACGCCAGCCTGCCACCATCACGCCTCTGCCACCACCATGCCTCTGCCACCACCACGCCTCTGCCACCACCACCCCTCTGCCACCACCACTAACAGCTTGTGAGAAACACAGGTATATATATACAGTAGGCTAGTGAAAACAAATCTGTACTTACTCCACAGTCGTTAGCACCATCACCACACATTCCAACAGTGTAGCTGAAAACACAGAGAAAAGAGGGGGTGGATATTATATATACAATATGGCACAGGTGTGAAATTATGTCTCCAGGGAATGAACCAGTACAGATTTATAAGAAAGTCATCAAACAGTTGAAAGACTCACTCGACACTCTGTAGAACCTCCACCAGTTGAGTCTTTTGGTCTGGAGCCATGCGGGCAAACACGGTGGCTCGCAACACCAGCTACAACGCCCCCAAGTGGAGAGTCAAGGAACAGTCAGAACACCTGAACATACTACTGTTCATGTACCACCACCATAAACAACTGTGTATGCTGCTGATGATGAGACTGAAATTGAATACACATTGATACACACAGGACTATTTCTATCTCCTATCATAGGCTTTAACACAAAAATAATCCTGAGAGAGAGGGAGAGGAGAGAGAAAGAGAAAGAGAAAGAGAACGAGAGAGAGAGAGAGAGAGAGAGAGAGAGAGAGAGAGAGAGAGAGAGAGAGAGAGAGAGAGAGAGAGAGAGAGAGAGAAGAGTTGGGGTGAGAGTCTGAGACGATACGAGTAACTCAGTCACAATATGATACAATACTGTTATTTGGCCCTTGATAGCGATAATATCATGATACACAATATGTACGATAATTGATGTACTGCAAGAAATTTGATCTACGACACATCACAATATCTGTGTAACTGAAGAAGAAATACCCATACAAAAGCAAAAAGCAGGAATTATGTATTTATTCACAGAATTGACATGAAAGCTTATCAGATTCACAAACTGGCCAAGTGTACATGAAACAATGTACAACAAATTGCATAGTGCCTCTTTAACACACACACTGACTGCAACTTGAATATTATTAACTGTTAATTATGTTCCAGATGGAAAACTTTGTTAATGCAGTCAAATGGGATTGTCAAGCCAATTTTTTTTTTATATAATTAAAAAATATATATTGAAAAATATATTACAATTTCTTTTGTATATTATTATTATATATATTGCTGTATGGATTCCCCCCCCCCCCCCCCCCCCACCCCTAGTATAGTAGTAACATAACAGATCTTATGATTCCTTGTCAGCTCACATACTCTCCACTGGAGGACTCCTGCTTATGCCAAAAACTAAAAAACTAAAAGCAATCTGGGAGAAGGAGGAGGAGGGGTTATCAGACTAAATGATGAAATATAAAATCAAGACTTGTTTGTTTAACCATTCAGCTTGAGTAGCAACACTACAGAGCTAATGATCCCCTACCAGTTCACACACTATTCAATCACATAATACAGTGAAAGACTTCTGCTTGTGCCCAGAATTAATTAAAATAATTAATAATCTGGGGGGGTGGGGGGGGGGGGTGGACTCTTCCTGCTCAAGTCAGGATGTCAGGCAGCCTCAATAATAACATTTAAAATAAATACTTACCTGTTTGGAATGTGCTATAATTAATGTAAGCACTAAGCATCTATTTAGCTGTTTAGGATAAGCAATCACATTGAGATGTAAAAAAGCTACATATTCTTATACAAATACAGAGTGTCTGGAAACACTTTGAGTTGGCCTTTTAGAAAGGGATTCACTCAAAGTTGTATTTCATTAACAGGACAATGTTTAGATCCTGTCGATGTTCCTCAGGACCTGAGTCATAATGTGTAACTTTAGGGTGGGTGGGTGGGGAGAGAGAGAGAGAGAGAGAGAGAGAGTTTAGTTTAGTTTATTCGGATCCCCATTAGCCATTGCCACAGGCATAGGCTACTATTACTGGGGTCCACACAAATCAATACAATACAATAAAATCAATACAATACAATTAATACAATACAATACAATAAAACAATACAATACACCTCAATAACACCTAAAAATATTATATAATAAAATATCTAAGTTCACCAATCACACATAAAATAACTAAGTTCACCAATCACACATACCCATCTACTCAATCATGTTTCAAGGCATATAAGTTCACTTAAAGCATAACAACATCTCAATACAATATACAAATATATTAAAAATCTAAGTTCAACAATCACACATACCCATCTTCTCAATCACCCACTATGTTTACTTAACTGACAGTACCACTCTTTCTTATATGATTTTTAAGGTGTTTTTTAAATGTCTGTTTGTCTTCAACCCTAGTTAGTGCAGGTGGTAAGGAATTCCATGCAGTCATGGCTCTATACATCACAGTCCTTTTCATTGCATTTGTTCTTGGCATCTTTACAGTACATCTTTCCATTGACACATGCCTGGTGGAGTAACTGTGTCTGTTGATTGTGAATTGTATCTCATCATATAGACAAGCAGGTTTTTTGTTCTTAAATATATTTCTAAAAAACATTATGATATTTACATTTAGTCTTTGTTCTACCATTAACCATGACAGTTTTTCATGCATGCTTACTATGTTTGACCTTTTCCTACAATTCAGAGCAAGGCGCGCTGCTTTGTTCTGTGTCATTTGTAGTTTTCCCAGTTTTTCTCTTCCAGCACTTCCCCAGATCCCCGGACAGTAATCCAGATGTGAAAGGATCAGAGCCTGGATAACATGGATCACCGACTCCGGAGTTAGGAATTCTGCACATCTTCTAATTAAAGCCAGCCCTCTCCCCATCTTTTTTGTTATGTTATTTATATGCATTGACCAGTTCAGATGACTGTCCAATGTTATACCTAGTAGCTTTGCTTCTTTTACCTGTTCAATTTCAGTTCCCCCCATCATTATTTTAAATTTTGGATTAGCAATTAGCATATGGTGTGAACCCATTAAAATACACTTTGTTTTTGCTATGTTTAAAACCATTCTATTCGCTCTAATCCATTCTTCTACTTTTTGTAGCTCTTTATTTAGTGCCACACCCAGATCTTCCACAGAGGAGGATGCCATGTACAGGGTTGTATCATCCGCATATATAGCCACCTTTGCTTGCTCTAAAATTAACGGCAAATCATTTGTATACATGGTGAATAACAAAGGTCCAAGGCAGCTTCCCTGTGGAATTCCATACTTAACATTTTTCGCTTCAGATAGGCTACCGTTAAAAAATACTCTCCGTTTTCTACTGTATAAGTAGCTAGTTATCCATGAAACTGACGATGAAGCAAAACCATAGTCTTTAAGTTTCTCCAGTAGTATTTCATGATCCATGACATCAAATGCTGCACTGAAGTCTAACATCACTGATCCTGCTAATTTCTTTCTATCAATATCCATTAGACAATCATCTACTAGCTGTGTCAACGCTGTCGCTGTTGAGTAACCATCCCTATAGGCATGCTGAAAATCAGTATTCAATTCATTGTCATTGAAGTAACTCTGAATTTGTGTAAACACAATTTTCTCCATTATCTTCGCTAACACTGGCAAAATGCTCACAGGGCGACTGTTTGCACCTGACAGGTTGACTTTTGCATTTTTCTGTAAAGGAATGATTTTAGCCTCCTTCCAGACTTTTGGACATATACCATATTTAATGCTTTGATTTATAATATGTGTGACCGTACCTGCTACATGCTTTGCTGAAACCTTCAGTAGTCTACCATCCATGTTATCCAGGCCTGCTGGTTTTTCCTTTTTTATATCTGACAACATTTCCTCCACCATTTTAGTGTCAACAGAACATAGACTAAATGAGCATTTTTTATCTTTCATAATCCTTTCTAATATGTTATCATTATATTTTACATTACTCATACACATATTATTCCTTAGAGTTTCAACCTTACACAAGAAGAAGTCATTGAAATACCGAGCTATATCAACAGGCTTTGTTATAAATGCCCCATCAACCTCAATAAAGCTAGGTACATTGTTATTCCCCCTTCCTAGTACAGTGTTAAGTGTTTTCCATAACTGTTTACTGTCATTTTTCACTTCAATTATCTTAGCTTGAAAATAGCTTTTCTTTTTCTTTCTATTCCACTTTGTGACACAATTTCTCAGCTTGCGGTAGTTCTGCCAATCAACCAGACATCCAGACTCGAATGCTTTACTTTTTGGTGCATTTCTTTCTGCCATACAATCTTTTAATTCTTCATCTAACCAGGGTGCCCTTACTGTTTTCACTGTACACTTAACTATAGGCGCATGTCTGTCTGCTACTTGGATAAACCTCTTCATAAATATACTTAGTGCTTCTTCTGGGTTATCCTCTTTATATACATCATCCCATGATATGTTTTCAATATCTTTGACAAATTCCTCTTCCCTGAAATTCTTATATGATCTTTTATGTATAATCTTAGGTCCAGCTTTTGGTATTTTTGCCTTTCTAGTGAATGCTATAATATTATGATCAGTGCATCCTATATTAGCTGATATAACTTTTGAACATAGCTCTGCACTATTAGTGTACACATGGTCGATGCATGTAGACGATTTTCCAGCCTTGCTTGTTTGCGTTCTAGTTGGTTGGTTGACCAGCTGTACTAGATCACATGCATTCACTATGTCTACTAGTTTTTTCTTTAGTGAGCAGTGTACAGAAAACCAATCAATATTCAGATCACCTAATAAATACATTTAATTTTTCCCATCAGAAACTTTATCAATCATCTCACATATATTGTTCATATATACAGCGTTTGCATTTGGAGGTCTATAGCAGCATCCTATCAAAATATGCTTAAGGTGAGGAAGATGGACCTGTAACCATATCACTTCAATTTCTTTTGACATAAAATCATTCCTTTGTTTCACAGGAATATGATTCTGTACATACATCATTACACCTCCTCCAAATCTATTTCTATCCCTCCTATAAATACTATATCCCTGAATCAATACCTCATCATCATCAAATGACTGGTCCAAGTGAGATTCAGACACAGCCATAATGTGTATGTTGTTTACATGTAACAGACATCCAACTTCCTGTACTTTATTTCTAATACTATTTATATTATGTGCAATTTTTAGCCCTTTATTTGGAATGTTAAGTAATTCAACATCCATATTAAAGTATAAAATTAGATTAAAAACACATGGTCCTGTGCCTACAAGACCTTATGGTACCTCTTATTCATGTTGTTCACCCTGTGTTGACGCCATCCCTCTTAGGCTGTTGCTTCGTGCAGGGTGTGTGATCAGCTGGTCGTATCTTAGGTACGCAAGCTCTCCTCTTTCTCTAGCTGCCCGCATCAGAGGCAGCAGTTCTTTTCTTTTTTCCCTCACCTGTGCTGAGAAGTCCTCATTTATGTATATTTTGGTGTTCTTTAGCTTTTTAGCGTTTTCTAGTATGGCGCATCTGTCCCTGTAGTTAAGAAACTTAACTATGATGGGCCGTTGTCTTCTTCCGCTGGTATCAGGCCTGCCGATCCTATGTGCCCTCTCTATTGGCATGTTCTTGCCTTCCAACTTCAGTTTGTTTTCGATGAGACTGCGAACCTTCTCCTCTGTGGCCTCCCAGCTCTCTCTCGCCGATTCCTCAATCCCATCTATTACCAGGTTGTTCCGTCTCGACTGGTTCTCTAGATATTCTACTTTTCTGTCCAACATCATGGTGCATTCGCCTACTGTTTTCATGTCCTTCTCATTGTGACTTGTGTCCACCGAGATCTTAGCGTTGGTCTCTGCCAGCTTTCTTATGTCCTTTTTCAAAATTTCTACTTCATTCTGTGTAAACTGTAGACTGTTTTTTTTTTTTTTATCCACTTTTTCTCCCATTTTTCTATATTTTCTCCCATCCCAATTTCGTATCATCCAATTCAACCCTCCCCTGTCACGAACGCTGTTTCTTGCCTCCCACAAGCCGGCTGCAATGTGGACTAAGTCATACATAGCACAAGTCCCCTCCGGTACTTGAGGTAACAGCAGTCGCATCTTTTCACCTGCGCAGCTCGATCTCTCAGTGTCGAGGAGTAACGCGTGGGAGGCTCACGCTGCCCCCGACACTTCCTGATTCTACTGCGCAGGCGCACCAACCGACTTGTAGGAGTCGCTTGTTCACAACGCCCGATCCCCACCCTTCAGTTTCCCTCCCCGTAATACGGCCAATGTGTATTACTGCGGACGACCAGCTAAACTGAAAACAATGTGGAGAGCTGGATTCGAACACGCGAATCCTAGCGTCTCCACACTGGTGGCGAGTGCCTTGCCCACTACACCACCTAGCCGCCCAACTGTAGACTGGTTTTTAACTCCATCGTGAGTTCACTAGCCTTGTCAAAGCGCCCATTTGTAGATTCCAATACCACTTGCATAATTTTGCTAAATGCATTAGACTGTTTTTCAAGCAGTTCCTCATAATGTACCTTCTGTTTTTCCAGCAGCTTAGTGTACTCCTCTCTCTGCTTTTCCATGTTCTGTGCTATTAGCTGTTTCACAACGTCCACTGTGATGAACTCTGGTTCTGTGTCTGACTCCATTCCCGATGTCTTATTTTTTCCTCTTCCGTTATTGTTCGGCATACTCCACAAATATTATTCAGTGAAGCAGCAAGCAAGATGTCTCACCCTTGGTGGTGGTGATGGCTGTTAGCAGCTAGGCTACTGCTGGCCTGGTGGCCTAGTGCAGACCGGTGGTGGTGGTGGCTGGTAGCCTGTGGCTGGCCTGGTGGTGGTGGTGGCTGGTAGCCTGGGGCTGGTCTGTTGGTGGTTGCTTGTAGCAGGTGGCCTGGGGCTGTCTTGGTGCTGATGGATGGTAGCAGGTAGCCTGGGGCTGGCCTGGTGGTGTTGGCTGGTAGCTGGTAGGCCGGAGCTGGCCTGGTGGTGGTGGCTGTTAGCAGGTGGCCTGGTGCTGTCCTGGTGCTGGTGTCTGTTAGCAGGTAGCCTGGGGCTGTCCTGGTGCGGATGACTGGTAGCAGGAAGCCTGGGGCATGCCTGGGGCTTGCCTGGTGCTGGTGGCTGTTAGCAGGTAGCCTGGGGCTGTCCTGGTGCTGGTGGCTGTTAGCCTGGGGCTGTCCTGGTGGTGGTGGCTGGTAGCAGGTAGCCTGTGTCTGGCCTGGTGGTGGTGGCTGATAGCTGCTGGATCCTGGGCCTGGCCTGGTGGTAGCTGGCTGCTCCTGGCCTGGCCTGGTGTTAGCTGGCTGCTCCTTGCAGGCTTGTTTGTTATCCAAGCAGGTAATCCAAGCAGATTTCCAGACTAAATCCGGCCAGTATATCAATGAAGTCACTATCAGGCAATCTTTAGCAATAAAATTCATAAAAAGCTATAAAAAACACATTTAAAAGCCATAAAATCTCATAAACACACAGCCTAAAAACATTGAGCTGCCATCTTGGAAAAGGGGTGAGTCACCTATGGAGCGACAATAATTTGGCCAAGGTTTCTCTCTTCAGCCTTTGGCGTGGTTTATTATTCACATTGCACACATCAGTACACGAGACCTTCTCCTTGACCTTCTCCTTGAGAGAGAGAGAGAGAGAGAGAGAGAGAGAGAGAGAGAGAGAGAGAGAGAGAGAGAGAGAGAGACAGAGAGAGACAGAGAGAGACAGAGAGAGACAGAGAGAGACAGAGAGAGACAGAGAGAGACAGAGAGAGACACACACACAGAGAGACACACAGAGAGAGACACACAGAGAGAGACAGGCAGGCAGGCAGGCAGGCAGATAGATAGATAGATAGATAGATAGATAGATAGATAGATAGATAGATAGATAGATAGATAGATAGATAGATAGATAGATAGATAGATAGATAGATAGATAGATAGATAGATAGATAGATAGATAGATAGATAGATAGATAGATAGATAGATAGATAGATAGATACCTCACCTTTTGTACAAGTTGGGGGAAGTGCTCAGTGATGACAGAGAAGGACCTCCCGCTCAGGGCGAAGTGGTAGGCCTGGTCCTGCTGAACACACGGCTCACCACAGACCTCATCCTCCACACTGATCTCCACTGACTGGGGAGGAACAGAGAGATGGAGGACATTCGAAGGAGAACTCTGATGTCAGAGTTTCACGAAGGAAATAGCAAAACTGTGTAGTATGTGAGCTGTGGCGTAAAACAGTCAACTAGGTAAAAAAAAATTAACAGATGTGTGTGTGTGTGTGTGTGTGTGTGTGTGTGTGTGTGTGTGTGTGTGTGTGTGTGTGTGTCAAAGTCCATGTTTCCAATTCACTCATTTAAGTTCACCATTCCATTGATGGATGGATGGATGAGTGAGTGGATGGATGGATGAGTGAGTGGATGGATGGATGAATGGATGTTTGGATGGATGGATAGGTGGATGGATAGGGGGATGGATGGATGGATAGGTGGATGGATGGGTTGCCTGTGGTGCATTTTTTCTTATTGCTAGGTTTTAGTGAGTTTTTCCTTACTTTCGTGTGTGGTATGTCTGGGAGTGTTGCATTCATTTATTTCTTTATTTTTTGGACTTCATGGTGTTTTTGTTTTGTTCTTGATTTATTGTGATGTTTCTTCTCTAAAGAAGACGTGTCCGGCCCATGGGGACATTAACGTGTGTTGTCGGGCCTTACAAATACATTTGATTTGTTTGATTTGGATGGATAGGGGGATGGATGGATGGATGGATGGATAGATGGATGGAAGGGTGGATGGATGGATGGATAGGTGGATGGATAGGGGGATAGATGGGTGGGTGGATGGATGGATAGGTGGATAGATGGGTGGATGGATGGATGGGTGGATGGATAGGGGGATAGATGGGTGGGTGGATGGATGGATAGGTGGATAGATGGGTGGATGGATGGATGGGTGGATGGATGGATGGATGGCTGGGTGGATAGTGGATAACTTCTCACCTGGCTGTCCTTGCTGGTAAGCTGGCTGGGGTTTTCAGAGTAGAGCCAGGTGATGCTGGCAGGCTGGACCTCCTTTGGGGGCAGAGCGTCGGCTATGATGACCCTCTCATGGGTCTGGATCATCCCACAGTCTCGGGCCACTGATATGGCCGTCAATATGTTGTCACCTGGTGGAGGAAGACGCTATTAAGAGGAGGGCGGAGGAGGAGCTGCAGTAGGGAGATTTGTTGCTTGGCAAATGTTTATGTTCTTATATTTATAACTGGTGACAGATATGATACTCACCATTGTGTCCTGTATGATAGGGTGGGTTGGCCTTCTCTTGCAGAAAGGCGCAACAAACACTGGTATTTATTTATTTTTAAAGCCCTTATTGGTAAACAACCTGTTTATATCTCCTCACTGTTAGATTGGAATATTGGAACCTATTCAACTTGATCGAATGACTGGATGGTTCTTAGGGTTCCTCAGATTTGTTCTGAGCTAGGGAAGTCAGCCTTTTCCTTTGATGCCTCTAACTCATGGAATGTCCTTCAACTCACGCTAAAATTGGAGGTTCTCCCTTCCCTTGGAATGTTTAAATGTATGATTTCAGACCATTGTGTGACTACCTGTAACTGTTTTAGTTGATATTTTAAAATGATTTTTAAACGTTTTGAATTTTTTTTACTCTGGTGTTTAAATTTCAGTGAATATTGTTTTTATTATGTACTGTACAATCGTCGTTTCTGTAAATGAGGGAAACCTCAGATGCTTACGATTTTAAATAAAGGTTGAAATGAAAAATGAAAAATATACTCATGTGAAACTGTTTTTACAGTTGTTATTATTGTTTACTCAAAGAAACATTATTTTTGTATGTTCTATAATTTTACTCATTTTAATGAAGCACCATATGGCATAGCAGCTAGCTACTATATAAAACAACAATTCAAATAAATAAATAACTTTATTTATATAGCACTTTTATGTGATCTGTTGTCACAAAGTACATAACAAATGGAATCAGAAGACAATAATAACTTGGTTAAAAATGAGAAAATTAAGAACAAGAGTTAAAAAAAGAAACCGTAATGAAAAATAGTAATAAAATAAGACAACATTATAAAAAAGGCCTGTTTGTTAAAAAAAATATTAAAAGATGACACAGAATCGTTCAGGCTGTATCATAATGACTGGTTTGGGTGGGTCCAGGGCCCCATTCCCTGTACCTGGTTCAACTAAGTCGATCAAAAGTCCCATTAGCCAGCTTAAATTAACCTGATGATTGAAGTCAGGCTATCTCGGTTTCTCGAAGGCTGATTCGGTCTTGTTCATTCAAACCAGACTTAACCCACCCACCCCCTCCTAATGTACAGTCCCCTCCCCATCATATGTATATACTCTGTCAGGATCTATGAGTAACAGTACTGTAATTTGAATACCGTATATGTCACAAATGTATCAGTACTAAATACCTATATGTCCCTACTGTCTGGAATAGATAAGATAGATGGCAGGCCCCCCCCCCCCCCCCCCCCCGATCCTCATCCAAACCCCCCTCCCACGTGTACGCCTGGCGATGTACGCGCGCGCCGGAGGGGAGGGACCCATGACTGTCTCCTCGCCCATTTCCTAAGCCAATACCCTTATCCCACTAGGCGGCAACTGTAGCCTAACCCCCTCCCCTCTGATACCAACTAATAGCAACTGTAATTAGTTTAGGCCAGAACCACTCTCCGTCCTCCCTCCCAACCCCCAAATCCCCCCCCCCCCTGGGGTGCTTCCTGAGACACACGGACTCTCGGCTAGAATAACATTGTAACAACAAATGTGCTTTATTTGTATTAATTTAGGGTTGTGCCATTATTACTATGCAAATGTAATAATTGTGATTGATTTCCTGTAATGAGTTGTATGTGTTGTTTCAAGCATCCTTGACTTCCAAGGACAACGATGTAAATAAGTCATTGCGCCTTTTTCGTTCCTATCCTTGACAAAAATGTATAATAGAGTAATAATCTGTATATGTTTTGTTGTCTAAATAATAACCAAACCAAACCAAACCTTTGCCATAAATGTCATGTATGTTGAGTATGTCTTAAATGTCAATATGAAATGAAAATGGGGGACCCTGATGTAAACAAGACAAACGTCTTTCTCTGGTCTGCATCCCCTTAACAATTGTGTGTATTGAGCCGTACTGTATTGTACCCATTCTGCAATCTGTTAAATAAAGTTTTCATTCATTCATTCATTCATTCATTCATATTGTAAAATGCGGCTTGCATCTGGCCTACGCATGGGTCTTTTCGGGACACCGAGCCTGACATTTTTTCTTTTTACCTGGGAATCGATACCGGTACCCAACTGTACCTTTTTTTCTGTACTTTACTCTCCCTCTCTGAAGTCTAAACTTCACAACACACAATCTAAAAGCCCTTACCTCCCTCTCCCAAACCGATCTTGTATCTCAATGGGACTTCCTGGTTAAATAAATTACAAAAAAAATAAGAAAAAGAATTGCGATATTTTCTTTTTGTTGCGATTTGATAATTGCATCATTCCAAATCGCAATTTCGATTTAAAATCGATTAATCGTGCAGCCCTACTCGGAGTCCACATATCCGAGGACTTGACATGGACCACACACATTGACAGTGTAATCAAGAAGGCACGGCAACGCCTCTACTTCCTTAGGCGCCTAAAGAAGTTCCAAGTGAGTCAGAAGATCCTTAAAAACTTCTACTCATGCACAATAGAGAGCATCCTGACTGGCAATATCACCTCCTGGTTTGGGAATAGCACCGCACAAGACCGTAGCAGACTACAGAGAGTGGCCCGTTCAGCCGAACGCATAATTTTGGAGGTGGGCTTCCCACTCTCCAAGACATTTACAACAAGCGGTGCATGGGTAGAGAATAATCAAAGACTCCAGCCACCCAAACAACTGCCTCTTTGAACTGCTGCGGTCAGGCAAGTGATACCGGAGTCTCATGGCAAGCACAGAGAGACTCAGAAGAAGCTTCTATCCTCAGGCCATCAGGATGCTAAATGACAATAACACTATGTAACAACCATCAAATACACTCACAGCACACACATCCACACGCACTCACTTTAAACAAACAACTCACTGCAGCACCCACTTTATACACTTAACACACTTTATATTTATTGGTAAATAATTTGCACTACAACTCATACCTCATTACACCTTACTGTAAATTGTACCTCATTCCATTTCTGCATTGTACTGTATAGTAGTATATTGTATTGTAACTCAGTTACTTTTCTACTCTGCATTGTATATTGTGTATATATTGAACACTTTTGTCTACGTACTTGACTTCTATTTTATACTTATTATACTTATTTTATACTTATCTATTTTTATCTAGCACAATCTCTGGAGCAAAACAGAAAGAAGCATTTTATATAAAAGTATTCTGTACTTTTGTATGACAACTAATAAAGAAACTTGAAACTTGTGCTGCGTGCGCCATATACAGTATGTGCATTATTTAGGACAAAGTAAGTCCATAGGCTGAATATGATTTATTATCAACATTTTAGGTCTATTATTTTACATTTCAAAAGCCCCCTCTAGAAAACCTAAGCACAACATTTTTTTTCAGAATGGTATAATGGGGGGCGGCTGAGTGGCGCAGTGGGCAAGGCGCTCGCCACTAACGCAGGAGATGCTGGTATCGAGCCCAGCTCTCGCCGTTGCTACCGGCTTGGCCGGCCGTCGTACTAACACAATTGGGCAGTGTTAGAGGGTGGGAAAGCCAGTGGGTGGGGATTGGACGTTGTGGACAGCGACTCCTACAGGTCGGTTGGTGCGCCTGTACAGCAGAATCATGAAGTATCGGGGGCAGCGTGAGCCTCCCACGAGCTACTCCTCGCCACTGAGAGATCGCGCTGTTCAGGTGAAAAGATGCGACAGCTGCCTCCTCGTGTGCCGGAGGGGACACGTGATGCAAGGCTTGGTCCTCACTGCAGCCGACCAGTGGGAGGCGTAGTCTAGCAGCGTTTGAGACAGGGGAGGGGAGAATTGGAAATACGAAATTGGGATGGGATAAAAAATAGAAAATGGGAGAAAAAGTGGATAAAAAAAAAGAGAATGGTATAATGGGATCTCTGAGGAAGGGAGCTGGCATTATTTTGTGAGGGAGTGGCCAGTTTATCCAGCTAACTTAACTAAACATGCGCTGGAGCAGGTTAAAATTTTACGATCTGTGCGCGGCTGGGTGGCGCAGCGGTCTAAGCGCTCGTCACCAACGCGTGAGACACCGGTACACATCGAATCCGGCTGTCAGTGTTGCCTCCGGCTTGGGCCGGCCGTCATACTGACTCAATTGGCAGAGTCAGCGGGAGGGGAGTCGATGGGTGGTAATCTGGTCGTTGTAAACAGCGACTCCTACAGGTCGGTCAGGGCGCCTGCACAGCAAGGACAGGATATGGCGAGGGTAGTGTGAGCCTCCCACACGTTACACCTCGCCAATGAGAGTCCGCGCTGGCAGGTGAGAAGAAGTGGCTGGCTGACTCCGCATGTATCGGAGGGGACATGCGATAGATTCTTCAACCCTCCCTACGACCGACCAGTGGGGGGCACATGCGAGCAACGATCAAGACAGGGGAGGGGGGAATTGGCACGACTAAATTGGGATGGGAGAAAAACAGAAAAAGAAGGAGAAAAGGTGTATAAAAAAATATCCGATCTGTTGCCATAGTGATTTAGACAAACCTGCTTCGTGGAACCAAAAAGCCTGACTTACTGTATGTCAAGTTATCCTGAAGATTATCCGGCTAACTCAGTTAGCCACGTAGGGGGAACGGGGCCCAGGTTACCTGTCACCATCACCGTGCGAATGTTAGCCTGACGCAGGTCCTGCAGAACCCCGGACGACTCCTCCTTCAACTTGTTCTGCATGATGATCAGTCCCAGGAACTCCATGTTGGTTTCCAGCCGCGCTCTGAAAGAGAGAGACGGACAAGATACAAGTCAAATTTCATCTGTATTTTCACTTAAACTAACAGGAGGGTGGTGATTTATATTTTCTTGAAACCCCAGGGACTGAAGTTGAATACCATCCAGACTTCAACTACATATCCCATACTGTGTTTGAGTATTCTGATGGAGAATACTCCATGCTGTACATCCTAATATCCCATTAAGTCCCATTCAAATGTCTCAACTTTGTTAACAGGAGATACATAACCTATTATTCAGAACCTGTATACAATCCACAGATGATGTCTGAGTGACAAATATATAATAATAATAAATATGTAAATAATTATAACAATGTTGATCGGCCGAGCCATTTGAAACATCGCACAAGTAATTTGGTCCCAATACTTTAGAGACAATTTTCAATACTCCTTGTGTTTTGTATATGTAACATGTTCAAGTATTTACATAAACGTATACAATGTAAAACAATCATGTATAAAAAGAAAAATTATAATACATGAATAAATACAAGTATTCCAGCAAGTGTACTATACTTTATATATAATTTATATATACCGTGGCAGATATCACCCCCCCCCCCCTCTCATGGATATGTGAAGGGCGGTAGATATTATTGCCACGGAAGGAGTAGAAACAATTAGGTAGCTGATTAGTACTGATAGAACACACCTGTGCATCATTAGTTCACCCACATCTCATGTGCACACAGCCCAGACACACACACTACAAATACACTAGGTTAGTGAGAGGTAAGTTGAGTGGAGGTGAGGTTGGAGTTGTTGTATTGAGAGAGAGATTGTTATATTCAGAGTTTTGTGAGGTGAGAGGTAGTGAGAGGAGAGGTGAAGGCGAGAAGGTGTTCATTGTGTACTGGACCCTAGATTGGCTGAGAAACCCCCTTGTGTACTGACCCTGGACCGGACGACTACCCTGAGTATTGAACAATCCCTTCTTTTTGTACGAGAGCCTGTTTTGTGTTTTGACCATCGGACTGTATTACGACCATTCTCTTTGCCTATCGAACTGAATTCTGCCCATAATCAATAAATATTCGTATTGATTGATATTGCTCTTGTGTGGACATTCGAATTTGTTTGTTTTTTAACTGTGGCAAGTCTGAACACCACCAGGCTCATCACATTTGGTGGAGAATGTGCACAGCGTTCTAATGACTTCCGTTCCGGCAGTTAAGCGGCATCTCTAAGTTCGACGCCTACCCTATGCCAAGAGTAGACAAACTTATTGAACGCATCTACGACAGGTCACGGCTGTTCTACAGGCTTTGAGAGGGGCAGGGCTCACCGCTAACCCAAATAAATGTCACCTGGGCCTACAGGACGCCGACTACTTGGGGTACACCATCGGGAGGGGGTGTATCAGACCCCAAGCAGGCAAGGTCGAGGCCATTCGAAGCTGGCCCCGCCCCCCAAACCAAAAAACAGGTACGAACCTTCATAGGCCTAGCCAGCTATTACCGTCGTTTTGTCCCCAACTTCTCTGCCCTAGCAGCACCACTGACCGACCTAACGAAGAACATACTGCCAGACAAGGTCCTGTGGACCGAGGAGACGGAGAAGGCCTTTCAGCAGCTGAAGGATGAACTGTGTTCGGAACCAGTGTTGGTGACCCCCGACTTCAGCCAGCCTCTGTTGGTACAGACGGATGCATCGGAGACTGGGGTGGGTGCCGTCCTATCACAACTGAGAGAAGGTGAGGAACACAGAGTGATTTTTATCAGTCGCAAGCTACTGCCCCAGGAGAAGAATTACTCCACGATTGAGAAGGAGTGCTTGGCGATAAAATGGGCTCTCGAGGAGTTAAAATATTATCTGTTGGGACGGCGCTTCACCCTAGTCACGGACCATGCACCCCTCGTTTGGCTATCACGTAACAAGGACACCAACGCTAGGGTCACCTGCTGGTTCCTATCCTTACAGCCTTTTGTCTCCTCCGTCATCCACAGGTCGGGCGCAGCACACGGGAACGCGGATGCTTTGTCCAGAAGAGAAGCACTGGGAACGTGGTCCGCCCCAAGAGGCTCGGAGCTACTGTAAGGGGGTGGGGGGATATGTGGCAGATATCATACCCTCTCATGGATATGTGAAGGACGGGAGATATTATTTCCACGGAAGGAGTAGAAACCATTAGGTAGCTGATTAGTACTGATAGAACACACCTGTGCATCATTAGTTCACCCACATCTCACGTGCACACAGCCCAGACACACACACTACAAATACACTAGGTTAGTCAGAGGTAAGTTGAGTGGAGGTGAGGTTGGAGTTGTTGTATTGAGAGAGAGATTGTAATATTCTGAGTTTTGTGAGGTGAGAGGTGTTCATTGTGTACTGGACCCTAGACTGGCTGAGAAACCCCCTTGTGTACTGACCCTGGACCGACGACTACTCTGAGTATTGAACAATCCCTTCTTTTTGTACGAGAGCCTGTTTTGTGTTTTGACCATCGGACTGTATTACGACCATTCTCTTTGCCCATCGAACTGAATTCTGCCCATAATCAATAAATATTCTTATTGATTGATATTGCTCTTGTGTGGACATTCGAATTTGTTTGTTTTTTAACTGTGGCAAGTCTGAACACCACCAGGCTCGTCACAATACATATACATACATATACATATATATACACATACACACATATTTCACTGTTAATCAATTGCCTTTACTATTTGCTCTACAACAGTATGTCTGTCTGTCTGTCTGTCTGTCTGTCTGTCTGTCTTAATCACACACACTATCATTATCAAACGTCTTCATCACTTTATTATATATTGAAATTAGGGATGCTCGATATTGGCTTTTTTACCGATATTGTCCAACTCTTAATTTCCGATACCGATATCAACCGATACCGATATATGCAGGGTCCCCCCCCCCCCCCCAAAAAACAGAATAATTTCAGGTAATTAACATTACATATCTCTTGTCGTGTAATTAACACAACATTATGCATACTTTGCCAATAAATAAAATAATCATTTGTTCTTACTTGCTTGCCTGGGCAAATAAAGGTTAAATAAATGTAAAAAAAACAAAAACAAATTTTTTCGAGAGGGTCCCACATTTTGTGCAATGTAATACAGAATCAGAACACATAACACACAACAAAAAAATAAATAAAAGACACATACAAAAACATACAACAGAACAAGTACACATTATAAGAGGATATGTCTCTCAATCTCCCTCATAATAGGCCTACTCCACGGCAGCCACCTGACTTGATGAAAGGGTATCAAGTAATTGCATCTCATGGGAGATCAATTCCTACATGTACTATGGTGGTGATGAAGAATACTATCTGTGGCCAGGATTGTACCTGTTAACACATTCGTGGCCAACCACGTATATATACGTGTTTTGGATCCAACGCTTGAGGGCCAACCACGTATATATACGTGGTAAGGTTGTTTTGGCTTTTATTCCATTGTAATATCCTACTCAATGTTACCGAGCGGCACTGCAGATTTACCCTACTCTTGGAATTCAGAAAAGTGCATTACAAGTGCGGCCAGATCCTCGTAGGGGCGCTGTCTCGATAATGCAGTGTTCCCTGTTACAGACCGGTGTTCTTTTTTGTTATCATGGGTGGACTTTTTTGTTAGCCTGAAGCTATGCCTGTAGCATGTAGCTTGGAATACTTTTTGGGACGCTGAATTCAGTATGCAGTAAAGGAATATAGCATCAGCCAATGGACATATCGATCTACCAGATGGCGATCGATAACTGGGAAATCCTGTTTGGGATCCAACCGGCCCACGGTAAGAGCTTTTTCATGTAAATTACAGCCCGATCGGGCCTTGTTCTCATAGCCAACCACTCGGTCAGCGTATGAGGCTAATGCCGTTATTGGTAATCAATAATCAGAAATGACGTCCCCCCCCCCCCCCCCCCCCCCCCCTTCATGCATTCATGGTGGACCATGATACCGATAATATGCATTCTGAGTTTTAGCTCTAGCTTGTGTATAGCCGAAACGCCATTTGATTTAACGTTATTAGCTTAGCGTCCTGTATCTCGCCTTCCAGGAAATACCACAGAACATTGCGGTATATATTTCATATTCACAACGCTATAAAATGGGAACGTATTGATGAAAAAATTATTTCTTTAAGGCATATTGAAGGGACGGTTTATAGTGTCAATTGACAATGACAATGGACAGATAGCAATAATATAAAGTATAGATTTAGCTCTACAAACAGCCTCACGCACAATGAAAGGTTGTTATGATAAGATGGCCTTATAGAGTGAGATTAGACGGATCCCAGTGGCCCCGAAAGTGTTAAGGCTCTACACAGTCATACAATAGTCAATATCATTATCAAACCGCTTCATAATTGTATTCATTCATCACAGGATATCAAGTAATTGCATCTTGGGGGAGATTCATTCCCACAGTACAATCAGTAGCCTAACAGTAGCCTGCTATCTGAGGCGTGGGTTGTACCTGTTCAGGCTCTGGACTTTGTGCCAGGAGAGTTTGGATTCTAGATGTCGGTGTGCCAGGGCAATAACCCTGAAGCCCTGCCTGGTGTAGGCTTCTAGAGTATCTGTGAAACTCTCTGGCACTGGAGAGAGAGAGAGAGCGAGAGAGCGAGAGAGAGAGAGAGAGAGAGAGAGAGAGAGAGAGAGAGAGAGAGAGAGAGAGAGAGAGAGAGAGAGAGAGAGAGGGGGCAAAGAGAAACAGGGAGGGTGAGAGAGATTAGGCAAAGAGAAACAGGGAGGGTGGGAGAGAGAGAGAGAGAGGGAGGGGGGAGACAGAGAGAGAGGGGGGGGAAGAGAAACAGGGAGGTGGGAGAAAGAGAGTAGCAAAGAGAAACAGAGAGGTTGGGAGAGAGAGTAGATGCAGAAATCATAACTAGGTAACATACAGAGAATAACACAGAATGATCGAAGATCAATCATTGATCGATTGAAGGATCGATTTGGATTTGCCTTAGATAAGTAGGCTACATAGTACATACATTGTTTTAAAATGACTATTTTATAAGGAGTAGGTATAGATAGGCATGAAATAAAGCAACAGTTAAGAATACATGGTTTAATAGGAGTGCTTTCAATCAAATGAAGAACAGATCATCATCCAATGTGACAGCACAGGAGAAATGGGTCTAACCTGTGCCTTCTTTACAGAGGCTAGCCACAACCTCTGGCGCCCCCTTGAGGTAGGCATCCATTCGCTTCTCTCCAAGCCTCCTAACCACCACACTCATCCTCTGCAGGGCCGAGGAGAAAGGGAACTGGCGCACAATACCAATCTCATAAGACTGAGAACAAAAACAGGCAGATATTACATACATGGCAACTACAGTACAGAATATGTTCATAACACCTTTTCCATTATATTCAGAATAGGGGATATCACGACAAAAGCAGAAGTGATTTAAAAAGAAAATGTAACTTACGGACAGCTCAGACAGCTCCTACAAAGCAAATAGGAGAGATGAGCATAATTATATGTTATCTAGAGTATATTTTAAATAAACATTGTATACATAAATAATATATATTTTATGTAAAACAAAATGTATATTGTAAACAAAAATGAGTTCTTCACAAAATAATAATGGAACATTATAAGAGATTATTGTGCAAAGAAATTCTACCATGTTCTGTGTCCCTTTGGTATTCTGGTTGGCCGCAGGGATGACCTGCATAGGAGGCCGTACGACTGTGGGCATAATGGGATTATGGAGAGCAGTCTCTTCCTCTGTGGGCTCCTCTAGGATCTATGAGGAAAAAAGACAGCAGTACATATCAGTTAGATTCTAATTGGATATGGTGTAATTAAAGAGGGTGCGAGTGCGAGAACAACTCAGACTTCTTCCGGTAGTTTCGTACTGGGTGCACCGTCCGGACAGGCTCTTACACAGTAAAAGAAATAGCCAGCACTCACGGAAATGTCCTTTAGGTACTTTTACTGAGCTTTTATTGAGCACGGGCAGTGATCCAATGTAACGTACGTGTACATAAAATATCACGTCAAGATGAAAGTTAAGTGAAATGTAATTAGAAGAATAAACCGCTTGAGATTAACTATCTCGTATTTCAAGTACTACAGTACAGTACATAAGCAAAACAGCACGCGCACACATACACACACACACACACACACGCCCTCCATGGCCTAGCCACTCCCACATCCACTGATTCCCCAAAAGTGCCAAAATACATGTAAATGTAGTATGTACACATACCCATGCAAAGCTATATACACCTACACATTAAAGGTCCCCTGTCTTATAAGTACCAACACTGATTTGATGTGAAATCTCTAGCTACTCCCGTTTCTTCAGTTCAGCTCAGACAAGAACCTCCCCCACTGAACCAAGCCATTCAGAATTGACTCGCTATCCTACGTAGCAAGGTGCTGATCTGGTTGTAGTCACCGCCCACAATCAACAATTCGCTCAACAACGGAGCAGTGGGAATAATGCAGAAGCGGTCTCCCTGTCCCTGACTCTCCCTCTCTCTCTCTCCACCTGCATTTTACACACAATCGCGAGGAGCCGCTCTCACAGCGCACACGCGCGCACAGAACGATCTATCCTCCCTCTCTCGCTCGCTCGTTTTCTCTCTCGCATGTATCACGCTGTGTGGGTGACTGTCACTCAAAGCGCTTATGGGCGGAGCCCAGCCCAAAACAGCTTGAAATCTTGAAGTGGAAAAATGCTGCTTTAGAGTACTTGATTAGAAATACAAAACAATGAATATTTTTTGTTCTTCTTTTTTTATAAACCTTACAGATGTGTTCCATAGACTCGCAGGAATTGTTTAAAATTGCCCAAATAGTGAAAGGAATAGCAAAACATGGGACCTTTAATGATTTCCATATCTCAAGTATAATAATTAGAATGAGTTGTTTGAAGATAAGTAAACAGAGATGCCTTAAAGAGAAAGGAGTATAATAGATCTAAGTGAATTGGGCAGGTTGTTACAGTCAGATGGAGCTTTAAATTTAAAGGCACGGCAACCAATTTCTTTAGAAATTCTAAGAACGAAGAAAAAAGATTACTCGGTATTCCTTAAGACTATACGATGACCTCTATGGAATAAAAAAAAAATTAAGTAAGAAGAATAAGTTAAAGAAAATGCCTTTAAAAATGTATTGCAACCAATGAAATTGTCTTCTAGATTTAGGTGTTGTTAACCAATTTAGTGACTCATACATAAAACAGTGATGAGTTCTATAAGGACAACTCAAAATAAAGCTACAGAGACTATTATAAACTACATGAGAGGATGAAGATTTGTTTCTAAGGTAAACGTTCCTAACCTGTTGGGTGAAACAGTTGATAGAACGATATATAATATTGTCAGGCTGCAATTTATTTTCTTCATCAATTTAGAATCAAGCCAGAGACCCACTATTTAAATTCTTTCACTTCCAAGTGGTGTCCAATCTAAGACATGAATCAACCAATTATTGGTTAAATGCTAAAAATCTAGTGCCAAACAACATACTATAAGACTTGTTCTTATTCAGTAGATGTTTATTAAAAGAAAAACATTTTTGAGCAGCATGGAAATCAGCCTGTAATGTTGAAGACATTAGAAGAATAAAAGATAGTATAATCTGCATATATTTGAATATGACAATCAGAACAGATTTGTGGGAGATCATTAATAAAATCAGAGAACAGCAATGGCCCTAGAGATTAACCTTGAGGTACACATTTTTCCATACCTATACCTCTCCTCTCCTTCTCTCTTCATATGGAGGTGTAGTCTGACGTCACTTTAGGGCGCGTTCACACCTACCCTGTTTGGTCCACTTTAAGTGGACCATGGTCCCTTTAGCTCAATAGTCCGTTTCGTTTGCACAGGTGTGAACACAAACCGAACTATTTTGAGGACCAAACAACCGAACCATGGTCCTCTTGAAAAGTTGGGACTCGGTTCGTTTCAAAGTGGACCATGGTGCGTTTGCTGTTGGTGTGAACGCGATCGAACTTTATATAGTACCTAATCTAGAGCAAATGAATGACAGGCGCCTAGTGACAGCTTACGCTCGACCCAACTCAAATGAATGACAGGCGTGCGGACAGTTTCTCTCTTCCTCTCTCTCTCTCCTCTCTAGACCTGCTGGTCTCTGACAAGAACAAGTTACAGGTTGAAAAAGCCCTCAGCTCGGAACTAGGCAAAATCTGCATATGGCTCGCCGACAACAAACTATCATTACACATGGGCAAAACAGAGTCCATTCTCTTCGGTTCAAATAACAGACTCAGCAAGACCGACGGCTTCTCGGTTACAGTGGGTGACAATATTGTCACAAGGAAAGATGAAATTACCTACCTGGGTTCCATCCTAGAGGCTAATCTTTCCTGTGACAAAATGGCATCCAATGTAATAAAAAAAGTCAACCTACGAACTCGATTCTTGTACCGGATCTCCTCTCTGGTAAACAAGAATACCCTGAAGACTCTAGCAGGAGCACTCATTCAAGGGTACTACGACTATGCTTGCACCTCATGGTACCAAAGCACCTCAAAGGCACTAAAAAATAAATTACAAACATCTCAAAACAAGCTAGTCAGACTACTGCTTGACCTGACTCCTAGAACCCACCTCACCCCTGCCCACTTTGACAACCTAGGATGGCTTAGAGTAGACGACAGAGTACAGCAACTTGCAATGGGCAAGGTCTACAAGATACACTACGCGACCAAGGTACCCATGTACATGTCAAAATACTTCCCAAAGGTCAGTGAATACCACGATCACAACACCAGAGGGAGCTCCACAAATCATGTTAAACCCAGATTCGGCTCAAACAAGGGACTAAACACGTTTCGCAATTATGCCACATCAATGTGGAACGCCCTACCCAAAGCTGTAAAGGAATGTGAATCACTACCCACTTTCAAAAACACTCTCAAAAAACACCTACGTGAGACAGCAATTCGAAACTGGCCCCTACAAATGTCCTAACCTAGTTGTACAGTAAATTACCAAGTAAGGCTTTGTCATTATTCCAATGTACAGTGTAAAATGTTCTCTGGTCTGCATCCCCTTAACAATTGTATGTATTGAGCTGTACTGTACTGTACCCATTCTGCAATCTGTTAATAAACTTTTCAATCAATCAATCAATCAGACTGGCGCCGCGCGCGGACAGTCTCTCTCTCTCTCCTCTCTCTCACTCTCTACTCTCTACTCTCTAGTCGACTTGCGCCGCGCTCGTAATGACAGTATCTCTCTCTTTCATTACGCTGTCGGCAACTGTTTACGTTTGTGAGTGCTATAGTCCAGTGATTCCCAACCTGGGGTCCGCGGACCCCCTGGGGGTCCGCCAGGGGGCGCAGGGGGTCCGCCAGACCACAGATGATTTTTTTTTTCTTTTTTTCAGAGAAATATTTAATTAGCATATTTTTATCATCAGAAGCATGAATAGTCTCTCCACTACAATACAAAATAAAGATAAATAAATAAACATCTAGACATGATTTTTGAACGTTAACAGTAGGCTACCGGGTAGCCGCTAAAACACGAATCAGTTGACTGTATCACTTTCCGTAGCTAGCCTAGCACGCTAGTTAACTTTCTCGGCTCGTCTGCAGTCAGCCGCCAGAGGCGAAAATGTGTGACAAACGAAAAGGAGATGACGGCAGCTCATCTGCAAAAAAAGTTAGGACCTACAGCAATCGCGAAAATTACATCACCATGGGCTTCACTGAGGGACCAGACAAACGACCTGAGTGTGTGATTTGTGGAGAAAAGTTGGCAAACTCGAGCCTGAAGCCCAGCAAGCTGAAGAGACATCAGGCGTCTAAGCACCCAGAAACCGTTGGGAAGGATCCAGACTTTTTTCGGAGGAAAGAACAGTCTCTCAAGGCGAACAAGCCCGTTGATGTTAGAGTAGCGTGGAGCAGGGGTGGCAGTGATTTACAGAAGGCTACTGAAGCCTCCTTTGAGTGTTCGCTTTTAATTGCAAAAGCAAAGAAACCGCACAATATTGGCGAGCAGCTCATCAAACCAGCCTGCATCAAAATGGTTTAGAAACTATGCGGCCCACAGGTGGCGGATAAACTAAAATCAGTACCACTCTCGAACAATGTAGTGAAAGACCGAATTGATAAGATGTCAAGTGATTGCGAGCAGCAGCTGTCAGAAAAGCTTAGAAAGGGTCCATTTGCCATACAACTTGATGAAACTACAACTGTCGCAGACGAGGCTGTGCTCATCGTTTATGTGCAGTATATCGAAAATGAGGATCTGAAGCAGGACATTCTCATGTCAGTCAACCTTACTACCACCACTCGAGGTGAGGATATTTTTACTGCAGTGGATTCTTACTTCATTCAACATAAATGCAAACCGTTCACCATTAGGGCCTTATTTGAGAGGATGAATACAGGATTTGAATATTGGCCAACATTTTGAAATACATATGGTGCAAGATGAGATTTGTTGATTGAAAGCACAAGTCAAAGAAGCATAGTGGGTCTAATTATGATGCATATGCCTGTGTATAAGCAGTTTGTTATTAAAATGACAAAAAAAAGTATTAACACTTTGGTTGCCTAAGGTTAAATTAATGATATACCATAGATTGCCAGCGCTATTTGTCTATGGAGAAAGTCCCCTTCTTTGCAGGGCTATAACTTTTTAAATTCTATTGCTACATTGCCATTATTAGGGCCCATTCAAAGTCCTATATGTATTGTTCATTGTGTAGCAACGTTAAACTTTTTCATTCACATATTCATAGTAAAGTATGGTCTAATGTATAAGTATGTTTTCATCTCTTTCTGCAGCTTTCTCCAGAACGTGATATATAGCCCCAAATGCATTATATTGATGATGAAATACAGTTTGATGGCAATCAGCGCGATATAAAAAATTCCAACTAGACGTACTTCTAGAAGTTACTACACGTCATCTGATGTTGACCGGATGGGCGAGGGGGCGTTTATAATTCCGTGGGCAGCGTTATACCAATCATCTAATGTGGGTCAAATGTTGATAATATCAGTTATTATCGAAGACGGTAACGTTACACGCTGAAACTCACCCCAGTCTCCGCGCGCCGTTGGGCGATCATCGTCGAGTAGAAATTTTATCATTATGGGATATATTATTACCCGGTCCATCTCCAGCTTGTATAATGGTATATACGTCCAAATCATGTTGTTTATCGAGTTATTGGCAATCGATCGCTATGTAGTGTGACGAGCTAGAGTGCCGGAACCTATCCCGAGTGGCCGGAAGCAATACGGACATCTAGCACAACCTCTACTGCGCTTCCTGTTAAGCGGTTGCGCGATCGGCCACCAGATGGCGCTCCTGAACCGCCAGAGAGCTCAGTGGGTCCTGCTGGTGAATCTCAGGCCAGCGGAGGGACATTATGAATCCGATCGCAGATTTTTGAAATATTGATATAAAGACGACGTACAGCGTCCCCCGGCAACTTTAGCATGGCCAGCAAAGACGTCTAAAGACGGGTCCCGGCACCCAAAGTGTTAAAATGACAAAAAAATACGTATTTTATGGTATTTTATTAGGAGGGGGGTCCAGGAATTTCATCAGAGATGTTTGGGGGTCCCTGGGGGAAAAAAGGTTGGGAACCCCTGCTATAGTCCAATAGATGAACGACTTGGCGACTGTATGTCCTTTGTTTACAAATTAGATCCGCACCAAAAAGGGTAGTGTGAACGCAGACCAAAATCAAACAATGTAATGTATCATTTTCACATTTGGTCCACCGGACTATCCACAGACTTTCAGGTGTGAACACGCCCTTAGTTTCCTATGCGGTCCACCCGTATAGGGATTTATCATTGGGAAAATGTATTATCGGCTATTGTAACAATTCTGCCTCATGAACATTGGCAAGCTTTCCATTTTTGCACAAAATGAGTTCCCTTCTATCACTAACATTATTGTTTAAGCATTTTTGGTTGAAATAAAATGATACATAATATTTATATTTTACGATTAATTGCGAATTTTTTCATGTTGAGCTATAGATTCTGGATGAATACACACAAAAAGGTACACCATGCCAATGTTAATGCTTTATTTGTTTTAAACAAGACGATTTAGAAATGTGTCCATTGGAAATACATTGCAATTTCAAGCGAGGTGGACCGGCCGGAAACAACATGACACCAAAATTACCCTACCGGGATGAATAATGGTTTGTCATATCTTTTATGATCATAACATCTTAAAATAAGAGACACACTGACATCTGTGATAAAGATATGAATTGAACCAAAGAAAAGAATGTTTTGAAAAAATTGCCAATAGCACAAAGTTTGTCAAGGAGGAGACAGTGAACGTAATTTTTATATTCTACATTCAAACTTTTCAACCTCCCTGTTTCCTTTTAAAATGTCAGGCTTTTTCAGACAAGCCCAGATTGTCAATAAAGAGTGTCCATGGCACCCAACTGTACCCGTTTTAGCCAAGAGGTATTTGTCTTGCCAAGGCGCCAAGTTTGGCACAGCATTATTCAAATACAGACTGGTATCCAGGTCAGCGAAGGGGGGAATGTGTGCTTGTGACCAAGCATGCTTGGTACTGACGTTACGAAACAGAGAAACAGATCCTCACCCAGCCTGTGGCGTTGAACATCTTGAGGTCCAGCGGGTCTCCGGAGAGCTCTCCTTCTATTTTGGTCAGTGAGTGGCAGGTGGCCATGCAGGCCACAAACACTGTCTTCACCAGACTCTCTTTTGCTGCCTCGTCCTCTGGGGGACAAAAGCTGTGACGGGAGAGGGAGGATATGACGACGCCATTGAAATTCTTCTATTAACTAGAAGCATTAAAGGGGCACTTCACAAAAGAACAACAACAATGCTGATTTATTTTACACATAATCTCACACACCACCGGTGATATCATGGGGGGAATTGAATCCTTGTGTTTTCTTAATTACAGCTTCATGAAATGATGTAGATAAACAAATAGCAATACTTTTTCTAATAGGGACTGCTACCTTATCATTTCATTGAGCTGTAATTAACTAAATACAAGGATTCACTGTCCCAGATGACAATAACTGTCAAACTAAATGAACGTGTGCAAAGCGGTTTGGTTGTGTGTGAGATTATGTGCAAAACAACTGTCTTGAAACGATGACACACAACTGTAGCTGAGTTTGAATAAATCAATAATAAATCAGTATTGTTGTCTACCATGGTTGATCTTAGAAAGCATATTACAGACAAAAGTAGCAGGGGAAAGCACCCTAGCCAGTGGCCATGACGGAAGGACAAACAGTGAAAATACAACCCTGTCACAAAGCACTGTCCTACCTGCCATCTTCAACTCTCTGAATGCCCCACAGGTCCAAGCCCTCCTCGGTGAGGGTGCCAGTCTGTGTAGGGGGGGGGGGGGGGGGGGGGGGAAGCAGGAGAGTCACATGTCATTATGCTGACAACCTCATGTTCTAATGCTAAAAGGAGGAATTATTATGTTGTGTGAAGGCACGGTAGCTCAACTGTTGTAGACAACAACACAAATACAGGCCTTTTACAGAATGTTTAGAATGAAGAAACAATGGTTGCTATGTGCAAAACAATGGTTGCTATGTGTTGCTATAGATTTGATTTCAGTCATTTTTTTTCTCTTTTTTTTTTACAAAGCATAGTAGTAGAACTTCCAAAAAAACTAAAAAATAAAATGACCGAAAAGGTGTAGGCTGAAGCCGAGGCTTATAATTGCCTACCCTTTTTACATTACATTACACTATTTACACAAAAAGATTAAATACAAAAAATAAACATAATTCAGTATATCATTTAGCAAAGGTTACAAACGTTTCATAGTTTTATGTACAAAACATTTATTTATGTTTTATTTCTTTTTTAAATATTTTTTATTTTTTTATATATAGGCCTACTATATATATATATGTTTTTTTTCTTTTTTCTTTTTCCCTTTTCCCTTTGTCACTATTTGAACACAGCTATGTTATAGATGAAATATAACTAGGATAATATGAGAAATATATCAACAGAAATGTATTAATTTGGTGTCTTATTACTGGATCTTGTCCAGCAAAGTCACAGCAAAATAGTAATATATGTTTCCAGTGTTTTACCTGCTCTACCACTGCACAGAAATTAGGCATTTCCTTTTGAAAGCTGTTACCAATGGTTACAGGCAACCATGCTGGAAGAAAGAGAACTACACAAACATTCCATGCAAGGCCTGTATAAATGTATAATTCCCACTCATAAGAAAAATGTATACAAGTCATATTCTGTCCAACAGAATGATTGGCCAATGGTCATAAAGAAAATTCATAATAATAATCAAGTAATTATAAAAAAAATAAAATAAGAATAATACGAAAATTCACATCCCTCCCTGTATACACATTCCCAGATGGCAGTTAGTTTTGTCTGGCCTACCTTGTCAAAGCAGACCAAGTTGAGCTGCCCACAAATGTTGATCCTTTGTGGGCTGATGCAGAAGATTCCAACACGCTTCAGACGCCGCTGGGCGTAGACTATGCCAGCTGTCATGGCTGCTGGCAGCGCCGGGGGAACAGTGATGGTGATGATGTCCAGAGACTCAATGATGATGGTCTTAGCTGGGACCTAGATGACACGGAGGGGAAAATACAGTCGACTTAACACACAACAACATAAATCAGAGCTTATCATCATTGAGACAAATCCATCAAGCCATGGATATGGAGTAGGCCTCGTCAAAACTTTCACTTCAAAATATTATTCTTGGACCAGGCTAAATCTGCCAGCAAAATTGCACCATTGGAAATCCTCATTGAAAAAAGAAAATTTGATGACGAGACCTGTCTCAAACCCTGCCCCTTTTCTTGATCCTCCAATCACAGCTGTCGCTTACCTCTGACTTCCTCGTACAAACAAAGTTTTGTACAAACAAAGTTGTACGAGGAAGTCAGAGGTAAGCGACAGCTGTGATTGGAGGATCAAGAAAAGAGGGCAGGGTTTTGAGACAGGTCCATGGGGACTAGAAAGTTCTCTGTTCTACTCCCACTGACTTGGATGCGCTACAGTATAGAACAGGAGAGGCACCTGTTTCATGATGCTGAGGACGATGGTGTAGATGAATCCAATCCCTGCCACTCCCACCAGACACAACAGGAAGAGGTAGGCATCGTGGTACAGCTTGAAGTCAGTAGGTTTAGGGTAGAGGATGGAACGTACCAGCTGACCTTTCTCTGTACTGAAGCCTGAGAAAGAACAGATAACAGATATGTGAACATTAGCCAGGACAACGTCCCGGCTTGCTAGCGTATAGTGCATATCTCCAGATATGTACTAGCAAGAGTTGGGACACTGTTACGTTAGCGAAGCTGGGATGCTGTTGCACTAGCAAAGCTGGGATGCTGTTGAGGTAGCAAGCAGGGATGCTATTGTGCTAGTAACCTGGGACGCTGTTGCGCTAGTAAAGCTGGGACGATGTTGCGCTAGCAACCTGGGATGCTGTTGCGCTAGCAAACTGGGATGCTGTTGCGCTAGCAAACTGGGACGCTGTTGCGCTAGCAAACTGGGAAGCTGTTGCGCTAGCAAACTGGGATGCTGTTGTGCTAGCAAACTGGGAAGCTGTTGTGCTAGCAACCTGGGATGCTGTTGCGCTAGCAAACTGGGATGCTGTTGCGCTAGCAAACTGGGATGCTGTTGCGCTAGCAAACTGGGACGCTGTTGCGCTAGCAAACTGGGACGCTGTTGCGCTAGCAAACTGGGAAGCTGTTGCGCTAGCAAACTGGGAAGCTGTTGCGCTAGCAAACTGGGAAGCTGTTGCGCTAGCAAACTGGGAAGCTGTTGCGCTAGCAAACTGGGAAGCTGTTGCGCTAGCAAACTGGGAAGCTGTTGTGCTAGCAAACTGGGAAGCTGTTGTGCTAGCAAACTGGGAAGCTGTTGTGCTAGCAAACTGGGAAGCTGTTGTGCTAGCAAACTGGGACGCTGTTGCGCTAGCAAACTGGGACACTGTCGCACGAGAAAAGCTGGGATGCTGTTGAGCTAGCAAGCTGGGACAGTATTCGGGTCCACATTTTAAATTTCTCATAATATAGTCATAATATATCTTGCCACGGGCGCTGCGTTGAGGAGAACCAAATACAAGAAAAAGTGGAACAAAGTGTTGAGAGAAGTAGATTTTTACTAGCAGCATGTTGAGAATACAGAAAGAGACCTAACAGCATGAGTAGATCACAGAACAAATTAATTAAAAAACAAGACTAGGCAAGCCTAGTGAAGCCAGACCCGGATACGTTGATGCCAGTGTGAGACTCACTCGTGCGTGTTTCAACAATGCGGAGTCACTCAATCAGTAACCAACATGCCTTGTGCTGTGCAGTCCTATACGAGGCAATGTGGTAGTGATGTGACCTTCACGAACGAAGGGAACCGAGTCATACTTGGTGGGAGCCATTCTTTTTATTGTTCGTTGTGCCCATTTCACCGCCTGCCCTAAATCCATTTCTCTTTACGTGAACACATGAGGATCTTGTTGTTATGAATCTAAATGCTGCATGCACTTTATTGTTCACACTCAAAGGTTGTTATGAATCTAGTAAATTCATAACCGGAACAATAACATGTCACGTGGGACCCTTTCTGGCTTCTATAATGCGATAAGGATATAAGCAGTTGGTATTTTTCCTTCAAGAACGAATTAGGGACGTTTTCGGGGACGTGATATGGTTGAGGAAAGATGACTAAATTCATGAAAATCGGGGACGTCTTGTCACCTTAATATAGGCCTATGTTTTTTCATTCAAACTTTGGTGGACGCTTAATATCACACTCATGTTGGATATCATACATACTATACTGTACATTCTAATGATTTCAGGCTTTGTTTCCAGGGCCTTTAAGTATCTACGTTTGAATCTGATCCAAATCTTATCCTATCATTATCCTAGAGATTATTCCGTGGATAAACCAAAAATGTGGGTTTTTATTTTTATAACGATAAACGACTTGGAAAGGAACGGAACCAAAAGACCCGGCTCCCTTCAAAGAGCCGTAATTCCCACCACTACAATGTCGGTTATTGACTGAGTGACTCGCCATCATTGAAATGTGCATGCGTGTGTGTACATATACTGTATACAGTATGTTTTAAAAAGGTTAGAACTAGTGAGTCTTTCATTCAGTTGAGGACAATATACGGCTCGAGTCCTTCCAATCTCACCAGTTCTAGCCACCACAGCCGTGACCAGCTCCCCGGTGTAGAAGCGGGTCTGGATGACATGGGTGCCGCAGAACAGGGTGTGTCTCTTGTGCTCCTCTGTACCGTAGGTGCTGGCTCCCTCCTCCCCTGAGCTGGGGAGGCTAGTCTTGGTAACAGGTACGCTCTCCCCTGAAGATGGTTCAGATTCAGATTCAGATATTGTCACTTATTTCAGTACTTTACAGCAAGAAGAGTGAAAATCTATTCATTGTGGTCCCTCGACTATAGCAGCTTCCAATAATAAAAATACAATAATTTTAGCATAGAATAAAATAAATAAGATGACTAAAATAAAGATGACTATATACAGTTCTAAAAAACTTGCAGTGCAATACAATACATTTAGCATAGAATAAAATAAGATGACTAAAATAAAGATTATTATTATACATTTCTAAAAAAGTGTGCATTGCGGATCAGGATGTAGATATTATACTACCGGTATATGAAATTTGAATAACAAAATGGCTATAGCCATTCCCCAAGCCAACAGAGAGCTCGGCCAACAGGTTCATGTGCGTGTACCAAGTGGTTTATATGTGGGCTTCATGGGTGACAACTGGGCGTGGGCTCAAAGTGCGCAATTAATCTGGGGCCTGGGCCCCCCCATGGATTAACCATCTGACCAACTGTGTGGGTCACCAATTGGGCCCATAGGTAGTTTGGGCCCAAAGGTATGCATTTTATCTGTGGCCCACTTGGGTTGCCTATATGGGGCACACATGGATAAAACAATGTGGGCTAACTGTGCAGGGACCAGGTGGGTCACTTTAGGGTAATATGTAAGGGCTCGGAATGGGCATTTTATCTGTGGCCACCTATCCATGTGGATCACACAAAGGCAAGCCCATCAACTGTGTGGGGCCTGGTTGGGTCATGTATGGGCTATGTGCATGGGCTGTGGTTGGTCATTTCATCTGGGACCCATTTGAGTTAAAATACTGTGTGGGCTACACATGGGCTAACCCATGTGGGCTGACTGTTAGGGGTCCAGGTGGATTAGTTTTGGGCAGTAGGTTTATGCTCAGGATGGGCAGTCCATCTGGGTCATACATGGATCCTTGCATCCTTATCCCATTCAGAACCCACTTGGGAAAACACAGTTGGGTTATCAATGGAACCCACAAATCAGCCCATCTGTAACCCACATAGAAACTGGAAATTGTCTGGGAACTGGTTTCTCCCGTGAATTGATAACGGAATTTTGACGTAGTGAATCCTGAAATTCAGACTTTGAACTGGAAATATGCATGCCATGCAGCATTAATATTTCCAACCAATAGCACTGACAAACAGTATACTCTACTACTATAGGCTCTACTAAATAGATGTGCATACGTATTACATAGTTGCATTATGTATGTATGTTGCCTTTTCTAAGTCTCTACAGTCCAAACTATTTGTTTATTGAAATTGAGAGAACATTAAACATATAATATATATATATAATAATATAATTTATATAATATAAATATAGATAGCAGTCAAACAATATTTCTGACAAACATACTCTATTTTGGAACAATAGTGTCTCTTACAACACTGCAAACATTTACCGGTAAGCACTAAGAAAAAGAAGCTGCCTGGAGTCACCTGTGAGCATGCTCTCGTTCACAATGCAAGTCCCTCGAACCAGCACAGCGTCGCATGGCATGATCATCCCATTGGTTGGAATAACTATGACATCACCAGGGACCAATTCTGTGGACATGGCTTCCTCAACATCTGTGAAAACAGTCAGGGAAATAGGTCACAGAAAATAATAAACTAATTTCCATGCACTTTCCATAGTACATAAAGAGGGTGACTTCAATCTACAGACATGGCTGTGGTTGGAAAACTATTGGGTAATGGATGCATTACGTGGAAGTGGCCATATCACGAGAAAAACCATGACAACAGGGAAATAAATACATCCTGATAAAGTGTTTACATCCAGCAGTACTTCAGACAGTTACCATAACAACCGCAGTACGCCGTCAACCATGTGTACTTGTTGATGGATAATGATTCACAGGCTAGATTACCGTCAAGCGATCTATCTCCACTGCTCCTCATCGCAGACACTTACCTTTACCTCCTCTACACACCGAGACACGTACAACACTGTGAGCTGCCACCATGTCATGCAGCATAACGTATTGCTGGAGAGAGAGAGAGAGAGAGAGAGAGAGAGAGAGAGAGAGAGAGAGAGAGAGAGAGAGAGAGAGAGAATATCAGGAGATGAAACAAATATACCTGAAATCAAACACACACACACACAATCACAACTGGGTGGGAAGCCATCAGGATGCTCAATGACTCTATGTAACAACCCATCATCTACACTCATTGCACACACATCCACATGCACACACTCACTTTAAACAAACACTCACCTTAACACTCACTTTAACACTACATTATATTTATCTATTTATTAAAGAGATTTGCACTAGATTCATACCTCATTTGCACCTTAGCTTAAAGTTTTGTACCTCATTGTCTGCATTTGTACCTCATTGTTTACTCATTTTTACTCATTGTACATAGATTGTACTTTAGATTGTATATTGTATTGTATATTCCTCTTTTACTTACTTTTTTACTGTATGAAGCACACTCTCAAGGGCTCATACAGAACCAAGAATTTCACCGTAAAGTACATGTATTTTATATGTGACAAATAATAAACAAACTTGAAGTTGAAGCAATTCAAATCTCAGTCCCACTGACACCTGAGAAGCGATCTTGGGATGCTTGGTTATTGACCCACCTGTTTGATGGTATACAGTGAGGTAGCTATTGATATGAAAGACATGAAAACGATGGCTGTGGCATAGTAGTAGTAGTCATCCGCACTCCACAGTATCACACTGAAGAGCTGGAAGATATAGAAGGGATTCAGCACCTGAGAGGGTGGGGGAGAGGAAACAGAAGAGGGGGTTGAATATGTATTGTACACGTATTGGTATTTTATAATGCCAAAAGGAGCACAGTAAAAGAAACACGATAGCTTAAGAAACTATAAACGCACCTCTTTTATAAGAAGCTTGAATAAAGAGGGTACCATTACGGCGATCTCGTTCTCCTCAAAAAACAACCTCCTGTTGAAAAGAAACGGGAAGGAATCTATATACCGTAGGTATGGCACCCATAGCCCAGGTTCACAGAGTGGAATTGATTCAGGCAGCAGTGAGCTGTGTGTGAATACACGCATGTCTGGACATGTCGTCTCCACAGCTTCCTCCACATGTCAACACTGTGCAAGGGACCCACATGGGTCTGCAGCACCCCGCTTGCAAAACATTTCTGGTGAAAAACCAGCATGCATGTGTGTGTGTGTGCATGTGCATGTGCGTGTGTGTAGGGGACTTTTAGAATAGAAAAATAAAGTACAAACATTTTAAAATAGTAATTAATGCACAGTTTTGGTACTCAATCATCACACTACTAACTCACCTGGAGAAGGGTGAGTGGCCAGTTTGTTTTTGACTGCTTTGCATTAAATGCTATTACCACGACTATATTTTGTGAGTGTGGATATTTCTCATTTCATTTTCCTTTCACTTTCCTTCTTGTCTAGTACATATAAGACACACATGCCAGCAGTACCTGTAGTCCTGTAGTTGCTTGCTGAGACCGGAGCTGTGGTCAGAGTGGATGCTGGAGCAGCTCACCTTCGCATCCTCTAAGCCTCTAGAAAAGCAACACAAACTCTATCATCTCCATTGTAGTATTGTACACAAGCTAGCCTTGAGGTATGACTAATAGCATTTATTATCATCCTATTAATCTAGATCCCAGATAATTGTGGGGTTTTGAACTATCGAGGGAAGAAAAAAAGTATAACAACGGCCACGTATAGACTTCCGGTTTACGTTCAGATCGGATGGCGGCGTAATTTTTCCGAGCTCAGCGACCACTCCACTTATAAATTAATTACAATGTTAATTTCACAACATACGTTCACATAATACTTCACAGAGATGGCGAATCAAATATCGAATAAGAAGGGGACATTAAATGAGGTGGACATTGAATGCATCAGGTCTTTGTTCCGTGGTGAGCTCGAGGCTAGCATGCTCCAGCTAACCAACAGACTGGACTCGCTCCAGGAGGAGGTAGCTAGCGCGACCATGCGGCTCACTAGAGTGGAAGAAAGGAGATTTCGGAGATCGAGGATAAATTCCTTTTTTACAAAAATAAGATCGCTGACCTGGAGGACCGGAATAGAAGGTGCAACGTTAGAATTTACGGCTTGCCCGAGGACATTGAAGATGATGCGCCGATTCTATACCTCGAAAAGATGATTCCACATTGGTTTCCGTCCATCCCTAAACCGGAGATTGAGCGGGCACATAGAATTTTTAGGAATGGCCCCCCGGAGAAGGCTGGATGTCCATGCGTTTTCATCTTTTGCTGCCTGCGGTTCCCTACACGACAGGCTATTCTACGAGAGGCCAGAAAACACCCTCCAAAAATGGGTAACTATACCCTCAGATTCGCCGCGGACTTCAGCGACCATACCGCCAGGCGTCGCAGGGCCTTCTCTAAGGCGAGAGAGAGGGGCATTAGAAGTCTACCTAATTTACCCTGCGACTCTGAAGATCAAGGAGGGCCGCGGAGCTGTCTCCTGCAACCACCTATTCACATCGGCGTCCGAGGCGGAGAAGTTCCTCCGACGCGACATGACATCCCCCCCGTCCGAGGATGGTGAGCCGGCCCCGGCGGGGCAGGCACCGGTGAGTGACAGCACTCGGGGCCTTGGTTTGCTAAGCACAAGCTATGCTAACTATCGGGCTCTTTCAGCTAACTAACATTCCACTCGCCTTCCACTGCCTTTCGGTCCAACAGAACGGTAACACTCATGGTTTATCTACATTGTATATTTCCAGAAATGGGTATGCACATTGACTATTTTCAAGTATAATTCAGACGACTTGTGCTTTTTAACGCATTGGTCTTTTTATTGTCTGAGCATTGAACTTCGCAACTGGACTTCGCATTGACTGTTATGCATATTGTCTTTTTTCGAGTTTGTATTTGGACGAACTGTACTTCATAGTTTTCACTCGAACGAGCTATGTGCTAGCGTATCTGCCGGTCGAGAGGGATGGCTCTCTCTTGGCGAAGATATCTATGTGAATCAGGTTAACAGGCCTTAGCCTGATTAAGCTAAGCTCAAGGAATGCCAGTTGACCAGCTCTCCTAGCTAACATTACCATTGCCACGTGTTTACTGTGGCTCTTTTGCTCCGGTTGCACTGACTTTTTTCAAGTATAATTCAGACGACCTGTGCTTTTTAACGCATTTGCCTTTTTATTGTCTGCTCTAGTTCATCTCAGACGAATTGTGTTTTAATGCACCTGTTGTTACCATCTGCACTTTAAACTGCACATTGAACGTTGCATAGATTTCTTCTCTCAGTTGAGTGAAGTGGTTCTTCTTTTCTAATTTGTTACAATATACCTTACAAGTTATTAGTATGGTTAAGATACATATTGTTGTTGTGGTTGCTGTGCTCGGTCAGGGTTGACCAACTGATGTTTGATCGATACCGGACAAGTATTTTGAAGGGGGGGGGGGGATTGTGTGGTTTTTTGTTTTTCTTTCCAGTCGACTCGCTCTGTTTTATGTTTGTTTTCACGCTCGGATCTCAATAGGACCTTAACAAATGGATATATATCTGTTATGGTGTGCTACTCCAAACTAATTACATTCAGTCATACTGCAGCCTTTTTAGACTATGGCTAATTTTAACATATTGATCTGGAATACAGGGGGTCTCAATATACCACATAAATGCACAAGTGTACTAACGTGGCTAAAAAGGAAGGAAGTGGAACTTGCATTACTGAGTGAAACACCTTTTATTGGCGGATAACGCAAGACTGGCAAATAAATTTTACCATAACATGAGTCATTCTTCTTTTGACACCAAGGCCCGTAGGGTAGCCATAATAGCGAAGCGGAAATTGAATATTAAACTGTTAGATGTGTGGTCCGATGCAGAAGGCAGAATCACTATTGCTAAAATAGAATGTTCGAACCGAAAAATTTCGCTGATTTCTGCTTACGCCCCTAATTTGTATGACGCTAACTTTTATGCTGTACTCACTGCAGCAATGCTGAAACTACCTGATTACTCATTAATAGTAGGAGCTGATTTTAATGCAGTTTGGGATCCATTGATTGATAGGTCCAGTCACGCTGAAACCTCTGATCAGAAGCAAGCTACCACGGCCCTACAGGCCTGGTCTAAGGACACGGGGTAATCGATATGTGGCGATCGCTCAACCCATCCGCGAGAGATTATTCCTTCTTCTAATCGAGACATAAGACTTTTTCCAGGATTGATTATGTTTTTTCTTCCCCACGGCTCTTTGATAGCTTTGATGTTGACTTATTACCCATAGCACTTTCAGACCACAAAGGTATCCTACTTAAGGTTTCACTCAGTAAAATAACGTCCCGTGCCCCTAGATGGCGCTTTAACTCTACACTGCTGAAAAACTGGGAGTTTAACTTGCGATTTAAAGAGAAGCTCACTGCATTCCTGCAGTTTAATGCAGGCTCGGTACATGTGCAGCTTTACTCCCGCTGCTGGGGTGAAGGGATGGACAGGATGCCACTCAGTTGTAAAAAGGTTTTAATTCTCTCTCCAACAGGTTACAAACCTTGAAACAAAACACACATTCAATCAATAACTACCACAATACTACTATCATTCTTAAAACAAATCGCTTACACACATCCACTCACCAGTTCTCACTCGTCTCCCTTCGCTGCTGTCAAATTCCCCGCAACTTCCTGTTTACTAGTTTCACTGACACCACGTGACGTATCTCGACCAATTACAGCCCACTCCTCGCTACGTCCCTGGATCACATGTGAAATGAATACACCTCCATTCACAACTTTAACCAAGCATACAGTGCCTCCATACATCCGAAATGACAACATAATTATAATCATAGCTCAACTACCACTAATCAACATTCACATAAACGCACAGCATAAAAAACACAAAAAAAACATTACTTATTTACAAACACAGACTAAAGTGCACCTAAACTCCACCACCACAATAGAAAGCTGCACACCTCCCACTTGGTATCCTGGACTCTAGACCCAAGGAGACCACAACAAATAACTGCTCTCCTTTGGCGGTGGAATCTTCGGATCAACCTTCTCATGGGGTGCCGTTATTGCTCTTCTACAGGTAAGAGCACCACGAGTCTTCGGACGTCTCTGCTGAGGATAATAGAGAGTCTCTGATCGCTGCTGGTCTTCTCCGGACGCTTGCCCGAGGCCACTGGACAGCTGGGGCATGTTCTCACTTTGACATCACGGACGACCCCATTCACGTCAGGGGCCACCTCCACAACCCGGCCCAGTCTGAACTGACCCCTTAGCGTGTTCTGATCGGCAAGCCAAACAAGATCTCCGACTGCCACATTGCGAGCCTTACTATGCCACTTAGGCCTGATAAACAAGCCTGGTCCAGCAAGCTGGCTCCACCGCTGCCAGAACTTGTTTACTTCAGTCTGGACTGCTCTCAATCTCACAAATGGGTAGCCCTGGAACTCGTAGCTCCGTGAGTCCCCTGTGGGTCCAGCCCTCCCCAGTAGCAGGGTGTTGGGGGTGATCACCTCTACCGCGTCATCTTGGACCTGGAGTCTGGCGCCGATCGGCCTCTCATTCGATAAGTTGGCTGCCATGTAGAGCATAGTTTGGAACTCTAGTCCTGTGAGGTCCCCGCCACCCCCCACATTACTCAGCGCTTGCTTGAGAATGCGGACTGCTGCTTCCGCCGCACCATTCCTGTGAGGTGAGTCGGCTGGGTGGAACACCCAGATCCACTCGGTTCCTTGCCTGGCAGCCTTTCCCCTTACTTCATCCTTGTCGAGACTTTCTAGGAAAACATAGAGTTCCTTCAGTGCAGGCCGAGCTCCAACAAAGTTTGTGCCCCGGTCTGACCAGATTTTCTTCGGGTGTCCTCTGAGCGCTGTGAATCTCTGGTAAGTGCCCATGAAGCTCTCTGTGGACAGGCCCTCCACCATATCGGCGTGCATAGCTCTAGAAGCCATACAAGAGAACACCACACCCCAGACCTTCATCCTAGACTTCTTCTTTGCCACATCCCTGACCATGTATGGGCCAAACAGATCCAGAGTTGTAAACTCAAATGGGGCAGCCGGCTCAGTCCGCTCAGAGGGAAGGTCAGCCATAACCTGCTGGCACATCTTTGCTCTGGTCTTCCGGCAGGAGACGCACCAGTCCCCAACCTTCCTTGCAACCCGCTGAGCCTGAACCACCCAAGCCTTCCTCCTCATCCGCAACATAGTACCAGCGACTCCCTCATGGTTGGCTTCATGAGACTCTCGCGCCACGAGGGTACTGACCCAAGCTCTATAGGGAACCAGAGGCACTCCTGACTCTCCCGTTGCCCGGGCCCTTCCAAAGCACACCAGAAGCCCTGACACCTCCTCCCTGACTACCACGAGCCTGTTCAGTGTTGACTCAGGGAATGCTACCCCTTTTTGAGCTGCCAAACAAAGTTCTCGGAAAGCGGCCCCAAGCTCCCATGCGTCGAGGACAGGCTTGCCCTCTTTCTCCTTTGAGTGTTTGGCCTCCCACTCTGCTCTCTCCATGGCTCTTCCTCGGATTAGCCACTTGTTCACCGCTCGGCGGACCCAGCTGATCACTCCACAGAGCTTGGTCAAGCTGCTGAACTTCTCAGGTTTAACGAGATTGACGATGGCTGCCCCCCAGAGCTTTTCCTCACTTCCGGACTCGCTAGAGGGCTCTTTTTCTCCTTTCTTAGAGAGCCCGGGAGCCTTGTCCGTCTCGCTCTGAGACTTCTCGGACGAACTTGACGCCTTTTTCAGCTGGGCTGAAACAGCTGTGCAGCTTTGTATTGTGGTGGTGGAGTTTAGGTGCACTTTAGTCTGTGTTTGTAAATAAGTAATGTTTTTTTTTGTGTTTTTTATGTGAATGTTGATTAGTGGTAGTTGAGCTATGATTATAATTATGTTGTCATTTCGGATGTATGGAGGCACTGTATGCTTGGTTAAAGTTGTGAATGGAGGTGTATTCATTTCACATGTGATCCAGGGACGTAGCGAGGAGTGGGCTGTAATTGGTCGAGATAAGTCACGTGGTGTCAGTGAAACTAGTAAACAGGAAGTTGCGGGGAATTTGACAGCAGCGAAGGGAGACGAGTGAGAACTGGTGAGTGGATGTGTGTAAGCGATGATAGTAGTATTGTGGTAGTTATTGATTGAATGTGTGTTTTGTTTCAAGGTTTGTAACCTGTTGGAGAGAGAATTAAAACCTTTTTACAACTGAGTGGCATCCTGTCCATCCCTTCACCCCAGCAGCGGGAGTAAAGCTGCACACAAGAAAAAACATTACTTATTTACAAACACAGACTAAAGTGCACCTAAACTCCACCACCACAATAGAAAGCTGCACAGTACAGGATCCCAGAATTCTATGGGATTCGGTTAAGGGTTTTATCAGAAGTAACACTACTCTCTTTGCATCTACTCTCCGCAAGGGACGTCTTTCCAAGCTGGTGGAACTGGAAAAGCTTCATACCACGTTGATCTCTTCATTGCAGCACAACTACTCTAGCTGACTGGAGCTTCAAATTAAGGTAGTGAAAAAAGAGATTAACTCCATTTTAAGACAACAATCTGAATTTCAAATGCACAGAACAAGACAGCACTACTACTTTCACGGTTCAGGCCTAGTCACCTATTAGCTATGAAGATACATGCTAGTGAACAATTTGCGGATATCCCTTCCATTAACACTTTGAATGCCCATCACGAGATATCTCGGGTTATCAGCCCGCCCCCTGAATGCCCATCACGAGAATTCTCGTTTTAATTTTTTTTATTAGCGATCTGAATTCATATTTCATCAACCGAGTCTACCGTTGGTAAACCTGCCCCACCAGGCGCTCAGATGTGAAAAAAGCGCACCCTATCGTCTCCCAGATGGTAATGCACCCTTTTGGATTGGACTTAATGAAAATGGATGAGAAAAAAAAACTCCGGAATCCACATTTTACTTCTCACGCATGCAACCGGAGCCGATCAGATTCATTGTGGACCCTCAGCACAGTGTGTAATATGTGTTTTACAGTATACGCATTGGATCGATTTTTGGAATGGCGATCAGGAATTGTAATAATCCATTTGGATACCATCTGATCTCAGGTAAGGAATCTATTTTACCAGTCTTAGGATAATCAGACCTGTTTTCACAGAGATATAAGCTTTTCCCCTATATGTGATATGGCTGTTTGACTGTGCGAGCGATCAGGAACTAAAGGCCCTCCCATAGTCGAGCGGACCATACACGGAGCAGACTCCCGCGGGCTCAAAGCTGACCCAAAGGGTACTCAAAGCAGACCCAACGCAGAGTCCAAGTGCGAAGCTCCTATTTTCTGACGTGCGAACATCCGCGGTGCCCACTTGGTGTCAAACAAACTGGCGCGAGGTGTAAACTGGTGTAAACTGGCGCGAGACATGTAGGAAATTGGTCCGCGGAGATCCGCTCGACTATGAAAGCTCAAAGAGTCCAGTGGACCTCCGCAGAATCCAGTCCGTGTACAGTCCGCTCGACTATGGGAGCACCTTAAGAGAATCGATTTTCAGCTCGCGGCACCAGCGTGCATACGTACACATATACTATCGATAATCTAGTGTTTATTTGAAAACTATTCATAAATAGGCCGAAAAATGACAACGTTCTAGAATATTACAGTACATGACGTTTATCACAGATTCTTTTTTTCCCCCCTGGAAAACGAGGGCTTTTCAAAATGCTATAAAACGGAAATTAACCGATAAAAAAACAATCCGCTTAGACAATGTTGACTGGAAAATGAGTCATTGATAAGCAACGGGCAGATTAGACACATAGCCATTATTTAAAACATAGATTAGGCGATATTAATGCTAACATTGAAGTGGATGGTGGGCATTCAAGCACTAAATGTGCGCCCCCTGCTGGGCACTGAAAGTGTTAAGAACCAACAGGGGGAGGTAACCACCAACCCCAAAAAGATTAATGATACATTTCGCTCTTTTTATTCCAACCTGTACAAGTCAGAGGTGGTCTTTGATCATACCAAGCTGGAGGATTTCCTTGATCAAATCAACTTACTCGGAAGATAGTGCTAAACTGTTAGCTGCACCTATCACGCTAGCTGAACTTAGAGAGGCGATTGCAGATATGCAACGGGGCAAGGCTCCCGGATGGGACGGCATCCCACCGGAACTCTATCTCGCATTCTGGGATGTACTCGGTCCCTTATTACTCTCAATGATTTTCCATTCAATCAAAGAGGGCAATTTTTCCAGAGATGTCAATATGCCGCTTATATCTGTTTTACTCAAGAAAGATAAGGACCCCACCGAGTGTGGCAGCTACAGGCCCCTAAGTCTCCTCGGAGCCGATCTTAAGCTATATGCCAAAGTTCTAGCCACCCCACTTCAAAAGCATAAGACATCTCTAGTTCACCCTGATCAGACCGGCTTCATAAGAGGCCGCCTGGTTACTGATAACATCAGACGGTTACTGCACGTGATTGATGCCAGCAAGGATGTTGCAGTCCCTACAGCGGTCATGTCCTTGGAGGCAATGAAGGCATTTGACAGATTGGAGTGGTCTTACTTGTGGGCAGTTCTTAGAAGGATGGGGTTGGGAGATGGTTTCATTCATATGATCAAAGTTCTCTACACAGGGCCTTCGGCCATGATCTTAACGGGAAAGTTCTGCTCGCCACTCTTCTCTGTCTCGCGCTCTTCTAGACAGGGTTGCCCTCTTAGTCCCGGTCTTTTCGCCTTATCCCTCGAACGTCTAGCTCAATACATAAGACAATCCCAAATTATATCTCCTGTTTCAATTCAGGGCACACATCACCATATCAGCTTATACGCAGATGATGTACTCCTGTTTATGAAGAATCCCTCCGTCTCTCTGCCTCATCTTCTCAATGTGATAGATGAGTTTGGCAGCCTGTCCGGCTTTAAGATCAACTGGCCAAAATCTGCTTTTCTTCCACTTAATGAGCCTGCGAAGGCTACCATCCTGCCTGCAAACATACTTATGGTGGAGCACTTTAAATGTCTTGGAATTGAAATATTCCCTACTATTAGCCAGACGGTAAGGTATAACTACTCCAGCTTGGGTGACAGGATTACAAATTACTTCAACAGATGGTCCAAATAAAAAAATGCATTACAGGCCCGTGCGTCAATAATTAAAATGAATATTTTACCCAGAATTAATTTTATCAGCTCAATGCTCCCGTTTCCTCCTCCTGTTGGTTATTGGCAAGAATTGCACTCTGCCTCATATAAATTCGTTTGGAATAATAAACGCCCGCGCTTGAAGAGATCAACTGCCCAAAGAAGTAAACTCGATGGAGGCTTAGCAATTCCAGACTTTAAATATTATTTTCAATTTTTCTCTCCGAGACCTCTGATCACTTGGTTTGACGCTCAAGCAGCCGTGTCTTGGCGACCATTGGAGGAGAAGATGGTGTCCCCTTATAGACTTCAGGATATTGTGTATACCAACATTTCAATTAAGCAATGCAAATTACGATTTGGCCCTCTTATCACACATGTGATCCAGACCTGGCGTGACACCCAGAAAGCATGTACTAACCGCCATAAATGGCATACGCATTCCCCTCTATTTAATAACAATTTACTCCTTATTGGACAACAACCTATTAGGTACCCTAGATGGGAAAAGAAAGGCATCCACACGTTGGGGGAGATCTTCGATAACTCTGGTCTCCGATCTTTCCAAGATCTATCCAACGGATATGATCTCCCCGGAACCTCCTTTTTCTTTTATTTACAAATAAGAGCAGCCCTGAGGGCTCATGGCGTTCCATGGGATGTTCCACTAGAGCGTCACCGTTTTCACAAATTCTTCTATGACAAAGAGACAATCGAGAGGCTTCGTTTGAGTTTTATCGCCATTTACTTACGTCCTCGTATAAGGACCTCCCCCTGGATACGATTTGGAGAAAGGATGTCCCGGAGTTGGATGTAGATTTTGATTGGGATGCAGTCTGGGAAAATGTCCAGCTGTCCTCACGCAACCCAGATCACCAACAGATTCATCTAAATTTTGTTCATAGGACTTATTTGACCCCTAGACGATTGAATCTAATGGGTCTCAGACCTGACTCTCGATGTACCTTATGTCCAAACGGTGCCATCGGAACATTTATGCATATGTACTGGGAATGTCCTCCTGTTGAGCTTTTTTGGGAAGAGATTACCACCCAGCTATCAGATATTTTCTCTCTGACCATACCTGTTCTGCCTTCTGTATTATTATTGAATGAGGTTTCTCAATTACCGACCTCTACACATGTGAAGAGACTCATTCTAGCCGGCCTCACAGCCGCCAAAAAATGTATTGCTTCACGATGGATACACCCAGACAAGCTATGCCCGAAGGTATGGATTCTCACTTATCTCGATGCGATATATCTGGAGATATCCACTGCACGGGTTTTAGGGGTTAACAAGTCGAATATTGCAATCTGGTTGGCAGCAGTTGCAAAGCTTAAAGAGCGCATATAACTTTCGATTGCTGGATAATATATTATATATTTAACTCACATTGTTTTTTCTTGTAATTTTAATTATGTATATTTTTTGGGCCCCTTTAGCTGTGGGTCTGGTGGTCGTGAGCTCGGACTGGGGGGGCTGTGGTTCGTGGTCTCTGCGGGTCTCTGCATTAAAGAGGCGTGATGCTTTGGCTCGCGGGGGCACCGGACTCCAGGTCCTCCGGGGTTGGGGTTCGCGGCTGCCGGGTCTAGAGATGGAGGGGGCTCAGGAAGCCTGTTATATAGTAAATGTTTTATTTTCCCTATTCCTTTACTGGTATATTTTGTGGCAACTTATTTTATTTTATACTTGGTTTTTATTATTATTCTTGTTATTTTAATTTGTTGTCATTGTTGTTGTTGTTGCTGCTGTTGTCATGTGAAGTCCTGTCTATTATTGCTGTTTATTATTGTTATTACTGTATTGTGTTGTCTTGTTATGAAAAAAAAGAAAAAAAAGCAATAAAAATATTTGATAAAAAAAGAAATGCCACGTATACTGATGACAAGCATATTAGCATCACAGTGTATTTCAATGGGGATCTTACTTATAAAATTCAAAGTTATGGTCGTTCCAGTAGTATTTTGTGCTGTGGTGGGTGAAACACCGGATCTAAGAGAGAGAGAGAGAGAGTTAGTTACAAGTTAAATACCAGCTTCCTGTGTTGTCCCTCATAACCACTGATATACATAATAAACCTAATAATAATTGTTAGACTAGAAGTGCAGTTTTAACACACACGTGAGATGGGCGACCCACAGGAACACACACACACACACATGCACTGAGTCGCCGATTAAATGTCTCTGCACTTTTCCCATCCCGTTTGATTGATTGATTGAAAACTTTATTAACAGATTGCAGAATGGGTACAGTACAGTACAGCTCAATACATACAATTGTTAAGGGGATGCAGACCAGAGAAAGACTTTCATCTTGTTTACATCAGGGTCCCCCATTTTCAATTCATCATAACATATATGACATACATGACATACAGATAGACAGTACTGCTACATCTATACATTTATGACATACCAGATTTGCAAATACAGTACAGTTTGTGATACGAAAAGAGCCCAGAAAAGGGTGTATATACATTTGACATAGAAACTGTACATTGGAGGAGGTTGGGTAGGTGGGGGGGGGGTGGGGGGACTGTACATTGGAGGTGGTTGGGTGGGGGGTGGGGGTTTGGTAGGAGGGGTGGGTGGGGGACACTGTACAACTGAACAAGCAAAACTGTACATTGGAATATTGACAAGACCATACTTGGTCATTTACTGTACATTGGAGGGGGGTTGTGTTAGGACATTTACAGGGGCAAGTTTCGAATTGCAGTCTCCCGTAGGTGTTTTTTTTAGTGTTTTTGAAAGTGGGTAGTGATTCACATTCCTTTACAGCTTTGGGTAGGGCGTTCCACATTGATGTGGCATAATTGCGAAACGTGTTTAGTCCCTTGTTTGAGCCGAATCTGGGTTTAACATGATTTGTGGAGCTCCCTCTGGTGTTGTGATTGTGGTATTCACTGACCTTTGGGAAGTATTTTGACATGTACATGGGTACCTTGGTCGTGTAGTGTATCTTGTAGACCAGGCCCATTGCAAGTTGCTGTACTCTGTCGTCTACTCTAAGCCATCCTAGGTTGTCAAAGTGGGCAGGGGTGAGGTGGGTTCTAGGAGTAAGGTCAAGCAGTAGTCTGACCAGTTTGTTTTGAGATGTTTGTAATTTTGTTTTTAGCGCCTTTGAGGTGCTTTGGTACCATGAGGTGCAAGCATAGTTGTAGTACCCTTGAATGAGTGCTCCTGCCAGAGTCTTCAGGGTATTCTTGTTTACCAGTGAGGAGATCCGGTACAAGAATCGTGTTCGTTGGTTGACTTTTTTTATTACATTGGATGCCATTTTGTCACAGGAAAGATTTGCCTCTAGGATGGAACCCAGGTAGGTAATATCTTCTTTCCTTGTGACAATATTGTCACCCACTGTAACTGAGAAGCCGTCGGTCTTGCTGAGTTTGTTATTTGAACCGAAGAGAATGGACTCTGTTTTTCCCATGTGTAATGATAGTTTGTTATCAGCGAGCCATATGCAGATTTTGCCTAGTTCTGAGATGAGGGTTTTTTCAACCTGTAACTTGTTCTTGTCAGAGACCAGCAGGGCTGAGTCGTCCGCAAACAGGAACAGGTTGCAGTCACAAGCTGACGACATGTCATTTGCATAAATTAGGAACAGTAGCGGACCTAGTATGCTTCCTTGTGGAACACCACAGCTCACTGTGAGGGGGGGGGGGGGGGGGGGGTAGGGTACCATTTACCTCCACCATCTGCTCTCTCCCCTCCAGGTAGGATTGCATCCAGCTCACTTATAGACTATCAAAACCAATTGCTTTTAGCTTGTCAATCAGAATGGTGTGATTGACAGTGTCAAAGGCCTTTTGTAGGTCCAGCATGACCATGCCGCAGTATTTGCCCGCGTCCACCTCTTGTTTGATGTCGTCGTTTAAATAGAGAAGGCATGTGTCAGTGGAGTGGGATGTTCTGAAGCCAAATTGGAATTCGTAGATTAGATTTTTTTCCGCGAGGTATTTTTCGACCTGTTCGTATAAAGAAATGTCCATGACTTTCGAGATGGAGGTAAGGATAGAAACAGGGCGGTAGTTGCCAGGGTCTAATTTACTGCCTTTTTTGTGCAGGGGTGTTACTCTCGCAATTTTGAAGTCCTTGGAGACGTGTCCCTGTTTTATGGAGAGGTTTATTATGTGTGTGATGACTGGGGTGATGGCGGCTCTGAGGAATTTGGAGGGGATGTTGTCATGGCCAGTGGCCTTGTTAGGTTGGAGGGCACTCAGTTTTTTGAGTACCTCATCTGTTGTTACCATTTCCAGTTTGAAGTCGTCTTTGTGGACCCCTAGGTTCTTGTAATATGCTACTATGTGTTCTACCCCATACTGCCCTGAGTGGGAGGGTAGTTTGTTTACCAGTGTTGTGGCTATGTTTGTGAAGAAACTGTTTAAGTAATTGGCTACATCCAGCTTGTCTGTGATGAGCGTGTTGTCCGTCTATGTTTATGTTTGAGAATCTGGTTTTAAGTTTTTTACTGCAGCCTAGTTGGTTATTGAGTAATTTCCAAAGTTCACATGGTTTGTTTTTGTTTTCCTCGGTTTTGTCATTGATGACATTTTCTTTTGCTGTTTTGATCACAGAGTTTACGTCATTTCTTAGTCTGTTTCTTTCCAGTTTGAGTTCAGTCACGTGGGCTTGGAGTTCACTGCTAGTGCTTTTGGTAAGCTTTGACTGACTTTTACGAAACTCAGAGCATTTTTTGTCTCTGGTTTTCATAGCGGTCAGTATTTCAGTGTGCATCCATGGCTCAGCGCGATTTTTTACCCTGGTGGTTCTTAGGGGGGCCATGTTGTTTAGTATTGTTGAAAATTTGGTTTTGAAACCAAGCCATGTTTCTTCAACCAGTGTACCATTGAGCTCATCTGACCAGTCCAGACTCTCCAGTTCAAGGTTAAAGGCCTCGCTAGAGTAGGTTTTGAGGTCTCTAGATGTGACTGCTTTGTGACAGCCAGCCTTTTGTTTTAGCTTTTTGCGGGTACAGAATATCATATAATGATCACTTAACCCGCATGCTATAACCCCTTTATTGGAGATCTTGGACTTGTCAGAGGTCAGGATGAGGTCAATGGTAGTCTGAGTTGACTCACATACACGTGTGGGTTGGGTGATTAGCTGGCTGAGGCCGTGCAGATCACAAAACCTATTGAAGGATTTGAAGACGGGTGCATCTTTGTTGCATATCCGTGTTCCAATCCCCAATAAGGATCTTTTCTGCATCCTCAGCTCCACCTAAGCACGCATCCAACACATCATAAAAGCCATTTTGGTCTGGCGGTCTGTAAATTGTGCCGACTAGAACAGATTTAGCCCTTTCAAATAGAATTTCTACAAAAACAGTTTCAATAGCCTCATGATCTAGGTCCGTACGGTTAATGAATTTGGTGTCTTTATGAATGTACATACAGACACCACCTCCATGCCTATTCCTGTCATTACAGACTATTGAATAGCCCTCCAATTCCATTTCCGGGTCTGTTATTGATGAATCCAGTTTAGTTTCAGAGAAACATAGAATGTTTCCCTTACCGCTAATGAAATGCTGTCTTATTTCTGCCAGTTTGTGTCTAAGGTCGCTTTCACACAGGGGCTGTTTGGTCCGGACTTTCGGACCAGAATTCGATAGTCCGGTTTTTCGGGTCTGTGTGAATGCGCGTCGAACTCGGTCCGCGGACCAAGCAGGCGAACTCTAGTCCGCCTGAAAACGTAGGTCTCGGTTCGGCTTCAGCGGACCAAACGCGAACCAAATATAGGAAGTGATTATTATTACCACTGCTTGCAGCACTCACTGCAAAACAAGCACACTGCATCTAATCTCTCTATCTATCTATCTATATGTCTGTGCATCTTGGGAAGAAGGAAGAAAAAACGCGGCTTATTATTATTACCGAGGCGCGCGGCTTATTATATTATTAAAACAGCTACTTGTGGGCACTCATAAAAACACTGTGGTCTACAAGTTGTTTAGCGAGAGGATGGTGGTAATGTGCTTCAATAGAACAATGGATCAATGCCATGTCAAAACTTGGCTCCGCTGATCTGGAGGGCTCCGCAGTACACACACAGACACACACGCGCGCGCGCACACACAGGATCGCAAACCACACACACATTTCCACTGTCCAATAGACAAGCGCCCTTTTCGACCGCGTGACATTGTTCAGAAGGTCTCGGTCCGCTGACAGATTTCTCTATGTGAACGCAGGCGAACCAAATGAAGAATGCAACAATGTTGCAACTTCACCCCCAGAACCGCACCGAGTCCACCAAAACTATATGTGAAAGCGACCTAAGGCTGTTTACATTAAGATGGAAAATATGATGTCCGTTTTTATTTGCTGTGTTGCCTATATCCTTGAGAAAAAGGTAGGGTTCTTCTTCTGTGGGGAGGGGGGGGGGCTCTGTGATGTCCGGGGGGGGGGGGGGTCCTTTGATCAGGGTGGGTGTCCCGCGACGGGGGGGGGGGGGGGGGGGGGCGCTGTTATTATTTGGTCCGTGTGTGGGAGGGGGGGGGTGGGTGTGATTCTTTGTCATGTCCTGGTTCATCTGCTAGCGTCTGTGTTGATTCCGTCTCGATGCCCGGGTGGTGAAATTCCGTGGGGAGGGGGCAGGAGGGGGCTGCGTTGATTCCATCCCGCCGGGTGATGACTCGCTGACCGGGTGGCCTTCGGTGGGGGAAGGGCAGGGTCTCGTCTCGTCCTCCCGTGTGGTCCTCTGCGTCGTCTGATGTGTTGATTGCTCCGGTGTCGGGTGGAATGTAGGCACCCAACGCCGGAGGTAGGATGTTGTTGTCGTTGTTGTTGAAAAGGATGTTGTCGTTGTTGTTGTTGATCGCAACGGCAGTCGTCACTGCTCCGGTGTCGGGTGGAATGTAGGCCCCCGACGCCGGTGGTAGGATGTTGTTGTCGTTGAAAATGATGTTGTCGTCATTATTGTTGAACGCGACGGTAGTCGTCACTATTTGTGGGAGCCTCTGATTCATCACTTTCTGTTGTAGTCGTGTAACCGGGCCCGGGTTTAATTTAATATCTCCCGCAAGGAGTAGATAAAGGATGATTATCGTCCTTCGATCTAGTTTACCTGCTGGGGGCATTTTCTTCCGCTCCGGATTTGCCGTTAGGAACCCGTGGATAGCTGCGGTTCCAATGGCCAGATGTTTATGCTCCGAGCCGTCGAGGAGGTAAAAGTCATTGTGTCTACCGCTTTCTCTTTCTCTTCCGATTTCTCTTTTATCCAATTCCGTTTGGTTTAGCTTCCTTGGTGAATTAAAGTAATCTGTAATCCATAGTAGGAAGATGATGAAATGTATGAAAAACCTTGTTGGTTTTCCGTGTTGATTAGAGTTGTTGCTGGAGTTGCTGGAGTTCTTGCTGGAGCTCAGAGATTTGCGACCGTCCATGGCGAGCGTCTGTAGTTGTCCTTCCCCCCATGGGCAGCCGGGAGCAGATAGGGCGTCAACGTGAGCCGCGCCCCGGGGACCAATCCAAGTACTCCTGTCCGTCTTTGTCAAGGACGCCACAGCGTTAGCGATCTGTTGTTGTGCATGTTTTTCCATTGGGTTTATCTTATCGGGGGGGAAACCCTTGCGAGCACGGGGAGAACATGCAAACTCCACACAGAAAGGCCTGGGAGATACCCCACCTGGGTACCTGGCATCATGGAAACCTGGTCCCCAAGCGGGATATAGATATGATTAAATGTGTTTTTTCTAAATTGTATCATGTACTGTGGCAGTTCTTCCAGAATGGCCTGGTAATTAGAGAGACAATCTCTTAACTGCATGGGTGAAATGTCTACACTGTTGTGTTTCTCAGAGGAATATTTGAAGAAACAAGTCTCTAATGGTCCTACCCACCCCCTTTTCTTGATCCTCCAATTACAACTGTTGCTTTCCTCTGACAAACTTGCTTGTGATTGGAGGATTAAGAAAAGAGGGAGGGACTTGAGATAGGTTAAATTACACCGTGTGTAATATAGCAAAAGTGAAATGCCCCAAAACATTATAAGAGTATGAGGAAACTATTTGTTTTACCTGAACGGCCTGGATGCGAGTGTATATCCCATGATTCTCCTCTTGTAGGGCGGTGAAGGTGTGTGCCCCGTCCCCGTTAGGCAGGCTGGTCAGCAGATCCGGCATATCAAAGGGCCTTTTCCCTGGGGCTTGCATCACGTACACCTTGGTCCGAAACCACTGCTTAAACTCATCCTGTAATAAAAAAAACTTTATGAAATGCTCCTTATTTGTATGTGTAATATGCCAGCGGATGTTATCTGAATGATTTTATTGTGTATAATTATGTAATAATGTGTGACACAGTAGGGTGGTGGCTAGTTCTAGCGAAAGCCGAACTATGGAGAAGTAAGACAACTCCTTCCCTCCACTAGTCTGAGGGTTCACCTTGGGCAAGTGTTAGTACCCTCTCTAGCCTCCCTACCTAGGGATACAGGGTGCATAGGGCAGATGGGGCTCATAGCCATGCAAGGCAACCCATCTAGGAGAAGGACACTCCGAACAAAAACCACGGGTGCTGCTTGCACCTGGCTCCGAGCCGTCTACCACCTGGAGGCATTGGAGTGAAGGGCGGATAAGGGATCATGCCTAAAACGGCCAAAGTAGGACTACGAGGAGTTGCGCCCCACAGTCTTTAAATTGCGCATTGTAAGGCCTAAAATATGGAGAACAAAGTCATTTGGGCCCATCTGAGGACGACCTAGATAGTAGTTGTGAATGTGGCCATAACAGTGACAGTCAAATACTATAGAGCCTATTTAAATTGTAATCAAATTTAAACCGTTATTTATTCAGTGTATAAAGGGTGCTCTGTGTCCAAGGACAAATAAAAAAAAATCTATAACAGTGAAACATTAAAATAGATAAGACTGCATACATTACCACAGATTAGTAATTAAGTCAGTTCAGACACACACAAATGAAGCCATAACATGATGAAAGGTAGGAGACGATAAGCTTAGCTACAGTCAAGAGTAAATAAGACATTGGACAATACATGGATAGTTATCATTTGTTATTCGTCGTCCGTCAGTGTGACCATTATGTTTAGCTTTCTTTGATTAGACAAATCGTGGCGCACAATTTTGTTGTCTAAAAAATTTAAATCATAACTAACAAAGCAAGTGTCACATCCAAGGTCTCCTAAAATGATTTCTGTAATGTTAACTTTACTTTTATTTTCCCATGGCTGTCACACATTCCTTCCGATTATATCATTTTAGTAGTAGTAGTAGTAGTAGTTTTATTCAGTCATCACACACAATACAATATGCACAATCATTCAACAATCTTTGATTTGGCAGTGACTGAAAAGGTACAGACTGAAGCATAATGCTTATACATGCCTGTCCTATATTCTTAACTAAATGTAATTCCAAAACAGTATTCTAAAAGAAAATAACAAAAAAATAATTATTCACATTTGTAATCTTCAAAAATAGCTATACAAACCATTTTCTTAAAAACCAAAAGTGAATTACTCATTCTTATCAGCATTGTTCCACAAGTTAACCCCAACAATAGAAATACATCTCCTTTTAATCCCTTTCTTAGGTTTTTGAACAGTAAATTTACAAATGTCTCTCAAATCATACTTTCTTTCATGTATTGAAAAAAACCTTTGCCCATTTTCCCACATCACCCGCCTCCGTCTCCTACCGTGGTCCTGAGCAGCAGGGTGTGTGCGTCTCTGAGGGAGGTGAGTGTGCAGGTGCCCTTCACGCCCCACTCTGGCAGCCAGTAGAGCAGCAGCAGGAGGAGGCCACCGGAGCACACCGTCCCGACACCCACCAAGACCATCTTCCACAGGCAGGGACGGTACCCCCACACCTCCTGCAGGCAGGCCACGCGTGCACAAGTACATACATCACGCAAATGATGGGAGAGCAAAACGGGATGTAAATATACTAGAAGACAAGTGGCTTTTACCATTTTTAAGGATGCCAACATAGATCTACATTAGGCAATGGACGTGCAACAGATTTAGTTGACTTCCATCAATATACCCAGTCTGCCACCGTTGAAAGCCTATGGAGATGTTTACCTTCTTTGCAGGGCTATAACTTTTTAAATGTTATTGCTATATTGACATTACTATGGTCCATTCAACATCGATTATCTATCGTTCAGGATGTGGGAACGTTATATTTTTTCATTCATACATTGTTGTGTTAATACCGTCTAGAATATAAGTATGTTTTTTATCTTTTCTGCTGTAATTCCAAAAACGAGAGTTATAGGCCCTGACGCATATGATAGATTATCGATTGGCGTTTCTTTCCTATACATGCTATATTAAAAAATTCAAATGTGTATGATCGGTATACATTATGCTTCATCATGCGTGAAGGAAAGGGGGGGGGGGGTCGTTTATAATTCCTTGATCGTCAGTAACGGCTTTATTTAGTATGGGTTGATATATTGATCAGATGGTTTGCAGTGAAATGAATAAACAATCGGGCTGAAAATAACGTTACTGTCCTCTTACCGTTCGCCGATGAGACTGGAGGAAAAAGATCCCAATTATTTGACGCCGATCTCCTACATCCATTTCCGGTTTGTATGGCGCAATAAACGCCTAAATCATATCGATTATTAAGTTTAGAAAGCGATCCAAATGCACTATAGTGTTTGTCTGGAGCCACGTAACAAGATATCACTGCCGGAGGGATTTCCTCGACGCACCGATCGGCACTTCCGGTTTTGGCGAGAGTGTAACTCGCCCGACCATCCACCAGGCGGCGGTATTGAGGCGTTGAGGTTGGCTGGATGAATTATGAATGCCATGGCAAAAAAATGAAATATTGATCCCAAAAACGGCATAAGTCGTTCTTGGCGTTCAACGCATGGCGGGCAAAAACTGCGTAACTCGTTCTTGGCGTCCAAAGTGTTAACACATTGAGTGCCACGCCCCTTTGACCATATATGGTCGTTCCGTGCCAGCGCTGAAGTCAATGGGAGAACGGGGAAATTTGCGAACGCTTAAACTAAATCTTAAATTATGGCTATGGGTCTAATACACCCGTCGCTTATCAATGACTTGCTTGCAGTCAACATGTACGAAACGGATTGTTTTTTCATTGGTACATTTCCGTTTTATACCATTTTGAAGATTTCTAGTGATTCCAGAGAAATCCGCGATAATAGCTCTTTAGTGGAATACACAAAACACGTTGTCATTTTTCGGCTGATTTATAAATCGTTTTCAAATAAACGCTAGATTATCGATAGTATATGTGTACTTATGCACGCTAGAGAAGCAGGCTAACGTCACACACACACACACACACACACACACACACACACACACACACACACACACACACACACACACACACACACACACACACACACACACACACACACACACACACACACACACACACACACACACACACACACACACACACACACACACACACACAGACACGCTGCGATGGCTGAGAAAAAAACATCCGATTAACCCAATACTGGTCAAATAGAGTCCTTACCTCACATCAGATGTTCTGCAAAAAAATTAATCCAATTCCTGATCGCCATTCCAAATATTTATCGCGTTTATTGATCCAACATTATAGTCCGAAACACATAATCGACGCTGCTCTGAGGGTCCTCAGTAAATCTGGTAACACGATACTGCTTGCTTGGGAAAACCACGGACCGGACTTTTTTTCTGATGCACATGGCCACCCAATCCAAATCGAATGATGTGCATTACCATCCGGGAGACGATAGGAGGCGGTATTTGCCCTTTTCGAGCTCAGACCCATTCACAATGATAACGTCAGGCTGGATGGATGAAAAATGAATAGATATCGCTAATAAAAGAAATAACGATTAAAAGACGAGAAAACTCGTCATTGGCACTCAACGCATGGCGAGTTAGGACGACTAATCTCGACGTTGGCACTCGAAAGTGTTAAAATATGATTTAGTCCAGTATTTCACAACTGTCTATATACTGCAGGTGGGGAGATAACAGAGGTTAGGGTGCAATGTAGGATCAGAATAGTAATTCTTAGACATTGACTCAATGTGCCAACTACTAGTGAGTGGAAGAATAGTGAAATTAAATGATTCCCGGTTTTACAGAAGACACCCTGGAATCCCGTCAAGGACCCCTGGAGACCCCCAGACTCCACTTTGGGAACCATTATTGTGGGAATTACTGGTGTCTGATTTCTATTGACCAAAATTGTCTTCAACCTGTGTATCTTCTGTGTGTTATATGTAGTAAATTTGTAAGGTAATTTCTTATTTAAATCCTACAGCTGAGTTGTAGAATAGATTACAGTATGAAGGTAGAACTCGCACAATAGATCTGTTCGCTGTTTACAAACATACCGTGTTCGATCAGCAATCAGTAAACATACCGTGTTCGTTCAGCAATACCAACTGAGTCACGTGACTAAGTTACCCCGGACCTGCGCGAGCTGCTGTGCCAAAAGAATACAACGGGGCTCTATGGAGAAACCATGGCACTCCCCTGACTAAAAGTTGTTTCAAACGAAAACGGCTGGATGTCATTTTGCCAAATCAGCATGGCTGTGAGTGTGAGTCTTTCACCTTTTACATATCTAGCTTTGGCATGGATTGATTGTTTAGATCGCTAGCATGGCTAACAAATGCTAATATATTGTAGTCTGCCCTGTTGTTCTGACCAGGATTACGTACCTTTCTGCTTCGGGTCTGCGAACAGGTCTAGAAGCATATGGCCTATGTTGTGCAATATAAAATAACAATCAATCTACAGACTTTTTTCTCTGTGTCCCTACTATTTGTCATGCTCTGTTGGAGATCTTTCCCAAAGTTATAGAAACACAATTCAATTGTCCACCCTGTTCCCGGAAAGAAATCCCAACCTGAGCACGACATAAGAGCAAAAATGGCCATCGTGTGAATATGGTCAATTTCTGTTGAATGAGAGGGGAGCAGACTACTAATTAGGCCTATTACAACAGAATGATGCCTCAATATCAACAAACACAATCTTTCCCATTGTAACCATATAGCCTTGGGGTTAGTAATACACGAGTAGGAACTGAAAGGTGTAATTTATGTATTCACCATCTCATCCTCCAGGCCATGGTTGATGACCGTCAGCTCCCTCTTCTCCATCCTGACAGAAGCAGCCCCAACTACAAAGAAGTACAAAAAACACCTAATGTAACATGTATTTGTTATTCGTTATCACACAAGGAACTCTTCAACTCTGTCCCAGCTGAGTTGGCGTTTGCACCCAAGAACAAGGGAAGATCTCATCTAAACAAAGGAGAAGGCAGGGCAGTGATACAGATATAAAGGAGGGAAAACAAGATGCAAATTAACAAATTTATTGATTTACTCATTCATTCACTAAAAATAAGGCAGATCCTCTTCTAACAAAAACATTTGGTTTCAGCATCTATAGCTCCCAACTAAAGACAAAGAGCACCTTCTGGGTTGGTATTCATTGGGTACCTGCAGGAGTCGGTGATAAGGTTCGTTTATTATGTCATGCAGCATAAAGATGCCCATGCAGCCTCATAAGACACATTGACAAGAGCAAAACAAAGCATCCTTTTAAAAGTAGATGTACAACAAGAAGACGTAATAGTTTTTCAAACAAGGACAATACAGGGACAGATTGTGATTAGTACCAAAGACAATCCGCAGGTATAGCTAGTAGGTCTGCAACATGTATTCGTATTACCCTTGTATCATAAATACAATATTAAAAATAAAAAACACGTTTTTTTCATCTTATTAAAAATGTATGCTAAAAACAGAAGATGTCTTAATTGATCATAAGTAGGCCTATGTCAGTAAACCATTTTAAACCACGTGGATAAATTGACAGGAAGGAGAGAGAGAGAGAGAGAGAGAGAGAGAGAGAGAGAGAGAGAGAGAGAGAGAGAGAGAGAGAGAGAGAGAGAGAGAAAGAGAAAGAGAGAGAAAGAGAAAGAGAAAGAAAGAAAAAGAGCATTGTGTGTTGTCTTTCTTACGTCTTATACCTCCCATAATAACAGCTGTGTTCCGAGGATGTGGCTACATTGTGTCTGAGAAACCAGACTTTAGATACCCAGTCACTCTTCCTCTCGCACCACATTTCCGCTGTGTTTGGCATTTGTAAAGGTGCAGTTGGTAAAACATAAAACAGATATTTGATCCATCTTTAAAAATAAATAAATACAAAATTAAATCGTTTTATGTAGTCTAGTTCAGTTCTACATTAGCCTATATTATGAACTTGGGGATGGTCGAATAATGTGTTCCATGTTAGCTACTGCATACAGTAGAACCTTTGTCCCATATAGGATATGGATTCATATTTAATCGGTTAGCCCCGTATCTCATCAAAGCTGTTTATTAGTAGCCTACTTTGATAAGGACAATGTACTCCCAGCCAGCGTTTAACAATGTCCAAAGGGAGGTTACGCCTTTTTATAATGCAGCAATAGTATGGCACATTATGCCAGTAACAAATTGGAAATCTTGATATATATATGCCTACAGGAAAATGTATTGATACATTTCTAGATTTTTTTAAAAATAAAATCCACTGCAGGGCGGGGGTCGGGCTATTGTAATGCACATGCAGTAACACGTTAACTATTATGAGCAAAAGTTGAAAAGCAATATCACACAAGATGGCAAAATGTTAAACATCCATCCGCTTGAATACACTGGCTCACTACATAGCAGCCCATTTCAAATCATGGAACATTTTTATTTAATTTACGACAGAATTGTGTTCACCCAAATATCAATAGCCCCTAGGCTATAATAAAGGTAATGTGTGGTCTGCTTCATAATTCGTGAAGTCTAAGTAGCGTAATTGCCTGCCATTCAGTTGCTTTGAGAACGTAATATTGTAATATAATAAGTAACGTGTATACAGATATTCACTTACCAGTAGCCCTGATTTCCTAACTGCCAAAACAATACATCATTCTGGTTTTAACTGTCCCACAACTTTGACGCTCCCTGCCGTGTCTTCTTCCACTTCTTCACTGGCGACCTAGAATGAGTCCATGGAAAACGCGCGTGTGCAATATTGACAATGTGCGTCGTGCACCGTATTCCACGCGCGGCGCCGAGCGTCCAAAACCATAGATATCTATATATCTATGTCCAAAACGGCTCCATTCACCACCATTGATAGGAAGTGGAACAACAGGATGTGAGGTCATTGGAGGACACTTTTTGTGGTATTTCTGCTCATTTGCCTCCAGCCTCCTATGAGCACAGCCAGTGCAATGAAGGGTGACGAGTAGCCCAGAGCGTTGAAACTCGCAATGTATAATAGGCAAGCGTGTTCCTTTTTCTAAAATGCATAGAAACCAAATAAGAATGTTTATCGGTTCAATATCCTGCCCCTAAGAACCGCTGCCCATATCATGTCCAAAGGATAGTAGTAGCATCATGCAGGTTTAATGATTAGCAGTCTACTGATACAAAGGGAATGTAACCAGTTTGCAGTTCAGTAGCTCTCAATAAATAGATGTGCACGGTGTGGTTCAGTGTGGTCATAGGACAATAACAGTTTTCTCTTCCACCCTCCCTGCTCCCTCTTCCCCCCCCACTTCCCCCTAAGATAAGAACAAACGGTCTGGCACAATGACAGAATTGCAACAACACAGTATCATCAACATCTTACCAAATCCATCAAGTTTTCTTGAAACATAATTGCATAACAATGAAAATAAATGCTACTGACTCACATTTAGATATAACAAATAAGGATAATTTTAATTAATTTCCAATTATTCCATATTCCAATTATCTTTTTTACAATGGTGAATATAAAAAAAACACAATCTAATAATACAAATGTAAAATAATGACCAAAATGAAATAAACATAAAACAATCTGTGCCCGGGCCATTTCCTTGACTACTGTGGTCACTGGTTTCATTTAGCCTGTTTATCCTAGAATGAGTAAGCTCACAAATCAGCATCAACAAGGATTTCTCATACAACAACAAAAACATCCCCTACCAGCCAATGAGCTCAAATAGGCAAGGGAGCCGTGCTGTCCAGGTATATTGGTTGTTTCAACAAGTCTGTCAGCAGTCTTTTGAAGACAATAAGTTATCCTTTAACCTTCCCTCCTTTTGCTCCTTTAACCTTCCCTCCTTTTTCTCCTTTAACTTTCTCTCCTTTTGCTCCTTTAACTTTCTCTCCTTTTCCTCCGTCTCCAGGGTTCCTTTCGGGGTCACCTCCTCCTCCTCCTCTTCCTCCTCCTCCTCTTCCTCCTGAAAAAGAAAGACGACAAAGAAAAAGGCATGTTACTGCATTCTTACCAGCATGGTACTGTTTACATACAGCTGACCTTTTCAGCTAGCTTGCGGCTGCTATATAACTGACAATCGTTTGTGGTTATATCCACTCAGGTAACAATCTCAACAAGTCCCGCAAATGCTGGATCCGTTTGGGACTGAGAGAAATGTGTACAATGTAGAACTGGACTGCAGGACGGCGTTCAATACGTTTCCAAAAAGTAAATTCTCTCCCAAATTGAAGATTACCTTTTCTTTTTTTGGTGTGAAATCAGCTTATTACTTTATCCAGTCTATAAATGAATCGAGAATAAATGCATTGTTATTAGTGAATAGTTGTTTACATTTATATTTTGAATTGACTGGATTCAAAGTGTATTGGTGTTGGTAGTTTGTGAATCTGTGCCCAAAAACTAGAGTTGTTCCGATACCGATACCAGTATCGGAAATGCCTCCGATACTGCCTAAAATGCTGGTATCGGTATCGGCGAGTACGCCGAAAGTGTAGCCTCCGATCCCATGACATCATGCAGAGAGTGAGGATTATAAAATGAACGTGTTTTAAAGTGTGATGCGGTTTGTCATTTTAACAGCAGATACACGTTCTTAAATTCCATTGTCCCCGACAGAGCGGTGTGACGGGGAGCTCGGACGGGATGTGTTTTGCTTGCTGGTGTTATTATAGCATTAGCTGAAAAGCGAGCTAGTTGGAACAACATCCGCTTTAACGTTACATCAAATCAAATGATCGCCTGTCCTTTCTCCAGGACCTGACACTGGCCGTCTATCAACAATAATGAACCCACGGTGAATCGTATTTAAGTCAAGTAGCTACTGACGAGCGTTAGCTGACTAACGTTATCAAATGTCAATGCGGGGAAGACGAGCTAGGTCAGCTAGCTTAGCTTGATAACGGTATCTTGGCTAAAGTTGGTGCTATTCATAATCCAGCAATAATGGCTGCAGACCTGCAAGCAAAGTACAGCAAGTTCCAAGTGCTAAAGGATAAGAGTCTGAGGCGGAGTCTCAAAAGAGAATGTTGAATATTTATTTTGCATCGAAAATCACAACATAAACGTTAATACTAGCCAGAGCATCTGCTACTAGCTAACAGACTGGGTAGCAAGTGCAACAACGTCTAACGTCCGTGTGGATCATTGGAGTAGGGTATATGTGCAGTGCCGCAGCCCCATACTCATTGATTAATGATACTAATACTAATCTATACAATCACCTGTTGTTGAATAAATACCATTACTTTCTAGTTATTACTAAAAAACAGTATATATAAAACAGTATCTGTAAAAAAAAAAAATTATAATTATATAATATATATATATATATATATATATATATATATATATATATTTGTTTTATGTATGCACTGGTATCGGATCAGTATCGGCCGATACCCAAAGCTTAGGTATCAGAATCGGATCGGGAAGGAAAAAATGGTATCGGAACATCTCTAACAAAAACGACCCATTCAAAACAAAGTCTGGATGGGCAGATTCAGTCATGCATTAGCTTGGAAATATGTCTCTCTAGAAAAGGCTCAGTTCGGTCAACCTTATGCCAAAGCATATGAGGCACTTGCAACCAAATGTTGGTTTCTTATTAAACAGGAATGAGGTTGAGAAAATTATACTGCTGAAATTGGCATGACTAAATTGGGATGGGTGAAAAATACAGAAAGCCCAAAAATAAATAGAAAAATAAAATAAAGAATTGTACATTTTCTACAGTGCATCCGGCAGTTATGAGCAAGAGATTTTAGGTGCCTCTAGAGGTGGGTGTCTCACTCACACACACACACACACACACACCCACATGAACAGAAGTACAAGGAAGCCTCATACAAAGGACATAAACACTGCCAGTGCAGTCAGAAAGTATGAAAGAACAGCCAGTTACAAAGTGAATGGACGGCAGAACGCTGTTACTGTACATACAGTATGGCTGAACTACTTGTCAGACACATCGGACACGAATCATGGGTAAAGGAAACAACGTCTCCTCCAAATTGAGCGGCTTCTATACTTCCTTTTGGGGAGACCGGCTATTTGTAGGCCCCTCACAACCAACTTGTGCACATGCCCTAGGCTGCCAAAGATAAAAACTAGAAGTTTACATCTGTAGCCTAGCTGTGAGATGGTCTGTTGTAGCTGTTGGTATTTCAACACTTTGGTTAGAAAGGCTTCTTCTAAGCTGTAATCAAAAGTACAGCCAACCTCAAGAATGGACACCTCCCTAAGGTGTTCATTTACAACAAAGACATCAGGGGTGTTAGCTGTAATATTAGAGAACACAATCATCATTGCACAGGTTAAACATGCTTGGCTTCACAGTAGAATGCTTAAACAGCGTGATGGAGGACCTAAAAATAGAAGATATCTTTCGCTATCAAATCTACTATTCTGTCATGCCTACTTATGTAGAGGCCCCTGTATACATGGCAACCATTTAAGATGTGGGACATGGTTTCAGCTATTTGGTCATTGCCATGATGAATACAGTGAGGAGCATGATTGCCTGGAAACCAGATGGAGAGATTCAGTTTAGATGGTAAGACCTGTAATCTCGCTTTCAAAGTAAAGATAACAATGCACTCATCTATGGCAACATTTCTGAACACAGAGTGAGAGACAGAATGGTCCGCAGCAGGGAGACACGCAGTCTTCCCCTGCAGTCTCAACTCAGTCCATTGTTACCGCTGTCTTTGCTGTTGTGCCCACAGGAGGCGACCTCTGGCATTAGTCAGTTGAAGTTGGTGATCCATTCCACACACAGTCATAGATGCTCTGACAGAGATACTGGGGTCAGATATAATATTCTCTGAGACACTGACAGCCACTGCCTCAGAGTTAGATCCCACCCACTCCAGGGTAACATCAGCCCAGCAACACATGTCATTTAGGTCCGGCCAGTCTGACCACACACCGAAGCCAGGAGAGCGACTGTCCAGTTTTCCATTCGGCTTTCTCTTGAAGCCTAGGAAGTTAGGGTCCGAACCACATGCCAGGCCGGACCTTACGTCTTTTTAGGTCCAAGAAAAGAGAAGAATGAGCGAGCATTCTCATATACTGGTCGTCACTGTTCAGCATATTCAACAGATGGGAGAGCCGTGTAGCAATATATGCCCATTCAAAATTGGGAACACCCAGACAAACCAAAGCCCTAAACCAAAGAGTGTTTGACCAAGCACGGCAATACATTTCTCAAATGTATACGGATCTTCTAACCAGACTTGGTCCTCTCCTCCTTGGAAGAACAGAATCAAATGTAATCTTCAAACACCAGTTGAACTGATGAGAGTATTACCTCCTCTACCGCTTCCTTTTGCTCCTCTGCCGCCGCCGCCGCCTCCTCCATGCACCCTGACCCCAGGAGGGCCTGGTTCTCCTTTGGGTTTTGCGTAATTCACAAAGACCTTCTTGCCGTCTATCTTGCAGTCCTCCATGGCTCCTTTGGCAGCGTCACAGTCTTCTTGACTCTCAAACTCCACAAAGCCGAACCTGAGAGGACGACACGTTATTATAGAGCAGGCCGTACTGAAGATGATGTTTCTTCTTGACTTGTACAAGAGTGTAAGACTTGGGGGGGCTTGGGCTATACAAATACATTTGATTTGATTTGATTTATGATGAGCCAGCCAGGTGAGAGGCTGAGACGGAGATACAAATATTATAAAAATATCCGCTTTCCGAAGAAGCAAGTCCAACAAACGCACTGATGATATTAACACATTCGTGGCCAGACCCGAGATATCTCGGGTTGACTCGCCATGCTCTGGGCGCCAAACCCGAGAAATCCCGGGTTTTAATCGTTATTTCTTTTATTAGCTATATCCATAAATTTTTCATCCATCCAGCCTGATGTTATCATTGGGAATGGGTCTGAGCTCGCAAAGGGCAAATACCGCCGCCTAACGCCTCCCGTCTGGTATTGCACATCATTGGAATCCCTCTGGCTGGGGCTGTGCATCGATCTAAGAAGTCCGGTCCAGGTTTTACTTCTTGGGCATGCAGTATCGTTAACAGATGGACTGGGGACACTCGGAGCAGCTTGGATGATGTGTTTTGGACATATAACGTTGGATCAATAAACGCGATCAATATTTGGAATGGCGATCAGGAATTGGATTCATCTTTTTGCACTACATCAGATGTGAGGTAAGGACTCTATGTTACGAATCTTGGGTTAATCCGATGTTTCTTTCACCGCCATGTGTGTGTGTGTGTGTGTGAGGTTCACGCCGACCAAAGTACGGAGAAGCGATTTTTCAGACCCCGCTTCTGTTCGTGCATGATGACACATAATATCGATAATCTAGCGTTTATTTGAAAATGATTCATAAATCAAGCGACAAATGTCACGATTTCTAAGGAAATACATTGAAGCTCGATTTGCTGGAGTTTATTGAGATTAGACAGAACGCTCTAGAAATATATTCATATTCATCACGGTAAAAAACGGAAATGTATGTATGAAAAAAATATCTGTTTTGTGCATGTTGACTGGAAGCAACTCACTGACGATCAACGTGTTATTTAGATCTATTGCTATTATATTTCATATATTTTAAGCACTCGCAAGTAAAGCTATCCCTACATTGGATAAAGCACTGGCACTGTTGGCCCCCAATGAGTATGGAAACCTTGTAAGGTTTGATTGAAGAGCAATAAATACATTTATTTACACATGTTATTGAGTTGAAAATGATTAAAATGAAATAAACTAAAAGAAAATTATAATAATGTTGCAGGGTTAACAAATCAATTGCGTCGGGAGCTTCCGGTGAGCGGAATTTACTTTAGTCTAAATTTAAAAGTGCAACATCTGTTACACTGGATCTTCGCCATACGGTAATAAATGGTACCTCCTCCTTCTTGTGGGGGGTAGCCTGTCACCCACTGACAACAAGTCCCCTCCCCTTTTTATCCACAAACCTGGAATTAGAGGATATACCTTACCCTTTAGAAGCGCCCGTCTGCCTGTCTGAGTTGATCCTAGCACGAATGGCTCCTTCAAAGGCACTTTGCAGAGTCTCCCTGTTTGTTCCTTTAGCGAGGCCAATGACAATCAATGTCTTTGAGGGAACTACTGGAACTACAACAGAGCGGCACAACAAAGGGTTAAATAACGTTGACCTCAGTCATCAACTCTCAGATCATTCCGCTGTGATGACACTGGCGGAGTGCTGGCGCTCTGGTAAACTTGAACTGAGCGGTAATTACCTGTTTCCTTGGGTTTTCTGCAGCAGAAGGAGACTTTGATCTCTCTTTCATGTATCTCCATTTTATCCGATGACTCCATGGCTTCTTTTGCATCGTCCACAGTTGCAAACTCAACAAATGCATATCTGTAAATATACATATATATTTATAAAAAAAATAAAAAAATAAAAACGTGTGTGGTTAGTCTTCACCAATGGACCATAGTCACATGGTGGCCATTTTGCCCTTATGTCATGCTCAGGTTGGGTTCCTTTCCACCCTGTTCCCGTCAAAAATAAGGCTTCTTTCCACCGGAGGCTTCAAAGACAGACTAGGCCGGAGCAAATAACTAAATATGTACTTACCCAGATGATTTGCCCCCTCTTAGAGGTATGTCAATACTGACAGCCTTCTTATAGACCTTCTTCAGAGTTTTTTCTTTCACCGTGAAAGCCAGATTGTTCACAGCAAGGATGGTACTTGTCACAGCCTCATCTATGATTGTAGAGAACACAAATGTCTCTTCTTTTAACATTTTCAAGTATTAAAACAAAGTAATTTAATTATCTCAAGTCCCACCCTCTGTTTGTCCAAGGGAAGCAACATAGTTGTGATTGGAAGATCAAGAAGAGCTTGAGATAGGTAAATTAATTTCACAAATTGGAAATCACACCCCAGAAAGATACTTCTATTCAACATGGCAAAGATTTTAAAGGGGCAGTTCACCAAAAACTTAAAATATTTTCCCCCTTACCTGGAGTGTTATCTATCCGTCCAGATAGTTACGGTGAGACTCAACTCGTTTTGGAGATATCTGGCATAGACATGTCACTCCAATACAATGGAGCTGACTGGCACTTGTTTTGTAGCGCTCAAAGAGAGCCGAGACCCACGCATGCACGTTTCAACGGTGGGGAGTAAGAGACATTGGCTCATATTGGGCAGACCCTCCATGTCTGACCAAAAACACAGTAGCAATGTCTCTTTTCAGAAATCATGACCTGGTTACACAAGATAATCTATAGTCCGTCAGAAGAACTATTTTCTATCAAAGTACACCCCCATAATAGTTTTTGGCCAGACCTGGAGGGTCACAAACCGGGTGCCAGTCCGCTCCATTGTATTGCAAATCACACCACAAACTATTTGGGTGGATAGACAGCACTCACAAATATGCTTTTTAGAATTTTGGGTGAACTGCTTGTTATCTGACTGTTAAAACACATGTTGGTAAAATAAATATTAAGGCTGTCAAAGTTAACGCGGTATTAACGCGTTATCGCCCGATTCTATTAACGCCTCTATTTTTTTTTACTAGACTTCACTCAGGTGTATTATTGATGCTCTCATTGATACTATGTTTGTTTCTGAAGTGTGTGTGTGTGTGTGTGAGATATATATAGAGAGAGAGGGGGGTGAGAGAGATGAGGAAGGGGAAAGAGAGAAAGAGAGCTGGGAGAGTGTGTGTGTGAGAGAGAGAGGGGGTGTGTGATTACTCAGCCCTTGTGTGGGTGAATGTAACAAGTTCCTAACGTTTTCTTTCCCCTATTATTTCATGCACACTTTATTCATTGTTTTAAATTATTATTTTCTTTTAAGTTATTTTGTGCATCACTCTGTTTTTAATTTGAGCAAATTTGCAATGCATGAGGGTCATCCTTTTGTGTTAAATGGCTGCATAAAGCAAGCATTTGTTGACTCATGTTGATAAGTGTATTACAATTTGGAACTTGAAAAAGATCCGTTTAAGGTAGATAAAAAAAAATCGATGAATCGCGAGTTAACTATGGACAATCATAAATATTTTAATCGATTGACAGCACTAATAAATATATATATATTTTTTTAAAGTTCAGTGACCTTTACTCTTTTTGTGAAAGGAAAGGTATTTACCTGAAGCTTTCTTGGGTGTATAGCTACTCTTCTCTCCTAGAGACTCCACAATCAAGACACGATCCTGGATTTTTGCTCCTTGTTTGGTCTTCACAAATTCATCAGCAATGGCCTCAGTTTCAAACTCCACAAATGCAATGCTGTGGGAACATCAACCATGACTATTACACACGACTGCAAAATAAAAACCATATCCTGAAAATGTTTAAACAGAAATATAATGATAATAATAATATATTGTATAATAATAATAATAATAATAATAATAATAATAATAATAATAATAATAATAATAATAATAATAATAATAATAATAATAACCCTTTTCCTGGGCCCTCAGTATCACCAGGAAACCTGACACAAACAGCCTTGTCAAAAACGGTCAGAATGTCTTCCTTTGTTGCGTCGTACGGCACGTTCTTCAGGAACAAGCATCTAGCATTTGAACCATTTGAAACTTTATCTGTAGAACAAAAAGAAAGACTTCAAATCAGACACAAATCAAGTCACCAATGCCCCCTTCACGGTCTTCAAAATGTTGTATTTTTCACACAGCACTGTCCACACATTCAGTTGTCAATGACCAAGTACCATAATGCTTGCACTTGATGTTACTTAGAACTTGACAAGGAGTGCCCCCTACTGGTTTTAGAACGGGCAATTAACAGGCCTCATTTATCAAGTAATGTGCAAATGACTTCATCCAGACATTTATGAATAGGCATACTACATACACAAAAAAAATTGTCTAATTAAAGATTAAAGACACCAATCATGTATTATTATTTAGTTACTGATGTGGTAGCAAAAAAACAACTGGATGTTTCTGAGCCATATGGCTGAGGGTTTTTATGGAAGCCTGCACACAGTATTCAAAATTATTCAGGCTTCTCAATCGAAGCTTCATGCTGCTAGTGTAAATATCCTGTTAACGTTGCACATTGATCATCAAGTGCACATTATTCACTTTGAATGTTTGCAGGTTCTGCAAATTGAACTATTCCATATATGGAGAGTCGTGTGGGTGTGTGTTGTGATGTTAATGAGACGTGTGTGTGTGTGTTGTGATGTTAATGAGACGTGTGGGTGTGTGTTGTGATGTTAATGAGATGTGTGGGTGTGTGTTGTGATGTTAATGAGACGTGTGGGTGTGTGTTGTGATGTTAATGAGACATGTGGGTGTGTGTTGTGATGTTAATGAGACGTGTGTGTTGTGATGTTAATGAGACATGGTGTGTGTTGTGATGTTAATGAGACGTGTGGTGTGTTGTGATGTTAACACTTTGAGCGCCACGCCCGAGATTTCTCTGGTTTACCCCCCGCTGGTTGAATGCCCACTCACGAGAATTCTCGCATTTTTTTTAATTTTTTTTAATTAGCGATCTGAAATCATATTGCATCAAGCGAGCCTACCGTTGGATATTCCAGTCACCCCAGGCTCTCAGATGTGAAAAAAGCGCCCCCTATCGTCTCCCAGATGGTAAATCACCCTTTTGGATTGGACTCAATGAAAGTGAATGGGATAAAGGATTTCTGACTCCACATTTTACGTCTCACTGATGCAGCCGGGGTTACCAGAGTTCATTCTGGAGCCGCTGAGCCGCGGTGATTATGTGTTATACTGTACACACGGTGGATCAATACAATTATCGATTTTTTCGAATGGTGATCAGGAATTAGAATATACCATTTGGATACCATCTGATGTCAGATAAGGAATCTATGTTATCAGTCTTAGGATAATCAGACTCGTTTTCACGGAGATATAAGCGTTTCCACTATATGTGATATTGCTGTTTCACTGTAAAAGCCATCAGGAAATAAGAGCAGCGATTATCAGCGCGCGGCACGAGCGTGCGTGCGCACACATATACTATCGATCATCTAGCGTTTATTTGAAAACGATTCATAAATAGGCAGACAAATGACAACGTTCTGGAATATTCCAGTAAAAGGCGATTATCATAGTATGGGTAGTTTTTTCCACGAAAACGAATGATTTCCAAAATGCTATCAAACGGAAATGAAGCGATAAAAAAACAATCTGCCTTGACAATGTTGACTGGAAAATTAGTCTTTGATAAGCGACGGGCAGATTAGACACATAGCCATAATTTAAAACATAGATTAGGCGATATTAAGTTAACATTGGAGTGGGTTTGGGCATCAAGGGGGTAAAAGGAAAACACGGCGTGGCATCCAAAGTGTTAATGAGACATGTGTGTTGTGATGTTAATGATATGTGTGGTGTGTTTTGTGATATTAATGAGACGTGTGGGTGTGTGTTGTGATGTTAATGAGACGTGTGGGTGTGTGTTGTGATATTAATGAGACGTGTGGGTGTGTGTTGTGATGTTAATGAGACGTGTGGGTGTGTGTGTTGTGATATTAATGAGACGTGTGTGTGTGTTGTGATATTAATGAGACGTGTGGGTGTGTGTTGTAATGTTAATGAGACGTGTGGGTGTGTGTTGTGATGTTAATGAGACGTGTGTGTGTGTTGTGATATTAATGAGACGTGTGGGTGTGTGTTGTAATGCTAATGAGACGTGTGGGTGTGTGTTGTGATGTTAATGAGACGTGTGGTGTGTGTTGTGATGTTAATGAGACGTGTGGTGTGTGTGTTGTGATATTAATGAGACGTGTGGGTGTGTGTTGTGATATTAATGAGACGTGTGGGTGTGTGTGTTGTGATATTAATGAGACGTGTGGGTGTGTGTGTTGTGATATTAATGAGACGTGTGGGTGTGTGTTGTTATGTTAATGAGACGTTTGGTGTGTGTTGTAATGTTAATGAGCCGTGTGGGTGTGTGTTGTGATGTTAATGAGACATGTGGTGTGTGTTGTAATGTTAATGAGACGTGTGGGTGTGTGTTTTGATGTTAACACATTAACTGCCATGCTTAGGGGATCAATAAAGGAATATCTTATCTTATCTTATCTTATATCCATCAATGTATGATCACTGCCACCAGTCTAAGCCTATGGAGATGTTCACCACCTTTGCAGGGCTATAACTTTTTAAATTGTATTGCTAAATTGACATTACTATGGCCCATTCAACATCGATTATCGATCGTTCAGGATGTAGGAACGTTATACTTTTTCATTCATATATTCATACGAAAATACCGTCTAGAATATAAGTATGTTTTTATCGTTTTCTGCAGTAATTCCTAGAACACTACTTATAGGCCTGAACGCATAATATAGATTATCGATTGCAGTTTATTCGCGATACACGCTATATAAAAAAATCCAACTGGATACGACTAATCATGCGCGGATGAAGGGGGGGGGTCGTTTATAATTCCGTGATCGTCAGTAAATGCTTTTTGTAGTATGGGTGATATATTGATCAGAGCGGTTTGCATTGAAAAGAATAAACCATCAAGCTGAAAGTAACGTTACTGTCCTCTTACCGTTCGCCGATGAGACTGAAGGAAAAAGATCCCACTTATTTGACGTCGATCGACTAGATCCATTTCCGGTTTGTATGGCGCAATAAACGCCCAAATCCAAATCATATTGATTATTGAGTTATGGCAGCAATCCATATACACGGATGTGTGGCTAGAGTCCCGCAACAATATGTGACTGCCGGACGGAATTCCCAGATGCACCGAGATCACCAGAGATCCATTTCCGGTAGTAACTCGCCCGATCATCCACCACGCGGCGGTATTGAAGCGTTGCACGGTTGTGCCGAGTCCCACTGTCTCAGCCGAGGCTTGGTGAGGGAATTATGAATACCATGGCGAAAAAATGAAATATGATCTCAATAACGTTGTACGCCGTGGATTGGCGGAATTCGCATGATCAGCAAACCCGTCGTAAGCCGTTTATGGCGGTGGATGTGTTAATGAGACGTGTGGGTGTGTGTTTTGATGTTAATGAGGCGTGTGGGTGTGTGTTGTGATGTTAATGAGGCGTGTGTGTTGTGATGTTAATGAGGCGTGTGGGTGTGTTGTAATGTTAATGAGGCGTGTGTGTTGTGATGTTAATAAGGCGTGTGGGTGTGTGTGTGTGGTGATGTTAACGTCCGTTAACACATTGGACGCCAACTACGTCATAATTGTTATTGCCCGCCATGCGTTGAACGCCAACAACGTGATAAGTCGTTGTTGGGATCAATATTTCATTTTTTCGCCATGGCATTCATAATTCATCCAGCCTCCCTGCGGGACTGCAGCTGCACCCTGTCTGATATTGCAACGCCTCAATACCGCCGCCTGGTGGATGATCGGGCGAGTTACACTCCATCCACGCCAAACCGGAAGTGGAGCTGGTGCATCGAGGAAATACCTCCGGCAGTAATATCTTGTTACGTTGGTCCGGACAAACACTCGCGTTTCGCTTTCGAAACGCAATAATCTATATGATTTCAGCGTTTATTGCGTCATACAAACGGGAAATGGATCTAGCAGATCGACGTCAAATAATTGGAATATTTTTCCTCCAGTCTCATCGGCGAACGGTAAGAGGAATATAACGTTATCTTCAGCCCGATTGTTTTTTTTATTTTTTTATTTTATTATCCTTCTTCCCCTCCTTTTTCCCGATTTTTCTCCCATCCCACCCTTCCTGGTTGTTGCGTACTTTCCCCTACTGTTGGTCCGGGAGACCGGAGACTGTCACATGCTTTCCTCCGACGCATGTGCAGCCTGCCGGCAGGCCAACCTGGCCGCGCAGGTTCTCACCGGGGAGAGTGTAGCGTGTGGGAGGCCACACTATCTCTCCTTAGTTCCAACCCTTGCTGAGCAGGCGCCCCGACCGAACTGTAGGGGTCGCTGTCCACAACGCCCAGGACCCACCCTTCAGCTTTCCCACCCTCTGATACAGCCAATTGTATCAGTGTGAGAGGCCAGCCAAGCTGATAGCAACGCCGGGAGCTGGATTCGAACAGGCGAATCCAGTGTCTCCCGGTGTTGGTGACGAACGTAATCTCTGTGCACCACCTGCCCCCCCCCCCCCCCCCAGCCCGATTGTTTATTCATTTCACGGCTATCCATCTGAACAATGTATCAACCCATACTAATTAAAGCCGTAACTGACGATCAAGGAATTATAAACGACCCCCCCCCCCCCCCCCTTTCCTTCACGCATGATGAAGCATAATGTATACCGATCATATACATTTGAATTCTTTAATATAGCGTGTATAGGAAAGAAACGCCAATCAATAATCTATCATAGCATCAGGGCCTATAACTCGCGTTTTTGGAATTACAGCAGAAAACCTTAAAAACATACTTATATTCTCGACGGTATTAACACAACAATGTATGAATGAAAAAATATAACGTTCCCACATCCGGAACGATAGATGCCCGATGTTGAATGGGCCATAGTAATTCCGATATAGCTATAATATTTAAAAAAGTTATAGCCCTGCAAAGAAGGTAAACATCTCCATAGGCTTACAGCGGTGGCAGACTGGACCCAATGATGGGTACAAAGCACAGCGCCCAATGTGTTAATGAACGTTGTGTCAATGACTGCGCAGCTGCAACATCTGGGATTCATCAAGGAAACGGTTAAGACTATAAAATGCTTCCCATTGCATCCAGGGGCTGGGAACTGTGGAGCAAGCCTTCAGTATGGTCACATTTTACACACATACAAATATAGAAGCAGCAGTTAACTGTTAACACTAGGACAGCTGGGCCTGTCACATGACTGTTTTAAAATTTTAGAATTCCAATAACTTGAAATACAAAAAGATACAACGCCCCTCGACTTTTCCAAAGAAATTGTTATTTAAACATCTGCTATGCAAAAAGAGTTAGACGCTTGTACAGACAACAAGTTCCTGTCTGTACAAGCTGACTGAAGACAACCGAAATCTACTTTGTGTGTCCTGTGGAGTAGAGTTCAGTCGTCTTCAGTCAGCCTTCAGTGTGGCTAACGAGCCAGAGCTAGAATAAGGAACAGCATGGCCTGTGCTGAGAAAGGTCTCCACCGATCAACAACATAATTGGCGAGCAAGAAATAGGGATAGAGTTCCAAAATAAATGCCTACTATCCCTTTAACCCTTTCACTGCCACACGACAGCCGGTTAACCCTTTCACTGTGACAATACAGAAGGTTAGCCCTTTACTATCACACAACCGACGGCGATGCTCCATTATTAGCATCATTAGCTCCGCGGATGCGGAGCTAATGATGCTAATGATGGAGCATCACTGTCGGTTGTGTGATAATAAAGGGTTAACCTTCTGTTGTGTGGCAGTGAAAGAGTTAAGCTATTTTCATCATTTTCTTTTACCTTTCGGGTCCTCTGGAGGAGGTTTCACCTTCACAGCCTGCTTGACCATGGCCTTGTTTAGCCTCATTGCCTTATCCAGGATTTTCGTTCCATTTAGCGTCAAAGCCTTTGTCAGGTCAAACTCTGAGGCCAAGTCTACAAATGCATATTTTCTAAGAGATACAAAGAATATAGTTTTGGATTGGATACAGTATTTCATGTGGCTTCAAGAGGAAGAGGGAAAATTATAGACTCCTTGCGAATAAGACCAGGCATTGGGTCTCATTCATCAACAGACTTACGACAAAAAGGGCTTTTTCTTAGGGCCATTTGAGACCTTTTCGGGCAAGACATGAATATAGACAATATATTATAATATTAATTATATATGTTTTATTGGGACGGTTGGTGAATCCCAAAATCGGCCCGAAAAGGTCTCAAATGGCCCTAAGAGAAAACCCTTTTTGTCGTAAGTCCTTGGTGAATGAGACCCAATTTTTTTTGTAAAAATCTATCGTTTCCAAGGTAGTTTAACTTAACTGAATCTTGCCATGTCCGAAAGCTAAGCTAACAGAATTAGCACACAGAGTAAAAGTATACAAATTTACATTGAAGATAAATTATGAAAATATTAAATGTATCACTCGAGAGAATATAGCTGTCTAGTGTATGTGCATATGTAATTTATGTACAGTATGCATGTCACATGTAAGTATATGTATGCATCTATCTGTAAGTATATGTGTGTACCGGTATATCCTGCTGTAGGTATATTGTCTCTTCCACTTGGAAAATAGAATAGAATCTGGTCAGACAAAAAAGTATTTTGCTAAGCGAATCCTCTCTCCACGTATCATAAGGTAAACATGTAATATCGACACAACTGATACAATATATTGACACTAAACTCTATCAACTGGGACGCTTCACATTCATACCGGTAATTAGAGTTGTGATATTCTGTGAAGCCATGTGCCCTTCAAGGACACCCTTCGATCCCTCCAAAGCCTTCAAAATACATTGAAGGCTTTGAAATACATCTGTAATTTGACTTAAGTTACTCAATATATTCTCATGACACAATAAATTAATTTCTTTAAGGAACATGCCAACATTATGCAAAATGGATTTACCATCTTCTCCAGAGTCAGACAAGAAGATAGATACAGTACCAATTTCCTCTTTGTGCGTTAAGTAGAAAGCGATCAGGTTGCAAGCTAGCCTAGCTTAGCACAAATTAATGGAAGCGGATAAGGACCACTATCTTAGAACTCAGGGAGAGGCTAGCTGATCCGTATCCGTTTCCAATAATTTTAGCTAAGCTAGGCTAGCTTGCAGCTGGATAGCTTTCTACTGAAAGCTTTGTTTAACGGTAAGTGCATTTCCCATGATCAATCAATCAGATTTATTTATAGAGCACATTTAAACATGACACATGTCAACCAAAGTGCTGTACAGAGGGTAGATACTAGGGGTGTAAAGGTACACGTATCCGTACCGAACCGTTTCAGTGTGTACCATACCGTACTGAACGGCTGTGTACCGAACAAATACAACGGTATGTTAACCACTAATGGCCGCCCACCGGGGGCTGTTTTTTTCACAATCTAATATAATAATTTTTTTTTTCTCTTTACAAGTCGATTATTAATTTCAATATAGAATATTTGTTAACAGCCCTACAAGTACAATTAGTTACTGCACACTACATCACCCCTGAGTGGAACATGGAAAGCCAAACTTCCCCCCACTGTAACGAAAACCCGTACCGAACCGTGGCTTCAAAACGAGGTACGTACCGAACCGTGTTTTTTGTGTACCGTTACACCCCTAGTAGATACACAGATACATCTAGACACAGGGCCGTTTCTAGCTTTTTGGGGGCCCTATGCAAAATGTTGTTTGGGGGTAGGCCTGCCGCGATAAGCAATAAATCGATTAATTGCCGCGATAATTAAAATTAATGCAATGATTTTGACGGGCGCGATTAATTGCTATTTGCGCGTTTGTTTTAATGAGGCGGAACCAGTGCCCCTTGTCAGTCACTCTCCGTGTGGGCGGCCGCTGGCCTTACTACAGAGCACAGCACGGGAGCTCCGTGGGGCAACGCCACATAGCTTAACTACATTTCTCAATAGTGTTGCTCCTTTTAACCAAGTAGCGTTATTTGTAGTGTAACGTTAGAATAACACAGAATAACGTTAATACAATTACATGCATCATTGTTTACAATGAACGGGTGGGGCTAGTCAAAGGACTGGAGACGGGGACAAGTTAAACATGAATTAATTTATTATAACAGGTCGTTTTCGAGTCGTGCTGAAGTGCCTACGCACCACAGCTATTCTATTATATACTGCTTTGACGCTTCCTCCTCATCGTTGATTGCCTGTAGTAGCTGCATCTAACGTTAGTAGCTAACGTTAAAACTAAAAAACACAACCGGACGAGACAAGTTGTCGGCTAGGATAATCACAACAATACTTCCGGTCCGGTCGGTGGGCTTCAAAATAAAAGTCTTAAACACCGGAAAAGACGGAGCGGTGGGCTTCAAAATAAAAGTTTTGGGAAATAAATTTCTCAAAAAAATTCTCTAACCGGTTGCAATAATATCGCTTATCGCGATATTTTCGGGGGCAATTAATCGCCCAGCAAAATGTGTTATCGTGGCAGGCCTATTTGGGGGCCCCTATTTTGTGAAACTATGGTGGGGGGAGAGATACTGCATTGTCCTTAAATTTCTGCCTTACAATATTGAAATTTAAATGGAACTCTTTAAGATAAAGTGAAAGTTAAATAAAGTTTGAAAATGCAACTACATTTTTGTCAGTAAGCTACTTAAGTATTTTTTTTTTTTATAAAGAAACACCCACTTGCGGTCATAAGCAGTAGCCTATCGGTAAAACATTTTAAACTGATGATTTGTTACATCCCTACAGGATATATATATATATATATATATATATATATATATATATATATATTAGGGCTGTCAGTTTATCGTGTTAATTAGATTAATTAATTACACAGCAAATTATCGCGTTATGAAAATTAACTCAAAATTAATAACTTTTTTCTTTCTTTTTATAAATATTTTTATCTCATTCATTCCATAAGAACGTAGAATACACATTACAGACTTTTTTTATATGTTCCATTTGCATGTTCTTGGTATCTGATTCTAGGGACATCTATGGATCTCAGGGAATGTATTCCCAGTGTCAGAAATACTGTGTCTGTTACTAGGCTTGAGTAAATTGTAATGAACCAAATGAGAATATCAATAAAAAAAAAAAAAAAAATTATCTTTGACTGTGAATAACACTATGCTCAAATTGACCAGACCTGAAAAATCTAAGCAAATTAATAGATGGAAGATGATTAAACAGAAGGTTTTGTAAATACAGTACTGAATTCTGCCATCCGGACACATGCAATTTGAAATATGATTATAGAATATCAGGCATAAAATGGTTATGCGATTAAAATGCGATTAATTAATTACAAATCCTGTAATTAATTAGATACATTTTTTTAATCGCCTGACAGCACTAATATATATATATATATACAGTGTATTGAGTGAATACAAAATAATAATATATTATTTTTTTTATGGCAGTTTAGGGGCTTCGGGGGCCCTATGCAACCGCATAGTCCGCATATGGCAAGAAACGGGCCTGTCTAGACAACATATATGATGTTGGGATGTTCCTTTAACAAATATTGCATTACCATAAACACTGCTCAATGGCGAGTGAGTAGTTTCACAAAGGTGAATAGAATAAATAAAAAATAAAAAAATATGTAAGCACCACTCACCTGGTAGTGTGCACTCGAATATTCTGAATCAAGATACTTTGTGACATGAAGTAACTTGCTAATGATTCCTTGAGTTCTTCATACTTCTTAGACGTGTTTAAATTGCCAACATGAAGACAAAAGCCTACGAGGAAAGGAGATATTTGGAACAGTTCATGACCCATGTTGTTGCAAGGACAAAGTAAATGCTAACTGATATAAACAGCCATTCAGTGAACATTCTTGTTTTAACTCCTACCATCATTGATGAGCTTTGTTTTCTTTGATGGAGTGGTTTCAGCTGTAGACTCTGCCTTCCTCTTCCCATTTACTGTGATGTCTAAGGAATGAGAAGAACAGAAGAACATGTTACTTTACGAGCCAACTGACACAATAGGCGATTGGAACATCTTTCTGCATGTCCCTCATAGATACACACCAGCATATCTCCCTACATACGTAATTCTTCAGAAAGGTAAGAGAGCAAAGTTGCCTGTAGTGCCGCCTGCACTGGAGTCCGACTGATACTGGATTTTTGCTGCAGATACAGATATTTGGGAGTAAAATAAATTCTGAAATCCATATAGTGGCCAATATTCGCACACATTTTTAGCAAGGATCCCTCAAACTTGTGACAAAGATATGTACTGTGTAGGTGAGATATTTTACAGTTGAACTAAATTTACGGTCAATATGAATATAACCTAGGTGTGTGTGTTTGTTTATTTGTTTGTTTGTTTATTTATGGATCCCCATTAGTCTACAACCATGGGTGAAAGACTATTCTTCCTGGGGTCCTAACACACAACCTACAACATTATAGTACATTACATTACAGTAACAAAAAAACAATAAAAACATAAGAAACACCTTAGCCTAAGCACATTCTCAACATCTTCAAAATCTCACACAAAAAAACACACAAAGGCTCCATTAACCACAAATACAATACTAAAACTAAACTAACAATACTAACTAAATAAATCAGTAACTCAACTGTATTTCACCATTCATAAACAGCATCCTTCAACTTTTTCTTAAAAGTACATTTGTTGCTGATCATCTTTATCTTCACATGTATACAATTCCAGTATGCAGCAGCTCTATACATTTCGGTTCATTTATGCATTTATACTTGGTAGAGGTAGAGTAAAATGAAGACCTACGGCGTGTCTGGTGACATAGCCATGTCTAGTATTGGTGGGTTGTAGTTCTGACCACAAAGACTTAGGTTTAGCAATTTTATAAATATTAAACAGAAATGTTACAAGGCTGCATGCCAGCCTCTGATCCACTCTAAGCCAAGACAGAGCTGCATGCGGTGTGTGTGTGTGTGTGTGTGTGTGTGTGTGGGTTGGGCAATGGGCATCGTTTGGATTTGAACGATTCCAATTCCGATTCTCCATTTCGATTCCTGTTCTAAACGATTCTCGATTCCGATTCTTTGAGGTGCAGGTCAAAACAGGTCACAGTTTTTTTTTTTTTACTGAATCCTCAATTTGAATAAAGTGATTAATCTGATTAAATTAGTCTTTTTCTTTTATTAAATCAACTTTCTTTAATGATATAACTAATCAGTCAGCGCTCCACATTTGCTTTCAGTTTAGCTGGTCGTCTGTACTAATACACATTGGCCGTATTAGGGGGTGGGAAACTGATGGGTGGGGATCGGGCGTTGTGGACAGCGACTCCTACAGGTCGGTTGGTGCGTCTGCGCAGTAGAATCAGGAAGTGTCGGGGGCAGCGTGAGCCTCCCACGTAGGCCTGCCACGATAACACATTTTGCTGGGCGATTAATTGCCCCCGAAAATATCGCGATAAGCGATATTATTGCGACCTTAGAGAATTTTTTTTGAGAAATTTATTTCCCAAAACTTTTATTTTGAAGCCCACCGCTCCGTCTTTTCCGGTGTTTGACTTTTATTTTGAAGCCCACCGACCGGACCGGAAGCAGAAACTATGAGCCGACAACATGCCTCGTCCGGTTCTGTTTTTGAGCTAATGATAAAACAAATTGTTGGTGAACAACTACCTTTCGGTTAGTTTTAACGTTAGCTACTAACGTTAGATGCAGCTACTACAGGCAATCAACGATGAGGAGGAAGCGTCAAAGCAGTAATAGAATAGCTGTGGTGCGTAAGCACTGCAGCACGACTCGAAACTACCGGAGTGTTATAATAAATTAATTCATGTTTAACTTGTCCCCGTGTCCAGTCCTTTGACTAGCCCCACCCGTTCATTGTAAACAATGATGCATGTAATTGTATTAACGTTATTCTGTGTTGTACTTGTAGCTATGCTATACGTTGTATTTCGTTTGTTAGATATTTAGCTAATGTTGTTAGCATGGAATGAGAATCAAAGCTCTATCTTTCATCTTTATTTAGCAGTCCAGTTTCTCCGGGCAGTAGCGAGTAACTACTTGGGTCTAAAAATAGCTAACGTTACACTACAAATAATGCTACTTGGTTAAAAGGAGCAACACTATTGAGAAATGTAGTTAAGCTGTGGCGTTGCCCCACGGAGCTCCCGTGCTGTACTCTAGTAACGTCAGCGGCCCGCCTCCCAACACGGACAGTGACTGAAGGGGCACTGGTTCCGCCTCATTAAAACAAACGCGCAAATAGCAATTAATCGCGCCCGTCAAAATCATTGCATTCATTTTAATTATCGCAGCAATTAATCGATTTATTGCTTATCGCGGCAGGCCTACTCCCACGCGTTACTCCTCGCCACTGAGAGATCGAGCTGCGCAGGTGAAAAGATGCGACTGCTGTTACCTCAAGTACCGGAGGGGACTTGTGCTATGTATGACTTAGTCCACATTGCAGTCGGCTTGTGGGAGGCAAGAAACAGCGTCCGTGACAGGGGAGGGTTGAATTGGATGATACGAAATTGGGATGGGAGAAAATATAGAAAAATGGGAGAAAAAGTGGATAAAAAAAAAAAGAATATAACTCATCAGCCGATCGCCTAGATCAATTTCCGGTTTGTATGGCGCAATAAACGGCGAAATCTTATCGATTATTGCGTTATGGAAGCGATCCAAATGCACGCCAGTGTTTGTCTGTAGTTCCTAGGGCTGACCCCTATTAATCGACTAATCGGTCGAAAGGGGCCGTAGTCGACTGGCCAACCTCTTAGTCGAATATAATAAAAAAATAATAATAATAATAATAATATTTCTTTTTTTTATATTTTCTTTTTTTTTTATCATTTTTTTCAAAAGAAAAGAGGCATAGAAGCGTGGCTAACGCTAATGGCACGCATACCAGAGGCTAACTGCCTACGAAAACAGGCACAGAGGCACTGAAAGAGGATTTCACCCATCTAATGAACACACTATACTAGACAAATATCAAGATGTATCCATCAGTGGACCAATTGCATGCTTTTGCAAAGGACAAGAAGCCTTCAGTCGACTCCTTCAGACATTAAGCACCCCCCACAGCCCAAATGAAAAAAAAATAAAAAATTGCCAATCCTAGTCGACCATCCAAATCCTTAGTCGGGGACAGCCCTAGTAGTTCCGTAGCAAGATATTACTGCCGGAGGGATTTCCTCGATGCACCGATCACAACTCGCCCGACCATCCACCAGGCGGCGGTATTGAGGCGTTGCAATCTCATTCAGGGTCCCGCTGCAGGGTCGGAGGTTGGCTGGATGAATTATGAATGCCATGGCGAAAAAATTATATATTGATTTCAAAAACAGCTTTCGCCGTTCTTGGCGTTCAACGCATGGCAGACAAATTTGAACAAAGTGCTGTACAAGCCCCCGAAGCTTCAAAAAAAAAATTTAAGAAAATAATCGAAGGTCAGCCCTAGTGGACACAGAGATTAAACTAATATAGCAATATTCTTGTCCAACTCTGTATTTCCCAAAATGTTGGGAGTGTTTCTTAAAGTCAATCTGCCAACCAACTGGCTCCAATTAGAACATCCAATCAAGAAGGTAGTCTCATCTTTGCATAGTGATTAATAATTCTATTCAAGTAAAGATTTCTGACCGCCATTTTTTGTCTCTCCTTCCTCCTCTGCCTCCTTCTTCTTCTCTTCCGTCTCAAAGGAAACCGTTACCATGGGTGTGCCTTCCTCCTCCTCAGCAGCGACAGGTGTAGGTGTAGAGTCCACCAGTGGATCTAAACAGGCAAAGTCGTCATTACTAACACAACCATAAGTAGGCAACTACTTTAAAGGACACAAATAACTGAGGTGGTTTTTGTATAGTATAGTTTAGAAATAGCAAGTATAGCATAAGGATATAGAGAAAAAACTGTATATTGTATAGTAGTGTACATAGGACCCAGTGCCTTAATCCGTAGCTAACATTGTATTGCACTATCTCAGGACTTTAGCATGTCTATTTTATCATGCCTATTTTATGTATATTTTATTACCTGTTTATTATGTCTATTTTATTATTTAGTATTATTGCACAATCCAAGCGGGCATGGCCACCCGCATTTCACTGTATGCCCTGGTATGTATGTGACAAATAAACCTCTTGAATCTTGAACATCTTGAAACAATCTACTGGCAGGTACAGTATGTATGGGTGGGAACAGGGTGGAAAGGAACCCAACCTGAGCATGACATATCATCAAAATGGCCACCGTGTGAATATGGTTTATTTTGATCTAACCTTGAATATGTGAGAAAATAAAATGGTTTGCAACACAAAGACCTTGCTAATCAAAGCGTCTCGAAATGAAGTATGACGTTGTGAGCTCTGAGCTGCAACCCAACGCATGAATACTTTTGTCTGCCGTTCTAGTAACTTGAACGTGCGCCTCTTTTCTTTTTTTAAATCAGTGTCATGGTGATATTTAGTGTGAAAAACTACTTTGAAGCCTGATGAGTTCAGTCAGACATAACTCACCACAAGTGTTGCCGTCAGCCTTCTTGTCCTCTTCAACCACCTCACTGACAACAATGTTCACAGGCTTTTTTCTGATTTCTATAGTCTAGGAGAGAATTACAACCATACAGTCAAATTGGGTTGAGTCCAGCTAGACAACAATCTCCACCAGTTAGCTGACATCACAATATATAACATGTCATTTGAGGGGTGATACATCGAACACATTGCTTGGCTGTGATGATTACAGATAAATCCTATGTTTAAAGGATAACTTCACTATTTTGGACCTTAGTCCCTATTCACGGTCCGTCTACCATGTACAGGGACACATAGACCATAATTCCACTGATTGGTCCAGTATTGAGCTAGCTACAATCTTCCTGCAGGCTCTCACTGGGCTACAATAGCAGACAATGGACAATCATAAATCCTTTGCAAAAGCAACGATAAATGTGCTTTTCCGAGGCAGGTGTATTCTTACCGGTCTTGTTTGCTCTCTTGTGAAATGTATCGCAATACAAAAATGTTTACATGCTTCACAAGTCGCGACCCACCCATCTCTACAACTAGCTAGAGTGCGGAAGTTTACAGTTCGTAGTGCGGTCAGCAAAATAGTTCAGTTTCAAATGGAACTGTTGTTTCAACATTCGGATTGCAATACATTTCACAGGAGAGCATACAGAGACCGGTAAGAATACACCCTGAGCTTCCCGTCTCAGAAAAGCACATGTATCATTGTTTTTGCAAAGGATTTACGATTGCCCATTGTCTGCTATTGTAGCCCAGTGAGAGCTTGCAGTGAAATTGTAGCTAGTTCAACACTGACCGATGAGTGAAATGATGGTCTCTATGTGTCAGGTACATCAAAATAGCAAAGTGATCCATTAAGTTACAATAAATGCAGCGATACAAACCGGACAGTTGCAGGTCATGCAAATGTAAGCACTTTGATTTGTGGGTGGGAGAGTGATTATGTTACTTTGTAGCATTCAAGTAACTGAACAGGCCAGACCAGCTAGCGTTAGTTAGCTTACTACTAGTTTAACAAACATGTTAAGTAATGTTAACAGTTAACGTTAAAGTAAAGCAGTGACCTTAGTGACCCTGTGTACGTAGCTACTGCTAGCTAATGCGCATCTAAGCCAACTGTTTGAAAATCCATCCTTACTTCCGAGTTCTCCATATTTTAAGATGCACAGCAGCATTCACTCATGAGCTGCAGTAGCGAAGTAGAAGCAAACACATGTACTGTATGCATCTGCACACCATGGAATTTTGCTGCCTATATGTGATGATTTCAAATTGCGCCTGCGTGACAGTCGTACTACTGTGGAAGCCGAGTGTGTGGGCAGGGCTCTGCTAAGAAATGGCTGCAAAATGGACAACCGCAAGCTCAGTTGCTGTTAGGTTAGCTTAGATAGCAGTTGTTTAATCATCTACAATTTGGTAATGTTAGATATTTGTGGCAGAAGTGGAAAACACTTCTATTTTCTGTCTCTTAGAGAATCTCATCATGACGTGTTTTCTGTTCAGCATTATTTAATTCTCCTTCCTCCTCTTCCGTCTCCCAGGAAACAGTTACCATGGGTGTGCCTTCCTCCTCCTCCTCCTCAGCAGCAACAGGCGCAGGTGTAGTGTCCATCAGTGGATCTAAAGAGGCAAAGTCGTCATTGTTATGTTCTGGTTACACAGGGTTTTCTGTATGTTGTGATAGTGGGTATGGTGCCTTTAAGAGTGTGTGACTACTGGGCGGCTACGTGGCGTAGTGGGCAAGGCGCTCGCCACGAATGCGGAGACGCTGGGCTCGCCTGTTCGAGCCCAGCGCTCCACATTGCTTTCAGTTTAGCTGGTCATTCATACTAATACACATTGGCCGTATTAGGGGGTGGGAAACTGATGGGTGGGGATCGGGCGTTGTGGACAGCGCCTGCGCAGTAGAATCAGGAAGTGTCGGGGGCAGCGTGAGCCTCCCACGCGTTACTCCTCGCCACTGAGAGATCGAGCTGCGCAGGTGAAAAGATGCGACTGCTGTTACCTCAAGTACCAAAGGGGACTTGTGCTATGTATGACTTAGTCCACATTGCAGCCGGCTTGTGGGAGGCAAGAAACAGCGTTCGTGACAGGGGAGGGTTGAATTGGATGATACGAAATTGGGATGGGAGAAAATATAGAAAATGTGAGAAAAAGTGGATAAAAAAAAAAAAAAAAAGGTGACTACTATGGGATGCGGCTGACGTTACGGGCGGAGCGCGCGCTGATACAAAGTAGTGTTATCTGTGATTTGTGACATGAGACTGGAGTAAAGGGATTGTTGTTCCGACATTGAAACTGTGTGCGTGTACAGTCTTTCCACACACAACACTAGGATGGCTGGATTTAGCCTTCCCCCACCCAAAGTGTTTCTCGCGGTGCCCCGGGGAACCCACACAGTGCCATGGACACGGTGGCTGACAGGTTTTAATGCCTACATTGATGTGCTGGGATTCCCTCGGCGATGAGCTTCACGACAAGAGCAAGACTGCTTTCCTCGTCCAGCAAATTCTTGGAGCGCTCGGAACAGCTACAACTTTAGCCGATACAGTCGTGCTGCCGACGGACTATTTCTCTGGAAAACAACGAGTCCTGAGACGGCGGTACAGACTCAGAAAGCGTCACCAACGACCCGGTGAGTCTATACAGACTTGTGTGGCTGATCTACGCGAGCCTGTGAATATGGAGCTTTGCACGACCAAATGATCAGAGACCAACTGATGGTAGGCACGTCATGCGACAAGACACGAGAAAAGCTATTAATGGAACCTGACGGTTTGAGGTTGACTGATGCAATCAAAATAACTATACAAGTGGAATCTGCTCTAGAATGCTCTACTCTGCTAACCAGCCCTGCTCCTCAGCAACACAGTAGCGCTGCACAGACAGGTTTTCCTGCCCACTGACAACGACAGCCTGCCTGTGCAACAAATGAGTAGACTGCGCCCCATTGTGGGCCCCGGACGCAATTGCGCCAACTGTAGATCCCATGCAACAAGTTTCAAGTTCAAGTTTGTTTATTATTTAATTGTCACAATAAAATACATGTACTTTACGGTGAAATGCTTGGTTCTCTATGAGCCCCTGAGTGTGCTTCATACAGTAAAAAAAAAGTAAAACAGTAAATAAAATAAAAAGTAAAGTAGGAGGAATATACACAATATACAATACAATATACAATCTAAAGTACAACCTAAGTACAAACTAAGTACAGTGAGTAAAAATGAGTAAACAGTGAGGTATAATGCAGACAATGAGGTACAAAACTTTAAGGATAAGGTGCTAATGCAAATGAGGTATGAATGTAGTGAAAATCTCTTTAATAATAGATAAATATAATGTAGTGTTAAAGTGTCTAAAGTGAGTGTTAAGGTGAGTGTTTGTTTAAAAGTGAGTGTGTGCATGTGGATGTGTGTGCAATGAGTGTAGATGATGGGTTGTTACATAGTCGTTAAGCATCCTGATGGCCTGGGCCCAGGAGTTCAACATTTTTAATCCCTATTGATTGAACATTTTAATTAACAGATTGCAGAATGGGTACAATACAGTACAGCTCAATACACACAATTGTTAAGGGGATGCAGACCAGAGAAAGACTTTCGTCTTGTTTACATCAGGATCCCCCATTTTCAATTCATAATGAGTTGAAATGAATGAATCCAAATCTGATCCGATCAGATAGGGATTAAAAGTTTTGAACTCCTGGGCCCAGGATACAAGGGCACTGTGATACAAGGGCATCTCACAGTGCCCTGCCCGTGGACAGGCTTGCAGAAACTGTTCTAAACTAAACCATTTTGCTAAAGTCTGTGGACAGGTTTCCACAGTCTGGTTCTGGATACACCGAAATTAGTAATATCCGTTCCACATGAGTATCATTCAAAACTTGCAGTGCAGCTGGGGGAGGTTAGCATGCCACTCATCCTGGATACCGCGGCTGCAGCGTCGCTCCTCAATCTGGCCACATACAGGAAATGATTTTCCCACGTGCCACTAGGACCCCCATCCACAAGCTTGCGGGGGTATGCAAATTCTGCCATTGAGATGGTGGGCACCCTTGACCTGCCTGTCCACCATTACGGTACAACACACATTCCCTCCTTCCCCTTTCATGTGGCACAGTGGGGAACCAACCTCCTTGGCCTGGATCTCTTCATCGAGCTGGGCTTCTCTCTAATGGACAATAGTGGGCTATACTGCAGGTCTCCCCGACGATGCACCAGCAGTGGCCAGCGCTGTTCGACGGCCTGGCAGGGTTCGAAATTAACGGGGGCTTGGGGCATAATGCCCTCGAAAATCAGTTAAGGGGGGCACAAAATGCCCCCGACAGTTTACTAATTATATATATATATTTATCCGGTAAAGGCGCGTCTGTGTATCGTACGGTTCAGATGACGCGCAAATAAAAAAAATTCATTTGGCGGAGGTGAGCACTGGCTGCTGCTGGCAGCACTGCAGCTGAGCCAGGTGCTAGTCAGTTTGTGTACAAATGGCAAGCACAATCTAAATCAATCTTAATTACTTTAAAAACATAGCCATTAACATTACATAGGCATACACACATCTTGCCATAGCGTTAGCAGTTTGTACAACACGACGCACGTTTTAACTATAGAATCAGCCCGCGAGGTAATACAGTCAACGAAATGTTACCGTAGCTACTAGCTAGCAGAGGAGGAAATGGGAGTCTGAGAGGCGGGGTGTTTAAAGACAATGATAGGCGTTTATTCAACATCCAAGAAGGCTAACATACAACTGTGTTTTACTAACTCCAACCGGGACTATTGCCGCTTTCCCACTGCATGCCATCACCTCCTAACGTTACCGGAGCTACCGGAGCTGATAATAACATTGCCTGAGCTGAAGGTGCGTGACACTAAAATGTCCGTGGGGACCCGGCGCCAACCCATAGATAGTTCCAACTCACCGAATTACGTAATCCACCACAGTTGCACTCAATATTTAAATAATGTTAGTCTAAATAAATGTAGACAGATACATAATAATTTCAAGCAGAACACGAATCTTTTCATTAAGAACTGACAATCAGGGAATTTAAACATGGTTGACATTGTTTTTTTGTGTTTATATTAAAGAAAGGAAAGTCTAGTGCTGGCTGAGCATATTGTTTGTTTGCACTAAGTTAATACTACAAATGTAGCCTATATTTTTCAGTCAGTTCGGTCTTTGTGTGCCAAACATTATTTAAGGCTGTAAACACTGTAAACTTTTTTTTTCTTCTAATAAATGAGAAGCATGTTTAGATTTGAGTGTTACATTTTTTTTTATAAAAATTTACGTATATCGAACCGAACTGAAAACCGTGACCCCAAAACCGTGATACGAACCGAACCGTCCATTTTGTGAACCGTCCCACCCCTACCGTTTATCATAAAAATTCAGTGCCCCCGAAATACAAAAAAAAGCCCCCGAAAATCAATTAAGGGGGGCAAAAAAAGCCCTTGAAAAAAAATGTTAATTTCTTTTTTGTATTTTATTTTTTTATTCTTTTTTAAAACAAACATATAAACAAACATGACAACACACGATAAGATATACAAGCATTAATTGTCAGGGCACATCCAATGAGATCACATTTTGGTTAGTTGTTTTATATAAGATATACCCATAATACCTGTTATCTAAAAAAAAAACCTACATACGTATGCTCAGCTCGAAACCCCCCCTCCCGGACCCCACCTTGAGAAGTACCTCCACTATCCCTCGCACCTAACCAGACACTACCATTATAAGCTAGCTTTTATTCTCTCCACCACTTCTAACCACATTGACATTTTGGATTCATTGAGACCCAGAATTCTTGCTGTAGATATTTCATGGTAAATTACATCGAGATATGTAAGAAACCAAACTTTACGGCACATTTTTTCCGGTTGAAACCAGCGTGATGCGATCAGCTTTTTGGCTACTGTGATACCCGATAAAACCAATCTCTTTAGCTGTGGGTTCACTGCAAACTCAAAAACATCATTCAACAGCAATACCGAGGGGTGTACAGGTATATTCCAAGATACGAGTTTTGATATTTGTTGGGTCACATCTTTCCAGAATGCCTTAACTGGTGAGCAGTCCCAATACATGTGCATAAATGTCCCTTCGTCCCCATTTGTACATTGGGTGCATTTGGAATCTTGTTTGAGCCCCATTCGGCACAGTCTTATAGGAGTCAAGTATGTCCTGTGAATATAGTTAAGATTGATTTGTTGATGATCCGGGTTCCTTGATGTAAGTCGGACATTTGCCCAGGCTCCTTGCCAATCAAAGTCATTTTCCAGGTCTGGTATATCCCTCCTCCAGACAGAGTCAAGTTGGAGGGTTTCATACGAGGACGTTAGTAATTGATGATAAAATTCTGAAACAAAACCTCTCGATGTCTCTCTTGAGTAGAAGAATTTGTGGTATCTGTGGTGTTCAATTGGTCTGTCTAATGGAACACCGTGAGACTTCAAACATAGCTCTAACTGTTTGTGAAAAAGCCATGTGGACTTGGTGAGATTAAATTTTTTGCGTATTTCTTTATCACTACAAAAACCCTGTTTGTTAAAAATATCCCCTAATGAGTGTATGCCTTGCTTTTCCCATATAGGGAATCTTATAGGTCGTTTTCCAATTAAGAGAGCATTGTTATTGAATAAGGGAGTATGGTTGTGCCATTCTTGTGGGTTAGGATTTTTTTTTTGTGATTCACGCCATATCCGGATCGCATGAGTAATTATGGGGCCAAATTTTCGTTCACAGTGCTTGATTGGTAGTTTAGTGTGTGCTATGTCCTTCAGTCTATGTGGGGCTACTATGTTTTCTTCTATTTTCCTCCAAGATGCTAATGCTTGGGAGTCAAACCATGTTGTCAATGGACTTAATGAGTACGCCTTAAAATATAGGAAAAAATCTGGAAATGCCATGCCACCATCTGCTTTATTTCTCTGTGCGGTGGATCTTTTTATACGTGGTGGTTTGTTATTCCAAATAAATTTGTATGTGGAGGAGTGTAATCTTTTCCAGTAACCCTCTGGAGGGGGTAACGGTAGCATTGAACAGAAGAAGTTGATTTTAGGTAGTACATCCATCTTAACTATTGATATCCGTGCTTGTACTGTGTTCTTAAGTTTTGCCCATCTATCAAGGTCGTCTTTGATTTTGTTTTGGATTTTTGTGTAGTTGTGCTTCACCGTTTGTCTTATGGTAGGGAATATTTCCACTCCCAAGCATCTGAAATGTTTTACCATCGGTATCTGTCCTGGGAGGGTTGTATCTTTTTTTGCAGGGGTGTTAAGTGGAAGGAAAGCCGACTTCGGCCAATTTATCTTAAATCCCGATAAATCACCAAAGTCCTCAATCAACTTGAGCAGATGAGGCAATGTGGTGTTGGGGTTTTTCATGAACAATATTACATCGTCCGCATATAAACAAATTTTTTGTTGTGTGCCCTTGATTACGATAGGTTCTATGGATTGGGATTGTCTTATATATTGTGCTAACGGCTCTAATGATAGATTGAACAGACCGGGACTAAGAGGGCAACCTTGTCTGGCTGAGCGCGATACCGGAAAGATATCGGAGATGATTGTGCCTGTTATAATCATGGCCGATGGGTCTTTGTATAATACTTTAATCATATCGATGAATCCTTTTCCTAACCCCATCCTTTCTAGCACTGCCCACAGATACGACCATTCCAGCCTGTCAAAGGCCTTCATAGCATCCAGGGACAGTATCGCCTTAGGTATGGTATCCTCTTTGTCGGCATCAAGTACGTGCAGTATACGTCTTATGTTCTCAGTGATCAGGCGGCCTCCTATGAAGCCAGTTTGGTCCGGGTGAACTAAAGACGTCATATGCTTTTGTAATCTGATGGCTAATACCTTAGAGTACAGTTTGATATCTGTTCCGAGGAGGCTTACAGGTCTATAACTACCGCACTCGTTGGGGTCTTTGTCTTTTTTAAGGAGGACTGTTATGAGTGCAATATTGTCGGTTTTATGGAAGTTCCCCTCTTTGACTGAGTATAAGATCATTTTTAGTAATAATGGGCCAATTATGTCCCAACAAGAAAGGTACATTTCTGATGGGAAACCGTCTCTTCCTGGAGCCTTACCACTTTTCATTGCGGTTATGGCCATCTTGAGTTCCTCTAGTGTGATCGGTATTTCTAACTGTTTAGCGTCATCCTCTGAAAGTTTAGGGAGAATAATTTGATTAAAAAATGTGTCCATTTTGTTTTGATCGAAGGTCATTTCTGATTTATATAAATCGGAGTAGAATACTTTGAATGTATCGTTTATTTTTACCGGATCTGTTACAAGTACTTGTTGTGCTCTAATGGTAGTTATATCTGCAAATGTTGCATTAATTCTTAATCGCATGGCTAATAGGTGGCTGGGTTTGGAACCATGAGAGTACTGCTGTTGTCTTGTGCTGCGTATTTGTATTTCCGATTGTTGTCTGTATATGTCATTGATCTCTATTTTTAGTACGTTAACTTGATTTTCTAGTCGAGTTGAGTTGTTGTATTTCAGAGAATTAAATAACGTTGAGTAAAGCGTTTCCAGCTCATCCAGTTTTGTGTTTTGATTCTTGCGCATTTTGGAGGAAAAGCTATCCGTGAAGTCTTTGATCATTCCCTTTACCGACATCCATATTATTAAAATGTTAATTTCTAACCCTGCGGCCTGGGCTGCTTGACCGCATTCACTCATCGACCCCTGGTCGACCCTGCCGTGACAAGTTATTCAGCCCCTCAGGCGCCTGCCTCCCGAAGTTGGTTGCCTTTAATATTCACGCTGAGCTCACCTCCCTGCTGGAAGAGGGCATCATCAAGCCAATAAATGCAGCACCATGGATTTCAAACCGGTGGTTGCACAGAAAAAGGCAGGGGGTCTCCGGGTCTGTGTGGATTTGCGAAGTGTCAACAAAGCTGTCATCCCAGACAAATACCCTCTACCTACAGCTGAGGAACTCACCACTCTCTTCCATGGCTCAACAGAGTCTTCTCAAAGTTGGATTTGCGCCAGGGCTACCTCCGGAGCTGTAGAGAGCATCACTGCCTGGTATGGAAACAGCACGGCACAGGACAAGAAGGCCCTACAGAGAGTGGTACGCTCAGCCAAGCGTACTACGGGTATTGCACTACCACCCCTGCAGGTCTTATATAACAAGAGGTGCAAATCCAGAGCCTGCAGAATAATGAAAGACCCTCACCACCCCAACAACAGCCTGTTCAAGCTGCTGCGGTCAGGCAAACGCCTGCAAACACCAGCAACTAGGACAGAGAGACTTCGGCTCAGCTTCTTCCCCCAGGCCATCAGAGCCTTGAACACTGAACTCTCCACACACACAAGCACACATGAGCACACACACAACACACTAGTGTTGTCAAAAATATCGAAATATCGATACATATCGATACTCAATATTTAAAACGGTTTCGATACTCATTTCCCGAAATACCGATACTTTCTGCAGTATCGATACCAGCTGCCAGCTGGCTTGCTCCCGCAAGTTGTTGACAGACAGACACGCTGTTGCAGAGCACACTGGCCCCTCCTCCTCCTCCTCAGAAACCAACAGACACAAGCTGCTGCATCCTCCTCGCCCTCACAGACGCGTCAGACCTGTCTTCAGTTTGTAAACAAAGCTATTAGCTAACGTTAGCTAGTCCGTTAGCTTATGCTAGCTAGCTGGCCACCTTTATAATTACTTCATGGAAACGGAGTAACGTTAGGTCGAGTTCATTCATACTACACTAGTATACTTATGAACTCGACATAACGTTACCCCGTTTCCAACGTTTGGTCGAGTTCATTCATACTACACTAGTACACGTATGAACTCGACATAACGTTACCCCGTTTCCAACGTTAGGTCGAGTTCATTCATACTACACTAGTACACGTATGAACTCGACATAACGTTACCCCGTTTCCAACGTTAGGTCGAGTTCATTCATACTACACTAGTACACGTATGAACTCGACATAACGTTACCCCGTTTCCAACGTTAGGTCGAGTTCATTCATACTACACTAGTACACGTATGAACTCGACATAACGTTACCCCGTTTCCATGAAGTGTTTAATGAGCAGCAATCTTGTTGAAAATGTAACGTTAATAAATGCTCCGAGCATCTCTCACTCTCTCTCTCATGAAAATTGTTGTAGTTGTTGTTTTAACCAAATAAAAAGCAGCAGCACTATTGCATAACTGAGTCATGTTTGCTATGTATTTCTTTCTTTAGGAGAGTTTGTTTCAGTTTTAGCATGATGTTTTATAGATGGCTAGGTTAAACAGGTTTTTGTTTTTAAGAGGGGTTTGATTTAGATTAGATAATTTAGTTATTTTTAAATGCGTGATCTAAAGATAAACAAAGGGTTTTAAAAGTGTTATATTTATCTTCTCTTATAGTACCAGAGAGAAGCTGAGGAGAATCAACCAGTATCGAAATTCCAGTATCGTGACAACACTACAACACACACACTGTACACGCTCACACACTAGCAGCCACTTTAACATGAGCACGCACACACTCATGCTGCACACGCTCACACACTTATGGTCACTTTACAAAAGGAAAGGTCACTTTAAGAATAGTATAGTATAACTTGAGATTGTATAATATATAGCAGTGTACATAAAGACCCAGTGCCTCATCCGTAGCTAACAGTGTATTGCACTACCACAGGACCTAGCATGTCCTACCATGCTCTGTAAATAACTCATGTACATATACCGATATGCCCTACTTTGATTACTTGTATTATTGCACAATGTCGTTCTATTGGATTCTTATTATATTATTATTATTGTATTATGCACAATCGCTGCGGGCAAGACGTCCCGCATTTCACTGTATACTTGTATGCCGTGACAAATAAAACTCTTGACTTGACAAGTTCCCCTTCACCCAGCCAGCCGGGACCTGACGGCATTTGTGACACGCTGGGATCTTCAGGTACACACGCATGCCGTTTGGTCTTAGCTCTGCCCCCAGCTGCTTCCAAAAGGTCATGTCCATGATTCTTGCTGGGGTCCGGGGACAGCAGTTTACCTGGATGACATTGTGGTGCATGGGTCGGAACAAGCCACCCACGATGCCCGTTTACACAGAGTGTTTGAGGCTCTCACCAAACATCACCGGACCCTGAACAGCGACAAATGTCTATTCTCAGTTCCGACTGTGGACTTCATCGGACTCCGCCTCTCTGGTGATGGCATCGCACCTCTCTCTTCCAACGTTGAGGAAATACAGTGCATCCCAAAACTGACCTCCAGCACACAGGTGGCCTCGTTTGCTAAACGAGGCCTCAGGTGGCCTCGTTCCTAGGAATGACCGCTTATTACTAGCGTTTCCTGTCCAACTACTCACACGACAGAACTTCTCCGCCAGCTCCTGAAAAAGGAGGAGACTTGGGACTGGTCACCACAGTGCGTGGAGTCCTTTTCTATGCTGAAAACCGTTAACGTCTCCTCCTGTCCTCGCCCATTTCAGCCTCTCCAGCCCCACCTTCATCACCTGCGATGCCTCAGCTGCTGCAGTTGGAGCTGTCCTGTCGCAGCTCCATGACGGCACAGAGAGGCCAATGTGTCAATTTGATTGATTGAAAATTGTATTAACAGATTGCAGAATGGGTACAATACAGTAAGGCTCAACACACAATTGTTAAGGGGATGCAGACCAGAGAAAGACTTTCGTCTCGTTTACACCAGGGTCCGCCATTTTCTATTCATAATGAATTGTAAGTAGGGTGCAACTAGCACCGTGCAATCCATTCTTTGTGGATCCCGCCCTGAGTCGGTGTGGCTCGCCGGCCACACAGACAAAACAGGTTGGCCTCGTTCTGGTCCCAGCCCAGACAGGTCAGACGCCTGCTCGGCCCGGCCACATTCCTGCTCGATGGCGGCTCACGGTGGGATGCTAGTAGGCTGAGGAAAGTCCCAAGTTTTTCAAGTTTCTTTTTTCAACGGCCACGACACAAGCCCCGTCACCATTCCCCTACCCCATGGCCACTGATCCTGGCCCACCCCCCGCCCCACTTCCAGCAGCGCCACACCAGGACTAGGCTGTGGTGCAGGACCCAAGGCGGGTGCGGGCCAGGGCTCTGCCTGTTACCTTGCAGGACTATGTCACGAGCTACCATGCATAGTTTAGTTTCCCTCACAGACTCTTGCCCAAGTAGATTTTGCATTGCTATTTTCTACTGTTCATGCTGTAAGGATGTTTTGCCGTTTTGATTGTCTTTGGAAATGTTTGGTTGGGTGGGAGTTTGGGAAAATGTTATGTTCTGGTTACACAGGGTTTGTTGTATGTTGTGATAGTGGGTATGGTGCCTTTAATAGCGTGTGACTATTAAGGGATGTTGCTGACTTACGAGCAGAGCGCACGTTGATACAATGTAGTGTTATCTGTGATTTGTGACATGAGACTGGAGTAAAGGGATGGTTGTTCCAACATTGAAACTGTGTCCGTGTCTTTCCACACACAACAGTCATCACTGACACAACCATATGTAGTAGGGGTGGGGGGGGAAATCGATACGTAGTAGTATCGCGATACTTTGCGTGGTGATACTGTATCGATACAGGGACGCCAAGTATCGATATTTAATTTTATAAAATGTGTATAAGGAAGTTGCATTGTTCATTTCAATACCTGTAATAGTACAGTAGTCCACACACACACATGTGCATTCAGTTAAGTTGGAATATGACTGTAATACAAACAGTTCAGTTTGTCAGGTACATGCAACACAGATTACAGTGTTTACATCTGTCTGCTTGAGAAAATACCATGTTCTGCAATAAAAATTATTGAAGTGAGATGAACAGACTGAACTTTATTTTATTAGATAAAACATGTTGACAAAGTTTTACTTTGCAGTTGAAAAAAGGTAATAAATAAAATTTGATAAAAGAAAATGTTCCCGCAATACTCAGCGTATCGCGATATATTTAGTATCGCGATACTAAATATCGTGACGCAAGTATCGCGATAGTATCGTATCGTGAGGTCTCTGGCGATTCCCACCCCTAATATGTAGGAAACAATGTACTGGCAGGTACAGTATCTAAGCTAAACTGAATTTGAAGACACTACAGAGAGAGCCAACACTCTCATTGGAACTGCAATTACACAAGCTCTGAGCACCAAATGGAAAATTCCCCAGACCCTCCCTGACCCAAATCTGAGAGACTGTTGTCGCACGGCAGCGGGAGACGAAGGAGAAGGTTGACAAGAGGCGCAGGGCGAGGCCATTCTTCTGGTCTCCGACTGAGTCAGGGCTCGACGGCCACACAGACAAAACAAGTTGGCCTCGTTCTGGTCCCAGCCCACAGGTCAGACGCCTGCTCGGCCCGGCCACATTCCTGCTCGATGGCGGCTCACGGTGGCATGCTAGTAGGCTGAGGAAAGTCCCAGCATCCCTCTCTGACCACACGGCCACGACACAAGCCCTGTCACCATTCCCCTACCACACATGGCCACTGATCCTCCTGGCCCACCCCGCGCCCCACTTCCAGCAGCGCCACGCCAGGAGGCTGTGGTGCAGGAGGACCCAAGGCGGGTGCGGGCCAGGGCTCTGCCTGTTACCTTGCAGAACTATGTCACGAGCTACCATGCATAGTTTAGTTTCCCTCACAGACTCTTGCCCAAGTAGATTTTGCATTCCTATTTTCTACTGTTCATGCTGTAAGGATGTTTTGCTGTTTTGATTGTCTTTGGAAATGTTTGGTTGGGTGGGAGTTGGGGAAAATGTTATGTTCTGGTTACACAGGGTTTGTTGTATGTTGTGATAGTGGGTATGGTGCCTTTAATAGCGTGTGACTATTAAGGGATGTTGCTGACTTACGAGCAGAGCGCACGTTGATACAATGTAGTGTTATCTGTGATTTGTGACATGAGACTGGAGTAAAGGGATTGTTGTTCCGACATTGAAACTGTGTGCGTGTCTTTCCACACACAACAGTCATCACTGAAACAACCATATGTAGGAAACAATGTACTGGCAGGTATCTAACCTAAACTGAATTTGAAGACACAGAGGAGCCATTTTGACCTAACATCGAGTGTGTGAGAGAAAAAAGTGCTTGCAGCACAAAAACCTTGCTAATCGAAGCATCTCTAAATTAAGTATGTTGTGAGCTCTGAGCTGCAAACCAACGCATGAATACGTTTGTCTGCTTGAACTTGAACGTGCCCCTCTTTGGTTCTTTTTTTATTACAGTGTCATGGGGAAATATTTAGTGTGGGGGGGAAACAAGGGGAAACCATTTTTAAGTGATTTCTAGTCTACATGTTAATATATTTTTTATTCATGCGATTTCTGCTTTATCGGATACAGTAGGATGATCCGATCTGACAGGAAAGATGGGAGAGGATGGCATGCAACAAAGTTTACAGGTGGGATTTGAACCTGTGATGCCACAATTACTCAGTATCATCTCATCGAGTCACTACAACCCCCCCAACAATTAACTCAACAATGAGAACAATGGAATACTGCCTCAGTAATCGTACATTGGTACAGTGAGTCAGAATGTCCTTGTCAAAATGTTTTACATTTTTCTGTACCTTGTCCTTCTTCTTTTGTCTCGTCTCCTCTCGCCACCTCAGGGTGATCAGTATCATCCTTGTCCTCTGTCTCCTCAGGTTCTACTGGAGTAAGACACGTCTCAGTAGGAACTTCCTTCTCTGGCTGTGTCCCTTCCACTGGAAAGACCATCTCTGCCTTCTCTTCTAAAAGATTAATTCATTATGAATCAGTGTAGTTTAGACACTATTTTCATTCAACCTGAACTGTTGAATTCAGTCAGACATAACTCACCACTAGTGTTGTCGCCATCCTTCTTGTCCTCTTCAACCACCTCACTGACAACAATGTTGACGGGCTTTTTTCTTATTTCTATAGTCTAGGAGAGAATTACAATCACACAGTCAAGGTGAATTGAGTGCAACTAGACAACAATCTCCACCTGTTAGCTGACATCACAATGTGTAACATGGCAGTACTTTGAGGGCTTATAAATCAGACGCATTTCTTGGCTGTGGTTACTTGATTGATTGATACAGAACAGATACATCCAATGTTTAAATTGCTATTTGCAGCGATACAAACCCTACCGTTGCACGTCATGCACATGTACAGTAATAACTTTGATTTATGGGTGGGAGAGTGATTAAGTTACTTTGTTGTAGCATTGAAGTAGCTGAACAAGCCAGACCAGCTAACGTTAGTTAGCTTACCAAACGTGTCAAGTAACGTTAACTGTTAAGTAAAGCAGTGACCTCTTGGTGAACCTGTGTACGTAGCTAATGCGCATCTAAGCCAACTGTTTGAAAATCCATCCTTACTTCTGAGTTCTCCATATTTTAAGATGCAGCACAGCAGCATTCACTTATGATGAGCTCCAGTAGCGAAGTAGAAGCAAACACATGTACTGTATGCATCTGCGCATGCGCACCACGGAATGTTTCTGCGCACATGTGACAGTTTCAAACTGCGCATGCGCGACAGTCGTACTACTACGGAAGCCGAGAGTAAAATAAGCACTGATACGTGATTCAGAGAGTGGGGGTATATATAGTATGTAGATGGAGGCTGACGGAACCATAGATGGACGGAACAGTGTGGTTGTAGAAAGTTGTTTTGTAGGCTAGGTAGTTAGAGTAGGGGTTAGAGAGGGGAGGCAGACTGGAAGGCAGACTGGAAGGCAGACTGCGTCGATCCCCGGGTCGGTAGGTGGCGGTAAATGCCCCAATTATGGTGGCCGTCCGCCGTAAAACTCAAAAAAGAAGAAGAAGAAGAATAGAAGATAATAATGACTGCGCTATCGCTTATCAGTGCTGCTGTCGTTGTCGGGGTCGTTTGGAATAGATAGCAGTTGTTTAATTATCTCGCTTTTGGTCATATTAGATATGTGTGGCTCTCTAGGTAACGTAAGTGGAAAACGCAATAGCTACCAAAAGATAAAAGTCGTTTTTTCTTTCAAGAGTTGACAACCTTACCTCCTATCCCACACATGCAGGGTGTTTGTGTTGCCTAATAAACAGCAACAACAGACTCGGCCCTGCTGCTGCTCAGAGCATTTATTTTTTCATAATACTTAGCCAGTTGTTTTGGTGTTGTAGTTTTAGCCGATCGCTCCGTGGTTGAAAAAGGTTGAACTGGAGCGGTTGTGTTGACCAAGAGACTTTCAGTATCTTGTTGAAGGTCCGAAGGCCAAGTGGGAATTACTGCACGTACGATACACGAGTTCAGATAAGTTCAGATTCACTCAACCCCCGCTGTCAACAAGACGGACAGTTGGACATGGAGTGCCACGTACCGGTCTAACTGTTGCTGCAGGAAGGGGGATCTCATGTTACAATGGGGACTCAAAGGAACGGTTTAAGGAAAAAAGATAGGTTCATTGTGTCAGTGGACGTGGGCACAACCTATATCAAATGTCAGGTCTACGACAAGGAAGCAACGGTCATTGGATCATGCACCAGAAAGGTATTCTCTCTCTTTCTCCCCACTCTCTCTCTCTCCCTCATATTTGTGTCTTCTTTCTCTTTAGCTTTCTCAGTCTCTCTTTCTCTCTCTCTCTCTCCTCTCTCTCTCTCTCTCTCTCTCTCTCTCTCTCTCTCTCTCTCTCTCTCTCTCTCTCTCTCACACACGCATACACTGCACATGAAGAAAAAGAGAAGGAGAGATTTCAGTAGATAGTAAATTATAACACTACCTTATGCATACTGCACCTTATGTGATTTGTTTACACTGCTTGTGTTGTTTTTACTACCTGTACACCCCTCCCTTCCCCCATGCTGCTATGATGCCTGAATTTCCCCAAGGGGATCAATAAAGGAATATCTTATCTTAGAGAGAATCTCGTGGTGTTGAGATCCAATGCCTTCAATACATTCTTAATATGATGTTTCCAGGTGTGTCTGTTGTATCCAGAGCCTGGTCTGGTGGAGATGGACCCAGAGGTACTGTGGAGGGATTTTGTCGCTGTGGTCAAGGGTGCTGTGCAAGGTACTGTGAAGACAACTTATTGTGTGTCCTTATATTCACGTTAACTTAAAAAACAACACAACCATCATAATAATAATAATAATAATAATAATAATAATAATAATAATAATAATAATAATAATAATAATAATAATAGATATATAGTACACTTTAAACTCTTTGAGATCTCAAGGTGCTTCACAGCAGAAGGAAAATAAAATAAAATAAAAGGTTTAAAACATGAAAACATTTATGGCGGCTATGTGGCGTAGTGGGCAAGGCGCTCGCCACGAAATGCTGGAGACGCTGGGCTTGTCAGTTCGAGCCCAGCGCTCCACATTTGCTTTCAGTTTAGCTGGTCGTCCGTACTAATACACATTGGCCGTATTAGGGGGTGGGAAACTGATGGGTGGGGATCGGGCGTTGTGGACAGCGACTCCTACAGGTCGGTTGGTGCGCCTGCGCAGTAGAATCAGGAAGTGTCGGGGGCAGCGTGAGCCTCTCACGCGTTACTCCTCGCCACTGAGAGATCGAGCTGCGCAGGTGAAAAGATGCGACTGCTGTTACCTCAAGTACCGGAGGGGACTTGTGCTATGTATGACTTAGTCCACATTGCAGCCGGCTTGTGGGAGGCAAGAAACAGCGTCCGTGACAGGGGAGGGTTGAATTGGATGATACGAAATTGGGATGGGAGAAAAATATAGAAAATGGGAGAAAAAGTGGATCAAAAAAAAAACATGAAAACATTTAACATGAATATAAAACATAGGAGCAGATACAAAAAACAGTCCCTAGTGGAAGGCAGAGTCAAATAAATGGGTTTTAAGGCTGGCCTTGAAGGCAGCAAGGGAGTCTGAGGCCTTGATGGATCCTGGCAGCTGATTACACAGGCGCGCGGAAAAAGCACGGTGCCCCATGGTCGACAGCCTAGTGCGTGGGATGGCGAGGAGGTTTTGGCTGCCAGACCGGAGTGACCTCGATGCAGGTTGAGGGGAGAGGAGGTCCTGGAGATAGGTCGGGCCGGAGTGATTTATGGCCTTGTAGACCAGCAGGAGAACCTTTGCTGCAGCTGCCCCCTCCCTCTGGAATGCCCTCCCCAGTCACATCTGCAATGCCAACACCCTACTGTCCTTTAAAACAGCCCTCAAAACCCACCTGCCAACACCCTACTGTAAAAAAGCCTCAAAACCCATCTTTTTACTCTTGCTTTTGACCCATAGTTGTTTTGTTTAGCTGTTTTTAACCCACACTGTAAAGTGTCTGAGAACTGTAAAAAGTGCTATATAATGTATTGTTATAGCCGTGTATGTGTGCTGTCCCCGCTGCAGATGGAGGACTACAGATGCATCAGATGGAAGCCCTCGGCATCGCCACCCAGAGAGGCACCTTCGCCACGTGGGACAAGTAGGTATATTAAACTAACATGTCCTAATATGGAAATAGAACAGGTCAGACTGCTCTGCAAACCGGATGAGCACAGATAGTTTTACTGTGGGCCGACCTGACAATTAAAAGTTGTTTCATGTCTCCCAATTAGCATTGTATTCCTCTCACTAACCTGGCATGGTATGAATTTCCATTTACCTGCACTTGCTCTGTGATTTATGTGATTTGTTGTTGTTCTTTTTATATTCTGACTTTATGTGAACCCTGGCTGCAAAACATATTTCCCCAAGGGGGATAATAGAGATAACATTGAACATAACATAATCTGTCTGTTTGTCTCTCTCTCTCATACAGGACCACTGGGGTTCCTTTCCATAACTTCATCAGCTGGCAGGATGTGAGGGGTGCAGCGCTGGCAAACTCTTTCAACAACTCCTGCACCATGAAGGTGAGTCTGGGGTCATGAGGCTAATGCAACTCTTTCGGGTTACTGTCATTCAGATTGACCAAAACCTTTCCCTTTCTCTCCCACGGTTTCCTTGACCATGTTGGTAAAAGCGTACTGAGAGATCTGAAGGAAAGGTCACAAGGGAAGGAAAAAAGGCAGCATTTTCTTTTCTTAGACAAATGTAATTGCAGCCTGGTTGGAGGTAGTATCTCATCAGTGTTATTTTAGAATCACCCCCATCAGTCGCCACTGGTCTCTTCACAGCAGCTCGATAAATTAGTATATCGTGAAAAAGTTATTTTATTTCAGTAATTCAATTCAAAAAGCTAAACTCTCGTAGATTATAGATTAATTACACACAAAGTGAAATATTTCAAGCCTTTATTTGTTTTAATTTAGATGATTATGTCTTACAGTTCATGAAAGCCCAAAATTCTGTATCGCCAATAAAAATTAAAAAATATATGTATTTTTCTTTTGTATATAGAAATGTCGGTAGAATTTAGAAATGTTCATGTATGTGTTCACTCAGTATTTGGTTGGGGCTCCTTTTGCACAAATGACTGCATCAATACAGCTAAATATATAGACTTTTCCACGATATTCTAATTTATTGAGCTGCACCTGTATATCTAATGTAGATAATGGGCTATGACATGCATACAGCAATTTAACCCTTTCAGCCCTACACACAGAATCAAATGACTGCCTGAGCAGTGAACAGGCCGTTCCAGCTCACCTTGAATGTTGTCAACTGTCCCTTTAAAAGTGCTCCATAATTTGCCTCATTCGCCTCGCCGTGATATTTGTCTTCGTAGATCTGCTACTGTATGAATGAACGCATTTCATTTGTATAACTAAATCTTAACATTGAAGTGAACGGGTACTTCCCCATCCGTACCTCACATTGCTTATCAGACTTGACCAATATGGTGGCGAAGTGTATAAGGCAAATGATTGATTGATTGATTGAAAACTTTATTAACAGATTGCAGAATGGGTACAGTACAGTACAGCTCAATACATACAATTGTTAAGGGGATGCAGACCAGAGAAAGACTTTTGTCTTGTTTACATCAGGGTCCCCCATTTTCAATTCATCATAAGTGCATCATGCTGCATGTGATATCTGTCACAGCCCATCAGGGGCCACGGATATGGCGGCCCTTCCATTGCCTGTGTACAATTATTATTATATTTGTTTTTAATACGAATGCCAGTACTAGTCTTTATAATCAACTAAAAGCGATTATCCTACATCTCCTCCCCTAGATTAACAGTGAGCAATGTTGTAGAACAGGAACTTAACATATTAGTTTAACGTCACTCACTCTGGCTTTGCTTTTTGTTGTCAGGTGGCTCAAGGCGTGATGAAGACACTCTACTTCCTGTCCAATCAGAAACGATTCCTCGCCGGCAGCATTATCGTGTTCTCTGCTCAGCATGTCAGTGTGCGTCTCGCCTGGGCCCTTGCACACTACCAACAGGTTTGTGTGTGTGCTTGTCTTTGTGTGTGTCTGTATTAGGGGTGTAACGGTACACGTATTCGTACTGAACCGTTCCGGTAAGGGACCTTCGGTTCAGTATGCGCTGTGTACCGAAGGAATACAATGTTACTTTAACCACTAACAGAATGCGCATGCAGAACTTAATTCAAAACTCCAAGACCCCCCTCTTCCCAAAATATAACTTGCGCAAAGGGCCGGATGTTGTTTGTTCAGCCCATGAGAGATTACCTGTAATTTAGCATAGAAAACGACAAGCCAGAGCTAGAGTACCTACCCCCCCCCAAGAATATTTGTTGACAGTCCTACTAACAGTAACTGCACATTACATCACCCCTGAGTGGAACATGGAAAGCCACATTCTGCAAACTTTGTACCGAAAAAGTATCATACCGAACCGTGACTTCAAAACTGAGGTATGTCCCGTGATGATGACCGGGAGGATGCGACCCCCTCTACGCCACCCCATACCTCAAATGGATTCGCCATCGGCTCTATTTTCAATCTTTCAAAATGTTCAGTTGCTATTGCATGCACTTATTTGTGTTTCATTACACAAATGTGTGCATGCTTACCAACTGTTTCGCCTATTTTATTGCAACACTACTATCACCGACATCTAACAAGTGAGATCCCCCCCCTTGAACGGCCCTTCTAAGGTTTCTCTCCTCCACATTGCCTGTGGTGCATTTTTTCCTATTGCTAGGTTTTAGTGAGTTTTTCCTTACCTTCGCGTGGGGTATGTCTGGGAGTGTTGCATTAATTTATTTGATTTATTTAAAAAAAAAATGCTTTGTTCTTGATTTATTGTGATGTTTCTTCTTGACTTTTAAAGAAGACGTGTCCGCCCCATGGGGATATTAACTTGTGTTGTCAGGCCTTACAAATACATTTGATTTGATTTATGTACCGATTTGGCTCAAACAAGGGACTAAACACGTTTCGCAATTATGCCACATCAATGTGGTACGCCCTACCCAAAGCTGTAAAGGAATGTGAATCACTACCCACTTTAAAAACCACTCTCAAAGAACACCTACAGGAGACTGCAATTCAAAACTGGCCCCTGTAAATGTCCTAACCCAACCCCCTCCAATGTACAGTAAATTACCTAGTATGGTTTTGTCAATATTCCAATGTACAGTTTTGCTTGTACAGTTGTACAGTGTTTCTCCCCCCCCCACCCACCCAACCCCACCAAACCTCCTCCAATGTACAGTTTCTACGTCAAATGTATATACTCTCTTTTCTGGACTCTTTTTGTATCACAAACAGTACTGTATTTGCAAATCTGGTATGTCATAAAGCTGTACTGTATTGTACCCATTTTGCAATCTGTTAATAAAGTTTTCAATCAATCAACCGTGGTTTTTGTGTATTGTTACACCCCTAGCCTGTATGTGTGCTCACGTCTAGTTTGTTTAGTCATATATATATATATTATTTGTGTGCACCAGCTGGCGTTGACCCAGTTATGTGAACCTATACCTGTAAGCACAAACCAATTCAGTTTCAATTCGTTTCCAGTGGGTTTGCTAAACTTTGAGCAACTAAAGTTTTAGTTGAGTTTTTTTTTGTTTATTATAATGGTATTTGTCCGATTTAATTTAATTTTATTTAATTTTGTAAGTTCACAATATCGTTTCAGTTGGTTTTATCTTTTTTTCTAAAGTCAAATTAAAAAATGTTATTGAAAATGTTTTCTTTGTTCCGGACTGACTGGCTGTGAACTCCTGAACTTGTGGTTCATGGCAGGATGAGCTTCCTATGAGCCAAAATACATTGTTACTATTCTTCAGTTCCCCATAAACCTGAGATTGCTAGTTAATGTAAAATTATAGCGATTTCAACAAAACTGATACAGTTTCTCAGTCAAGAATACATTTGAGCCAGAAGAACACTGACTGTGTTACAAGGAGTGGAAAGTCTTGTTGAGCTGCGGTGGTATATAATTAGTTTAACGCTCGGGCCTTGCTGATACAATCTCTCAATTCATCGTGAAAACCTGTTTGTGTCCCATAGCAGCAATCAACTACCTATCTCCACCTATATTTGAAATATGCTCACGTCTCATATTCTCTCTCCTCAGCTAAGTCGTGCCGTGGCTGAAGGCAACTGCTGTTTCGGGATGATAGACACATGGCTCCTGTACAAGCTCACAAAAGGTGGATATGCTTTTTAATTTATCAAATATTTTTATTTCCTTTTTCATTTTATACACAAAACAAGACAAATACAGTAATAATAAACAAGACATCCCAATACAATAATAATAACAACAATAATGACAAGGTGGATATGCTTTATTTTTTTTGTATCTCTCTTTCTCCGATTTTTCTCTGTTTTCTCCCCGTCCCATTTTAGTCGTTGTGCCAATTCCCCCCCTCCCCTACCTGGTTGTTGTGCGCATGTTCTCCTACTGGTCGGTACAAGGGAACCCTGAAGTATCCGCACGCTTCCTCCGACACGTGCGGCGACAGCCAGTGGCTCTCTTCTCACTTGGCAGCGAGGGCTCTCATTGGTGAAGTGTAACGCGTGGGAGGTCACGCTGCCTTCCTCAAGTCCTGCCTCCGCTGAGCAAACGCCCAGACCTGACCTGTAGGCGTCGCTGTCCACAACGCCAGTTTCCCACCCACGGCTTCCCTCCCCCTGACCCAGCCAAACGAGTTAGTATAGCGATCAGCCCAAGCCAAGGCAATGCTGACTCCGGGAGTCGAGACCGCAGCCTCTTGCATTGGTGACGAGCGCAATCTCTGCTACGCCACCTGACCGCCGGATATGCTTTTTATAAACATATGCCATGTTGTGTGAATACATGCCTGCTAGGGGTGTAACGATGCATCGAAATGCAACGATTCTAATGTGACGATTCAACTGCATCGATTTGAAAATGTTAGAATTGATTATAATGGAAATTAATCGAGAGAGAAAAATTTATTTGAATTTATTTTTTTATGTGTTCTTTTATTGTTTTTATTGACCTATAGTCATTCATGCTGAGTGAATCAGTTCCCCCAGCCACATTTGTGTATTCAAAATTGTTTGGGGAATTAACTGATAGAAAATGTATTGCATCGAATCGTGGTCAAATGAAGAGATTTCATGATGCATTGAATCGTTGCCTGAAGAATCGTAATCGTATTTAATCGTTGTGAGGTCGCATCGTTACACCCCTAATGCCTGCATATCTTCCCTTATGGGCATGTTGAGTTAAAAAAGACAAGATGGTGAATTTGATAACATGGTGTGTTTGCCTATTATACCATTTCTCTCTAGTAGCGCTTGATATTATAATTCTCCCAGGGTTTAGAAGAAGTTTTCAGGCTTACACACAGAATGTGCGTCTTTGTGCTCTCTCTCTCAATCCCATTACATCACTGGTTGGCTGTTCCTCTGAAATGCTGCTCTGCTAATGCCTATGCGAGGTGGTGGGGGGGGGGGGGGGGGCGATGAGCACATGCAAGGACTAAACAAAAGGAACAGCTTGCATACTGCAGGACTCCGATATCCACTTTTTCAATGCACCAAAGTTACCTTTATACTAACTTGCATGCATTTAAAAAAATTAAGCGTGCTGTTTCTTTATTTAAAAAAAAGTGTATAGCTCACATTTATTTCAGCACCTGCCCTCTTTTGGTTTGGATGTGTGTGGTCACATGGTCTCTTATCATGAGAGAAGGACGTTGTCATCTCATCTCTTTATCTAATCTCTTTCACTCTGTTTCAGGGCTTGTCCACGCCACAGACTACTCCAATGCCAGCTCCACCGGTTTCTTTGATCCCTACCAGGTCTGGTGGCCTTTCATAGTCAAGTAATAATGATGTCAACGCTGGTGGTTGTTTTTCTTTGACTAGTAGTGTAAATGTGTTTGCATGTGTGTGGGATGTGTATGTTATGTGTTTATTTATTCTTCACAGATGTGTTGGAGTGGGTTTGTCTGCTCTGTCTTGTCGCTGCCTCTCTCCATCTTCCCTACAGTAGAAGACACATGGTGAGTCTGTGGCCACTGCTTCTAAACCATGTGACCTTTTCATCATTCACTCGACGTCAGTATTTGCCCCCCAGTATTCTATATATATGTACACATTTACTTACCTACTCTTGTATAGATGAGTAACACATTATCAATTTCATGGTTAGTCATTGGTCAAGTGAGACCCTCTTCTCCATAACTGACCTATGTCAAGCCTCGCCCTCTTTTCTTGATCATCCAATCATAACTGAGTTCCTCCTTCCTTTCCACTTTGTACAAGACAAATTCAACCCATATGACAATACTACACTTTTATTATACCGTGTGTCCTTGTTACATCCATAGGTTGTCTCTTGTTCCTATGCTCTCTGTACAAAACAAATTCATTCATTCATACATAGGAGAACAAAGTTTCAAACCTGTGTCAACCCCATCCACCTTGTTTGAACCAAATCAGATAAGAAACAAGTGTGTTATCGTGGCTATGGACAAACACACATGGATACATATGAGTGATTACAATAACCATGTTGCACATCACGGTTGTAAAGATCTGGGTGGGGAGGGAACTAGATAGCAGGGTGCTGTCTCCCTTTCAATACTGTTTTTATTTTCAACAATAATAAAGTGATACAATACAATGACATAATAAAAAAGATAATAATTACAAGAAATGAAAACCCCAAAACAAGAACAAACTAATAGAACAACAGTAATACAATACAGTAATAGCAGCAATCATAATTAGGTACGTTTACAGTACGGATACATCAATCAATATAAGATTAGATTCAAATGTATTGTCATTATACAGCACAAGTACAGTACAACTAAAAAAAGTTTGGCATTCAACCAGGGTGTAAATGTGATATGAATCTGTACATTAATAAGCATCAGTCAACAGCCAACCAATGAATCTAACAAATGCACAACAGCGCTTAATAAGCACCAACTAACCACAATCAACTATAATCAACCATCACTTAATGTACCCCACTACCCCCAACTATTATGCCATTATAGGTGTTACCCCCAACCTTATTACTGTGAAGTCAAGTAATTTATTTATAAAGCACGTTTAGAGCCAACCAAAGTGCTGTACAGTCGAAGCATAAAAATGCATAATACAAAAAGGCACAGCAGGACAAGACTGTACAATCGGAGACGACGGGACCAGCCGAGCCGAGCCTGGTTGTAGGATCTTAGTGACCTGGGTGCTGAGTAGGGGGTTATGAGCTCTGATGTACAGGGGTGCTGCACCCGATAGTGCCTTAAAGGCCAGGGCCCTCATTCATCAACGTGGACGTAGAATATGTTCTATTTCCACACGTAAGCACAGAATGTAGAATCGGTGCACGCACAGAAAAATCGGGATTCATCAACCGTGCGTACACAGGTCCTATGCTCCTCCGTGTTGATGAATACCACTTTGTTCTACCGTCAATGCTCGTGCATGATTATCCATATATGGTCATGAAAGTGAGGAAACACCCCCCATGGGATGTGAAATAATGGACTGACCCGAGCGGAACTCTGAGAAACTTCACGGAGATTGTTCACTGCTGTCGAACCAAGAAGACACAACGCGTGTTATGGGATAAATAAAAGGCGGACTTGTAAACGGTGATGTCAGATATCAACGGCTCCCTAAGACCATTGCTGCAATTCTGCCTGGACAGCTCAAAATACTAATAAAGACCGTTCGTTGACCACTGTTTGGCGTTGGTTGTGTGTCATTATAACCGTGCTGTAATATGAATGCCTTTATTAGTTGTGTTCGATTGGCTATATGATTTTTAGAGGCATCTATTTTGTTGTCGGTATTACCGACAACAAAATAGATGCCTCTAAAAATCATATACTATTAGGTAGCCTATATGAATTACATATAATAGCAGCCATAGCCTACATTATGCAACAGTAACTTGCGCATACCAGTGTATGCGACGGACCAGTGTATACCTCATATCATATTCATATAATAGTTTACTCTATCAGCATACCAGCATGTAATATGTTCTTTGTTAGAACTCAACTCGTTATTATTTTGCACATAGATTGCAGAAATACGGGAACGTTTTGATTTACATTAAAAGGCTTTGACATTGTAAAACTAAATACGTGGAATCCTGTAAGCATAATACAAGTCATATCACCCACACGATATGCTCTGTGTCCAGAGCATGTATGCTTTTCATTCATTTAAGACACATTATTGCAAGGGTTTTGTAATACACATACACCCTGGTGTCATTGCAATGCGTTTTTTTATTCTTTCTTATACAGTAAAAAGGGGGAAGAACACTAGGGCTGGGCGATATGGCCTAAATATGATATCACGATATTTTCTGACCTTTCGGCGATACACGATACGCATCACGATGTTTTTCTTTTTTTCCCCAAACAATTCATTATGAGGCTTACCAAGACAGTATTTGAGTTTGCAAGCTAACATTAAAGACAAAATAAAGCATTTAGCATTTTTATATTATATATTAGATTTAGATTATTGGATTATTAGATTATATATTGCATATATTTAGCAATGAGATATTATATGATTTAGATATGAAATATGATGAATTGAAAATGGGGGACCCTGATGTAAACAAGACGAAAGTCTTTCTCTGGTCTGCATCCTCCAGTCCACTGTTGACTGTTGTTGTATTGAGCTGTACTGTATTGTACCTATGCTGCAATCTGTTAATAACGTTTATATTCATTCAGTCGGCAAACAGAATCATTTTGATTGACAGTCGCGTCTGCCAATTACGTCACATCGCTTGCACCCGCCCTGCTGTTCTTAGCACCAATCGGCAAGCGCATATTCATTTTTTACTTCCGCCATTGGAGAGCTCAATGAAAACAACAATGGCAGCGGTAGCTCGCCGCGGCCGACGTTTAGCTTTTAGCTCTGCAGAATGACTAAACAACTGGAGGCATAATGATTTTACTGCAACGGATGTTATAATAAAAGCCTTTCCATACATCTGTCTGATTGAAAACGTTATTAACAGACCGCAGAATGGGCACAACGGAGTCAGCACGGGCTGAGATATGAACGGCTAATGCTTGCTATATCTAGGTCGACCTCGGTCGTTGCTATGTAAATACGCTGATGTTATTGAAAGTGTAACTATATAACGTCAATGCCACAAAACGAATGCCTTTGTTATCATAAGTAGTAACTTTTGATGCAGTAGTGTGTGTGTGTGGGGCGGCGCTGTTCAAAAGTGTCAACGTGTGGACCAGATTGACGCAACACAAGCCTCTTGGGCAAAACATCACGATATCCACGATACGTTTAAAAAGTGTATCGTTAATGAACTGTACCCGATATTTATATAATATCGTCATATCGCCCAGCCCTAAAGAACACTATATCGTGGGTGTTCATATGACTTGTATTCTGCTTACAGCTTCGAAATTCCACTTGTTTCGTTTAACGTAAAGCCTTTTAAATATAATCAAAACGTTCCCGTGTTTCTGCGGTCTGTGCGCAAAATAATAACGAGTTGAGCTACGCGGAGTTAATTCCGATAACGCTATATAAACCATGCTGCATTCATTCTGAGAGAAAGATCTATTATTCCAAATGCTATTTATAGGGTTTTGACCATAATTACACTACTGTTGCTATTTTACAATGAACTATAATGAATTACGGTTCATACTGTTGAAACTAATGCACAGAAGCTAATTTCCTTGTTGTAATAATATATTCTACCACTGGGCGTCAGCTAAGTGTGCTCCGAGCTGTGCGTAAATATAAGCACTAAGTCAAGTTCAAGTTGAAATTGATGAATCCCACTCTTTGCTTAGAAATGATCGTACGCACAGGTTAAGCACATATCTGTGCGTAAGACACGTTGATGAATGAGGGCCCAGGAGGACTATTTTGAATTCTATTCTAAATGGCACTGGGAGCAAGTGTAGGGAGGCTAGAACTTGTGTAATGTGTTCTCTCTTTCTGGTGCCGGTAAGGAACCTAGCTGCAGAGTGATGGGCCATTTGAAGGCGGGACATGGCTGCTTGACTAATGCCGGTGTAAAGGGCTTTGTAGTAGTCAAGGAGTGATGTGATGAATGCATGGATTATTCTTTCCAGGTCAACTGGGTGAAAAGATTGGTTTTATTTTTGTGATGTTGCAGAGTTGGAAAAAGCAGGATTTTACGACGGCATTTACCTGCCGGTCGAATTTGAGCTCTGGGTCGAAGATTACGCCCAGGCTCTTGACGTGGGGCTTGAGGTGGGTGGAGAGTTGTCCTAGGCTATTGGAGAGTGTTTTGGTGGAGGAGGGTGAGCCAAACAAAATTATCTCAGTTTTCTTTTTCCTTGAGCTGAAGGAAGTTGTGGGCCATCCAGCTTTTTATGTCCCTGAGTCTTTAACTCATTGACTGCCGGGAATTAGACGGGGCCCCACTCTAGCACTGCATTGTTTGTAGAGCTATATCTATATTCTATATTATAGCTATGGATACAATACTATGGCCCATTTGACATCACCTATCTATCGTTCAATATGTGAAAAAGAATACATTTTCCATCCATACGTTACTGTGTTATACCGTGATGAATATAAGTATGGTTTTAGAGCGGTCTAGGGTAATTCCCGAAATGCTGAGTTATAGCCGTATACGTCAATTCCACTATAGACGTTGTTTCTTGCCTGTACACTATTCCAAAATCAAATCTATATCATAGGTATTATGTTCCATCATGAATGCATGAAAGGAGGGGCGGTTAGGTGGCGTAGCCGAGATTGCGTTCGTCACCAACCCCGGAGCTGTGAGCTGGATTCGAACAGGCGAATCCAGCTCACAGCTCCGGGGTTGTCACCAGCTTGGCTGGCCGTTCACACTAATACAATTGGCTGTATTAGAGGGTGGGAGAAGCTGGCGGGGTGGGTCCGGGTCGTTGTAAACAGCGACTCCTACAGTTCGGTCGGGGCGCCTGCTAAGCGCGGATAGCACCATAGTGGGATCCTTCCACACGCTACGCCCTCTCAGGGAGGATCCGCGCTGCCAGGTGAAAAGAAGCGGTTGATTGGCTGGACGTGTGTCGGAGGAAGCACGTGATAGCCTCCACTCTCCCAGATGATCTGACTGTGGGGGGTAAGTGCGCAGCGACCAGGAAGGGGATTTGGAATTGGCATACGACTAACATTGGGATGGGAGAAAATCGGAGGAAAATTGAGGGGGGAAAAGATCAAAAAAATAATTTATCATTTTTACAATCTAGTGGTAAAATTAAAAATTAAAAAAAAAAAAAAAAAAAAAATGAATGAATGCATGAAAGGGGGGGGGGGGGTCGTTTCTGATTATTTGATTGTCAGTAACGGCATTCGCATTGAACACTAAAAACGCTTATCAGCCCGATCAGTATAAAAGCATTGCAGGATCATGCTAAAATGTACGTCAAATCGTCCTTACCTGTGATCAGGAGTATTTCAAAAATAATATTCCAATTGTTTGAACGCCATCTGGTATATCCAATGTCTATTTGGTCCACGTCATAATCCACCACAACATATGGATCAAGGATATTTGACGCGCTTCAATGGAACCAGGAGAACCGTTTGCCTCACCCAACAAGGAAAAATGAAACCCGAGACATTTGGCCGTCCCACAGGCCAAGATACAAGGTTACAAAGGGTGCTCGGCCGGTATTGCACTTTGGCATTCTCAGGATGATTCCCCATGTTAACCCAGAGTGTCTGTAATTAATAGAAATATCGAATAAAAGAAATAACGATCAAATAACGTATACCGTACTTTTCGCACTATAAGCCGCACATGACTATAAGCCGCAGCAGCTAAATTGAATGATGTGTACATATATAAGCCGCACTGGACTATAAGCCGCATGTGTTTTAATGTTTAATTACCATATGTAAGGAGTGGAGCCTGCGGCTTAATTTGACTCAACACGGGAAACCTCACCCGGCCCGGATACGGAAAGGATTGACAGATTGATTGCTCTTTCTCGATTCTGTGGGTGGTGGTGCATGGCCGTTCTTATATTGAGCTTTAAGTTCCCACCTCTACAGAGAATGACTCCCACCTCTACAGAGTGACTCCCACCTCTACAGAGAATGACTCCCACCTCTACAGAGAATGACTCCCACCTCTACAGAGAATGACTCCCACCTCTACAGAGAATGACTCCCATTGGGACACAATACTGTCGGACAAATAACAAGAATTAACTCATTTACAAGTTGTATTAAGTAAATAAGGGAACAGATAAATAACATTTCAATGCAGTAAAAAAAGCTATATTTCGGGTTTTGTCCACATATAAGCCGCACCGTTATATAAGCCGCAGAGTCGAAAAATGGGGGGGAAAAGCCGCGGCTTATAGTCCGAAAAGTACTGTATATACATGGTTGGTGTTCAACGGTCGTCGACCACACACGTATATAATCGCTGTTGGCGGCCATTGAGTTAAGGGAGTCTAGGTTCAGAGGGGTTGAGGGGAAGGTAGATTTGGGAGTCATCGGCATAAAAATGGTATGAAATATTGTGTTTTTGGATGATTTCAGCCAGGGGGAGCATGTAGATAGAGACGAGTATGGGGGCCAGAATGGAACCTTGGGGGACCCCATACAGTAGACTAGCTGTGGGGGAGGAGTGTCCACCCATCTGTCACTCAAGTAAGATGTGAACCAGTTTAGGGCAGACCCCCCAATACCGAGCCTGTGTTAGAGACGATCGACCAGGGTTAACCATTCCTCTTTCAAGTATATTGCTATTGGGGACCAGTCCCTTACAAACTCCTCAAGCGTACCTCATAAACGCATACGATAATCTCTCCAATGGCAAAATGGACATCCGCTTTTCATACCACGCTAAAATATCAGGGGGGGGTCTTCGTCCAACCATTTCTGTAATATTGTGAGGTGTGTAGCATACAGAGTGATTCTAAGAATGTACCTGTATCTACGTTCAGAATTTGAATCTAGTCGAGTCTAACGATGTGTCCCTTCTTTCTCCTTCATCCAAACCGCCACAGCCACCACTTTGGTTCCACAGACCCTTCCATCTTCGGAGTGTCTATTCCTATCATGTGTGTGGTGAGTGAGCGTTTCATCTTCCCCCTGCAAGTCAAGAAGACCCAGCTTTATATGCTAACCAGTTTAGTGGTTTATCTGCAAGTGACTGGCTTATCTGTGTGATTGTGATCACATTATGGGGCAGGATTCCTCAGTGATTGTGCAACACGTTCTCTGGGCCAACGAGTCATGGCCATTCTGAGTTCCAGGGTGTCATAACACTGTCTGATACAACCGATGGCCCTGTGGATTTTTGCTGAACGGAATAGATGTTTCAACATTACCAGCTCAGATTGAAGTGCTATGAATCAAAGCCATATTCTTCACTTTCCCCACATATTTCACAATCTCAATGTATTTGAGAAGAACCTTTTTGTAAAGATTTGACAGCCTGTGTATTTCCAGTTGTTGTGAAGTCAATCCAAATCACCTGGGAGTTTGGATGAAATACATCAACCTCCACTATGTCATTGAATGAATATACATGAATACACACAACACTCACAATTTTACCATCTTTAGATAATTAGGTTTGAAAATATTTGTTCATCTGAAAACCTAAGAATGGATTTCTGTGGTTCTTTGTCTCAAGGGTTCAATAGTTTACACACCAGTGCTGTAAAACGGTGATATCCGGACATCTTTTATAACTCTTCCCCGTCTCTCTGCTGTAGATGGCTGACCAACAGGCGGCCATGTTTGGCGAATGTTGCTTTGACGTCGGTGATGTCAAGATCACCATGGGAACAGGCACCTTCATGGACGTAAATACCGGGAGCAACCCACACACATCTGTAACAGGTAAAATGAAGACACTTATATCTGTATATATCCCTTACCTACTCTTACTAGTTATACCACTGGCCAAGGACGCGGGAACTAGGGGTGCAGCAGGGGCTGCAGCACCCCCTGCTGGCGGGAGTGTAACTGCAACTGCAAGGTTGTTTTGGATTTTATTCCAAATTTGTAACCGAGGCTACTCATGTCACAGAGCGTAGCGGCACTGCAGATTTACCCTACTCTTGGAATTCATTCAGATCGTCATAGGGGCGCTGTCTCGATAATGCAGTGTTATTAACAGCGTGTAGCCGACGCATGAACCGGTTGGGATTCGAATAGACGCGGCCTGGAAGCGTCAACGCGGAACTGGAAATCCGTTGGTAAAAAAAATAGACGCAGCGGCTGGGATAGTTTTGGACTTTTGGGACGCTGAATTCGCAGTAAAGGAATATATGAACAAGCCAGCAGAACTATCCGAGCCCCCGGGAGGGTGGTCGAAGACCTTTTGCATGTCGGCGATCATGTATGCGGGGAACGAATTGCAGAGGGAGGGCGCAACAGCCAGGTGGGGTAAGCTGGGCTGTGATGTGTGCATCAGAACGGTTACATTGTTTGTCTCGCACGCTCAGAGCGCGGAGTTTGGCAGCGGTATCCTCTAGTGAACGAGAGTGTTGGTTATGACGTGACAGACAGTGGAGCTGTTTGCAGATAGCGAGCATTTTGACGTGTTGCGTGGTGGCGATGTCTCGCAGACAATACAACTACAAGTATAATTATATAATATATATATTTTATAAAAATAAAAATAAATTATATAAAATAAAAACGAATTAATCAAAAACGATCGATATCTCAGCACCCCCACTTCCCGCGGACTTCCCGCGTCCCTGCCACTGGCCTGTATGACTTAGTTACTACTATAGGGTCTTTATACCTGTATCACTACTTAATAATACTATAATACTGTACTTAGATTTTATTTTCATTATTACTCAGTAGTACTCATTTATATATATATATATATATATGAGGGGTGGAACGGTATGCATTCGAACCGTACACCGTTCGATACGACCTCCATGGTTCGGGGCATGTGTGTATTGTTCGGTTATAACGTTAGCCTCAAGCTAGGCTAACGTTACATTAGCTACGAGCTAACTAACTTTAGCCGCGAGCTAGCGAGCTAACTAATGTTAGCCGCAAGCTAACCGTGGAAACGCTCACAGCGAAGTGACTCCACACGACACCAGTTTGATTAGTGGGGAAGGGCGGGGGTATATTGACGAGGCTTGACAACAGAGGTTCAAATATAACTGTTTGTGTTCAATAACGAGCCAGGAGACTAGAGAGTGTGTGTCAACTGCGTCTGTATTGCCAACCCATAACATCCTGGTCCCTGCTGCTGGGACGTACCAACTCCACACACCACTGTGGGGGGGGTTTATATTCCCCATTCCCTTGTAACATCTCTTTTTTTTTTTTTTTTATCCACTTTTTCTCCCATTTTTCTATATTTTCTCCCATCCCAATTTCGTATCATCCAATTTCAACCCTCCCCTGTCACGAACGCTGTTTCTTGCCTCCCACAAGCCGGCTGCAATGTGGACTAAGTCATACATAGCACAAGTCCCCTCCGGTACTTGAGGTAACAGCAGTCGCATCTTTTCACCTGCGCAGCTCGATCTCTGTGTCGAGGAGTAACGCGTGGGAGGCTCACGCTGCCCCCGACACTTCCTGATTCTACTGCGCAGGCGCACCAACCGACTTGTAGGAGTCGCTTGTTCACAACGTTCGATCGCGAATCCTAGCGTCTCCACACTGGTGGCGAGTGCCTTGCCCACTACACCACCTAGCCGCCCACATCTCCTTTTTTTTTTTTAAAGATTACAACAGTTACAACATTCCTTAGTGCAAATTATTATTAATACAAGAAACTCCATAAACGTCCTTATATAAAACCCTAATCATCTTTTCTGTGACTTTTACTTTTTGGTCTAGTGCTGGTTGAGCATTATGCATACTTTATGTTGGCCTTTGTCTATAATGTGGCCACAAAAATGGAAAGATTTAATTAATAGTTAATACTTTGACAAATGTTGCCTATATTTTTCAGTCAGTTCGGTCTTTGTGTGCCAAACATTATTAAAGGTAAACTTTTTTTTTACCAAATAAATGAGAATTAAATCAGCAATTCCTCCCCTCTTGCTGTACCAAAATCTATCGTCTCTCCTAGCTCTAACCGTCACTGTCAAAATAATGTGCCTGATGTCAAATGGCCTCATTCTTTCAGTATTTAAAAAAATAAAAATAAACAACATAAACCAAACCGTAAACCTAAAACCGTGATACGAACCGAACCGTCGGTTTTGTGAACCGTTCCACCCCTAATATATATATATATATATATATATACATATACATATATATACACACTCTAGTTTAATCACCTGTACCTTGTATATTGTTATTGCACTAATATATTTGCACTCTGGTTAGATGCCAAACCTATTTTTGTTGTACTGTAATTGTGCTGTATAATGCCAATAAATGTGACTCTAATCTTTTAATCTAACACACACACACTCTATCACTATTCAGATTTTCCCTGCGGTCTTTACAATGTGTTGTGTGTCTATAGGTCTGTACCCTCTGGTAGGGTGGAAGATCGACTCAGAGGTGGTATATCTAGCGGAGGGTAATTCGGCAGACACGGGCACCGCCATCAAATGGGCCCAGGAGCTGGGTGAGTGGGCTGACTGGCAGGATTCCCTGGAAGAGGAGAAGGGTGACTGGTGTATTTTTGTATGAAACGTTGATGACAAAGGTCACCTCGAAAACTAGGAAAGTCTGTTTGTTCAACTTGTTGTTTGCTGGTTGTTCCAAGCAGTCACAACAATCATGGGTCTAAATTCAACCGATGACCTTTGTCATCTCTCTCTTTCTCTCTCACCCCTTTTCTCTCTCTCACCCCTTTCATGTCACTTGCCACTGTGTACCACTAAGTAAAGTAGGAATAGTTTTTTTTTGTTTTTTTTACAAACACTTTGACAGACATTTAAAGTATATTAGATAATCACGTGATTACGTAACAAGATATAGACATAAGTGGGTCGATTCTGAAGTAGTGGATGATAATCGGTGCTGTCGTTGCAGAGCTGTTCTCGGACGTCCAGGAGACCAGTGACATGGCTAACAGTGTAGCTGACGCAGATGGAGTGTGCTTTGTCCCCTCCTTCAGCGGTCTGCAGGTACATGTACAAGTGTGTGTAATGGTAGTCTGACTCACAGGATGTTGACCACACATACGCTTCCCATTTCTCAGTCGGCATTCTCGTTTTTTTTTTTTTTTTTTTATATTATCGTATTTCTTTATGATTTTTTTTTTTTTACCATTTCCAAAATCCCAGTATCTAGGATCAACAACAAGTCTTACACTGGGGGGGGGGGGGGTTTATCTCTAGATTATCTCAAAATTCTAGACTACTATTAACCTTTGTGTTAAGAACCTTGTTTATTGTGTGACTTTATGCCTGGCTACGTTTTAGTGAGCTAATAGTTTATAGTTCTAAGCTCATGAGAAAGTTGAGATTGCAACGCTGAAAACAATAAAAAGAATAATGGGAATCTGTGAATTTATTTTTAATCTTTGAAGATATAATCTTGCCCCCCCCCCCCCCAATCAAGGTGCAAGTCATTGGTTTGAGAAGGTTTTTCCTCATAGTGCAGAATAAGAATGTGTTTCCTCCTGCGCTGGCACGTCGCCTAAACACAGTGTGGAGCTATGCCTAGTAATGCACGACTACTGTAATAGAGAGGGATTGGTTTACTTTTATTTGCATTTGGCAGCTTTTATCTTTATAAGGCATGTGTGTGTTTATGTGTGTGTACAGTACAGATTCTGTGGTTTTGTGCTGATGCATGCATTTGTGTCTGTCTGTAATATTGTGATGTTGTCTTCTTCCTCCCTGCCTGCCGTTGTGCACTGACCTGTGTAAGTGTACTGTGTCCTAAAGTTCCTGGGCCCTCATTTATCAATGGTGTGTGCGTACGCGCACAGATATGTGCGTAAACCGTGCGTACGATAATTTCTAAGCAAAGTGTGGGACTACGCACAGCTCAGACCGTGCGTACCTGGCGCCCAGCGGTAGAATATGAAGACTGCAACGCGGAAATAAGCTTTCGTGCATTAGTTTCAAGTTACTGGTGTGTTCATATGACCCGTAATTCATTATAGTTAATTGTAAAATAGCGACATTAGTGTAATTATTGTCAAACCCTATAAATAGCATTTGGAATAGGTTTTTCCAAATGAATGCATCATGGTTTATCGTTGCATTTGGTTTATAAGCCATTGCCGGTAGCCAAACGCATGGCCCATGCCTAATTTTATTTAATTAAATTGTAATGTTATTACTGGGGTATCTGTAATTAAAATATCACTTTAATGCAGGGGATTGGGGCTATCTACTGAAGCCATGGATGACTCCTCTGATCAACCCCAACAGGAGCGCATCTACACCGGGCACACTCGTGCACAAGAAAGAGTCACCATGGAGCGTGCCATTTGCTTTTTTTCCAGGCCAAGTCATATTCTTATTTGAACCTAAACTGTATATTTTTATTTAATAGCGTTTTAAGGGAACTCGATTATTTTTAGCATCTTTTCTATTGCCAGTTTGCTTTTACATATATCAATGCTATGTTTTCAATTCATTAAATAAAACTCATACTTTTTGCAAGGGTTGACTGACTGCCATAGAAATAATCAACCATCTACATACTGTAACCTTTCAGTGCACGTTTTTATTTGTGTGACAACAGCCTTGTGAGCTCCCGCACACAGACGTGATTGAATTCAAGTTTTTATTGATCACATAGGCAGGCTACACATGGCGTAGGCTACATGGCAGTGAGATTCATTGTTCTTGTATGCTCTCGTATTATTGTTATAGTAGGCTATTGTCAAGAAAGGAAGTACATTATTTTCAATCGTGGCTTTAATTCGTAGCCGAGAAGCAGTCTCCTATCAGCTTCATTAATCCCGATCCGTCTCAGCCACAGCATAACTGAGACCGGCTATGGAAAAAAATCATAAATAGACTACTGTAAATAAAATAGCCTATAACATTATAAAGGATATAGGCTATAGCAGGGGTTCCCAACCTTTCTTCCCCAGAGCCATATATGATATAGGCTATACTGGGTCCGTCAGCGAGGAGATTTAGTCATTTGAGAATAGGCTATTATGGCCAAACGAGGGCATATAGCCTATAAATATTATTAAATGTTTTCATGAGCGTAAAGATACAAGGACAAGTTATATTAACGATCAAGTTAGTTTACTGTATGCAGGCTTCGCGGGGCTCCGTGTGACGTGTCTGTGCCATGCTGCGTTATGCGCAAATTACTGTTGCATAATGTAGGCTATGCTATTATATATAATTTATATAGGCTACCTAATACCGACACCGGCAGGTAGAAAATTTACGGAAAATCCGTCGCGATTTGGAATCAAATTGACGGAGAACTTTAATCCCTGGGTATTAATCAAACTTTAAAAGAACAAAATGAAAAAAGGCATTCATATTCCAGCATGGTTATAATAATTTTTATAATAATAATAATTAATAATAATAATAATGCAGGACCTGTTGCAGAGGTCTTTATTCGGCATGCAACGACACTCAATGTTTTAGCGGTACACACAGTGGTTAGTTTAGCATAGCACACACACCGGAACACACACACATGCATTGTCTCTTTAGGATCGCCGATGCGATTTGTCTCTGCGATTAACCCATCCCGTCGTCCTTCCCCCCCAAGGGCAGCCGGGAGCAGACAGGCATCAACGTGAGCCGCGCCAGGGGACCAATCCAAGTGCTCCTGTCCGTCTTCGTCAAGGACGCCACAGCGTTAGCGATCTGTTGTTGTGCATATTTTTCCATTGGGTTTATCTTATCGGGGGGGAAACCCTTGCGAGCACGGGGAGAACATGCAAACTCCACACAGAAAGGCCTGGGAGATACCCCAACTGGGTACCTGGCATCATGGAAACCTGGTCCCCAAGCGGGAATCGAACCCTGGACCTTCTTGCTGTGAGGCGACAGTGTTAACCACTACACCACCGTGCCGTTATTAATGACACCAACGGCAAACAGTGGTTAACTGTCTTTATTAGTGTTTTGCGCTGCCCAGGCAGCAATGGTCTTTAGGAAGTTAATAGATATCATATCCGACATCACCGTGTACACGTCTGTCAGCCTGTCGCGTATTTCTCCCATAACACGCGTTCGCTCGGCTTAGTCCATTTTTCCACATTTCATGGGGGTGTTTCATTACCGTATATGGGTAATTACGGGCGGTTCTATATGCAAATACGTAAAATCGTGCACGAGCGTGGAGCGTAGATCAAGTGATATTTATCAACACGGAGTACTAGCAGTTGTGCGTAGGACTCGTGTACGCACGTGTGATAAATCCCGATTTGTCTGTGCGTACACACATTCTAAATTCCGTGCGTAGGAACGGAAATAGAACACTTTCTACACATTGTTGATAAATGAGGGCCCTGGCCTGTTGATGTGAAACAACAACATGCTTTTCTCTTGTGCTCGGCTGTGTTCTGTTTCCCTTTGACTCAAAGTTTCCCAGTGTTTGAAAAAAATATAATTGAAAATCCTTCACTAAAAAGGTTAATAATAATTTCTGTCCATTGAGGATAGATGCCTCGTCTTTATTAAAGGGGCACTTCGCTTAATCCTATGGTTATGTTGTGAGGAGGACATGAGATAATCGGACATGTAACTCACCAACGTGTTCGGTGTCTCAGGAGCTAAGCTGCATTTGGCACCCTGAGAAATTCCTCTGGGTGATATTACAGAGAGGAGAGCAGACCTCTAGTGAACTGCAGACACTGTTTCCTCAACCATTTCTTCAACTCTCCTCTAGTTGGGTTCTACTACAGTTGAAAATAGTTGAGGAAATTGTGTCTGCAGTTTGCTAGAGATCTGCTCTCCTCTCTGTGACATCACCCAGAGGAATTTCTCAGGGTGCGAAGTGCTCCTTAAAGTAAATTTTTATGAAGTGAATTGACCACGACTCTTGATTCTCAGCCTAGTCATAGTCATACCTCTCATGTATACTATTCTATTAGTAACTCCTATTTTTCTGACTATGTATATAATATATATATATATATACCGGTACATGCATGCATGAGTGTATGTATATGAGGAGCGTTAAACCTTCCTCAGAAGTGAGGCATCCCGTTTTGTGTTTGTCCTACAGCCTTCATAAGATATATCAAGTGCATCTGATGTAGTTGAAATATCTAAAAGGTTCAATATTTTTAGGCCTAAATAGATACATATTGGTTACATAATAAATTTAAACAACAAGAAATATGTATTGAAATATTGTGTGTGTGCGCTCGTGATCACAGGCTCCTATGAACGACCCTAAAGCCTGTGCTTCTTTCATGGGCCTCAAACCCACCAACACCAAATGCCACTTGGTCCGTGCCATTCTGGAGTCTCTAGCCTTCAGGTGAGTCAGTGTTCTGGAGTCTCTAGCCTTCAGGTGAGTCTGTGTTCTAATCTAGAGTCTCTAGCCTTCAGGTGAGTCAGTGTATGGAGTCTATAGCCTTTAGGTGAGTCAGTGTATGGAGTCTAGCCTTTAGGGGAGTCAGTGTATGGAGTCTATAGCCTTTAGGTGAGTCAGTGTATGGAGTCTATAGCCTTTAGGTGAGTCAGTGTATGGAGTCTAGCCTTTAGGGGAGTCAGTGTATGGAGTCTATAGCCTTTAGGTGAGTCAGTGTATGGAGTCTATAGCCTTTAGGGGAGTCAGTGTATGGAGTCTATAGCCTTTAGGTGAGTCAGTGTATGGAGTCTATAGCCTTTAGGGGAGTCAGTGTATGGAGTCTATAGCCTTTAGGTGAGTCAGTGTATGGAGTCTATAGCCTTTAGGTGAGTCAGTGTATGGAGTCTATAGCCTTTAGGGGAGTCAGTGTATGGAGTCTATAGCCTTTAGGTGAGTCAGTGTATGGAGTCTATAGCCTTTAGGGGAGTCAGTGTATGGAGTCTATAGCCTTTAGGTGAGTCAGTGTATGGAGTCTATAGCCTTTAGGGGAGTCAGTGTATGGAGTCTATAGCCTTTAGGGGAGTCAGTGTATGGAGTCTATAGCCTTTAGGGGAGTATGCCTGTTGGTCAGCTTTTTTGGATGTGGACATGGGCACAGAAAGTCTGAATGCACGTATGCTGATCTTTGTTCCCTGATGTTCCTCTCCGAAATGTGTGCTCTATCTCCTTTTTGATCAGGAACAAGCAGCTATATCAGACCATGCTGGCAGAGATTCCCGCCATCACCAGGATCAGGTGTTGATTGAAATCTTTATTTATTCTCGAAATTAACATTGGGTCCTCGTGGAGATTTCAAAGTTCAAACAATTCAAGTGCATATAAATGGAAAAGATTAAATTCCATAAATAGGACAGAACACAGGTGTAAAGAGAAAAAACAAAGAGAGACTCATGCCTGCTCATTCATCGAGAACGCACTTCAAACCCTTTTGGGGAGCGCATCATCAAAGTAACGCCAGGCAGCTCAACAAGGAAGTTAATGGAGCTTAATATAGATATCCAATAATAGGCAGAGCACCATTTTCTGGCAGATTGATTGAAAACGTTATTAACAGATTGTAGAATGCGTACAATACAGTACGGCTCAATACACACAATTGTTAAGGGGATGCACACCAGAGAAAGACGTTTGTCTTGTTTACATCAGGGTCCCCCATTTTCAATTCATAGTGACATTTATGGCATAGGGACATACATGACATACAGGTATATAGTACTGTTAAATTTGTGACATACGATATGCAAATATACAGTACTGTTACCCATAGATCCTAACCGAGAATATATACATATGATGGGGAGGAGACTGTACATTAGGAGGTGGTGGGTGGGCGGGAGAAAAAATATACATACGGTGGGGAGAGAATATAATTATACATATGGTGGGGAGGAGACTGTCTATTAGGAGGGGGTGGGGGGGGAACATGAGGGGAATCATGAAGTCAGTTACCCAAGTTTGCTGTTCCTGAAGTTAGCTACCCAAGTTTGCTGTTCATGTAGTTAGCTACCCAAGTTTGCTGTTCATGTAGTTGGCTACCCACGTTTGCTGTTCCTGAAGTTAGCTACCCAAGTTTGCTGTTCATGTAGTTAGCTACCCAAGTTTGCTGTTCATGTAGTTAGCTACCCAAGTTTGCTGTTCATGTAGTTAGCTACCCACATTTGCTGTTCTTGAAGTTAGCTACCCAAGTTTGCTGTTCATGTAGTTAGCTACCCAAGTTTGCTGTTCATGTAGTTAGCTACCCACGTTTGCTGTTCCTGAAGTTAGCTACCCAAGTTTGCTGTTCATGTAGTTAGCTACCCAAGTTTGCTGTTCATGTAGTTAGCTACCCAAGTTTGCTGTTCATGTAGTTAGCTACCCAAGTTTGCTGTTCATGTAGTTAGCTACCCACATTTGCTGTTCCTGAAGTTAGCTACCCAAGTTTGCTGTTCATGTAGTTGGCTACCTAAGTTTGCTGTTCATGTAGTTAGCTACCCACATTTGCTGTTCCTGAAGTTAGCTACCCAAGTTTGCTGTTCATGTAGTTAGCTACCCAAGTTTGCTGTTCATGTAGTTGGCTACCTAAGTTTGCTGTTCATGTAGTTAGCTACCCACATTTGCTGTTCCTGAAGTTAGCTACCCAAGTTTGCTGTTCTTGAGACAAAGAGATTGTTAGCTCTGCTGTCAGTCCAGGCTAGACCGACACAATTTATGTTGTTTCTTAGTGAGCAATATCCAGCCCAGCCAGGACTGTGTGCAACTGTTTATAAGTTATAACTGATTGCTATGTTTGTGTTCCTCTGGTGATGCTTTCCCTCTGCCTCTGCAATTACATTTTGATTGGAATTGCTTTATGGACATACATTTCTCAGACCAGAATGATACTGTTACAGTCGAGTCATTTAACTTACATTATTACATGGCGTTTTCACATTCGCCGAAATGCTTGCTTGTGATTGGTCAATAGCGCGCGTCAGAGGTCAGTTATCGGACAATAATGACCGCTGTGGGACAATAATGACCGCTGTGCGCAGCTGTTCGCAATCAAGCCCACAATAATGACCGCTGTGCGCAGCTGTTCGCAATCAAGCCCACTGACATCAGTGCAAACTGCCAGCTGCCGGGGAAGCTGCTGGGGGGCGGAGCGACGAGCACTCAGCGGAGCCAGAACCAGTGTTACCGAGTCGATGTAAAATGAATTGGGTATATTGTTAGTAAGTTAGCCATGTAATAAGCGGGATAATGTATAGCTATACTCGATCATTGTCGCAAAATAATTGACCTTCACTGACGTTTAAAACACCTCGCCGAGGCGGCTCTGTATTTTAAACTCTGTCGGTCAATTATTTTGCGACAATGACCTCGTATCCCTTACATAATGAAATTAATGATTTTTCTCTCTCTCTGCAGGGTGGATGGCGGTGTTTGTGCCAATGACTTTGTCATGCAGCTAACAGCAGACCTCTTCTGTAGGAAATTAGCTGTAACAAACCACCGTGAAATGTCCTGTCTAGGGGCTGGTTTCGTTGCAGGACTGGGTGTGGGTACGTAAGCACACACACTTTTTCTAATTTGTTCACCTTCCTTTGATGTGCACAATGCTCATTGTTTTCAGTAATTCAGGTCTACCATTCACCATCTGTTCAGGCCCGTCTGTTCAGTGGTTGTGGGGGATGTCGTCACAAAGTCTGTCTTAAGAGAAGCTGGTCACATCCCTGTCCTTTTTTAAAGTAAAAGAGTGTAATTCTTGTTTCTTGGCTCCTCTGCCTTGCAGCAAAGCTAGATGAGATAAGATTTACGAGCGAGCCACCATTGTGTACACACAACGAAGATGCAATTCTGAATGGCCTGTTTCAAGAGGGAGGGTTCTTGTTATACCTGAACTGTAGAAAAGGCACAATGCACATATTTAACATTTTCTCAGTGTTGGGACAACCCCTCATTCTGTAAAAACAATGCAACACACAGGACATCTAAGAATGGAGATCCCCCCCTTGAACGGCCCTTCTAAGGTTTCTCTCCTCCACATTGCCTGTGGTGCATTTTTCCCTATTGCTAGGTTTTAGTGAGTTTTTCCTTACCTTCGCGTGGGGAGTGTTGCATTCATTTATTTGATTTATTTTACATTTTTTGGACTTCATGGTGTTTTTGCTTTGTTCTTGATTTATTGTGATGTTTCTTCTTGACTTGTTTAAAGAAGACGTGTCCGCCCCATGGGAACATTAACTTACAAATAAATTGGATTTTATTTTATAGGGCCCCTTTAACTCTTTGACTGCCACATTGTTTTTCCATCTTTACTCCCTGGAGCCAGCTTTTTTGACCATTTTCACGATGTTTGCAGACCCATCGTATATTCTATATTATAGCTATGGAGACAATAGTATGGCTCATTTGACAGGCACTATTTATACTCCAACAGGGAATTTATTTTTTATTTCTACATGCCTTCGTTCGTGCGCTATCTTAGGGCTTGGCGATATGTAGGGATGGGTACCGAATTCGGTACTTTTGAGGCACCGAACCGAAACACGTCGGTACTACCGAGTATCGAATCAAGTGAGAAACCGAAAAATTTTTTTTAAAAAGAATTACATTTTTTTTTAATTTTTTTTTTAATTTTTTTCTCTTTTTTTTTAACTTTTTTCTTTTCATGTCAACGTTCACACGCACAATATATGCTTACCTAGGATTTGACTTGATTCAACAACAAAGCAGTCGGAGCAATGACGAGCCGAAAACTGTAGAAATTGTAGTTATTTGAAGTTTGGATTTTTTTTTTTTCGACTGAGGTAGGTAAATAAAATTTCTTGAGACTAAAGTACCGAAAAAAGGTACCGTTGGGTACCGGTATCTGTTCAAATGTGAAAGGTACCCATCCCTAGCGATATGGCCAAAAACGTTATCGCGATAAAATGATAAAATTATTTTCATATAACTCTATATCGATAATTATCGTCGATATAATGTCTGTCAAGTTTAATTAACTTCTTATGCCCGGCGCCGATGGACGGGCTATTAATAGACTTGTTTTGCTGCTGCGAATGTTTCGAGTTGATGTCGTCATCAGTCCGCGCACGTTAGCAGTTAGCCGACAAACGGCGGTGTATCCCATGACAATGTACTAAATATGACCCTAAAATACTCTGTTCCGCCCCAATACATTGCAACAACGTCCACCGTATACCCCACACTACTATAACCGTGGCATCAGAATTCACGCGACACACCCACTCGGCACGTAAACTATAAAATAGCGCCGTGCAAGCTAATTATCCTAGCCAGCCTTGTTTACAAAGTACTAAATATCACCCTAAAATACTCTGTTCCGCCCCAATACATTGCAACAACGTCCACCGTATACCCCACACTACTATAACCGTGGCATCAGAATTCACGCGACACACCCACTCGGCACGTAAACTATAAAATAGCGCCGTGCAAGCTAATGATCCTAGCCAGCCTTGTTTACTACCCAGAGGTGCAGCGCGGGTCTCTTCGCTCTCGGCCATCTCCTTCACTGATTGGTTGTTAGTGCGTGTGCTCATATCCAAGCTTGGAAAATCGATATATAGAAATTTTTCGACCACGTTTCATGTTTATTTCGAGGAAATAATTTATCGCGATAGTTATCGTTATCGTTTTATCGCCCAGCCCTACGCTATCTCATGCAAAAAATCGTCCCGTTTCAAAATAAGCCGGTCTCGTTTTATGGAACGCGAGAAATGACGTGTTTTGTGCAGCATGCGCATATTCATGTGGGTTGCTCGCCTGAAACCTATATTATTTCCAGGTCAAAGGTAAACGCAACCATATATGGAATGTTTCTGTTTTCCAACGCTGGGATAATTACAAAGGCATGTTTTATGATTGGGTTCGGTAAAATAGATCAAATCAAATTTATTTGTAAGGCCAGACAACACACGTTAATGTCCCCATGGGCCGTACACGTCTTCTTTAAACAAGTCAAGAAGAAACATAACAATAAGTCAAGAACAGAACAAGAACACCATAAAGTCCAACAAATTTTAAATAAATGCAAATAAATGAAAGAATGCAAGCACTCCCAGACATACCCCACGCGAAGGTAAGGAAAAACTCACTAAAACCTAACGATAGGGAAAAATGCTCCACAGGCAGTGTGGAGGAGAGAAACCTTAGAAGGGCCATTCAAGGGGGGATCTCCCTTCTTAGATGTCTAGTAGTGTTGCAGACTAACAGTTGGTAAGCATGCACTCAAGTGGGTAGTGAAACACAGATGAGTGCATGCAATAGCAACTGAACATTTTGAAAGATTAAAGATGGAGCTGATAGCGATAGCAACTGAACATTTTGAAAGATTAAAGATAGAGCTGATGGCGAATCTATTTGAGGCACAGGGGCGGCGCAAAGAGGGTCGCGTCCTCCCCGTCTTAATCACGGGACATGCAACACTCCGGTCATTGCTCCGAGACAGCCGGAGATGGGGGGCGGCGCAGAGAGTGTCGCAACCTCCCCGACATCATCGCGGGACGTCCAGCACTCCGGTCACCACTACCACTACCACTAGGAGTTAGAGAGTTCCCATGTTTGTGGTGCTGCAAAAAAGCAGACATGGGGGAAAATAGACATCCTAACTAAACTAGACAGAATAATCTAAAGGTCAGTCCCCGACCAGGTGAGATCAGGGTAGGTTGAAGGAGAGAGAGAAAAGATGCGTCTTAAGCAGGGATTTAAAAGCTTCGACAGAGCAGGCGCCCCTGATGACGGCAGGTAATTTGTTCCACAGGTAGGGAGCGCGGTAGACAAAGATGTCAGCAGGTTCACCAAAAACTACGATGGATGGATTGTCACCGTTTGTCCTCTTCATAATAATCTCCAATAGTTCGCTCTAGGCGATCACCATTGCCTAACGTTAGCTGGCTGTAGTCTGGGGTGCTCGCAACTCCGCGACAGATGATGTTGCCTCCTCGGCGGTTTGACTATAGTAATTTTATGATTTACCAGAGGTGCTGAGTCCGGTGTTGCGTTTTCATAAGTCTCCACAAGTCGCGATAGCCATACTATTGTCTCCATAGCTCTACTCACTGCTGCTCGCTCTCTAGTGCTTGAGTGCTCTCGGCTGCGTTGTGGGGAGGCCCCACACTAAACTAGCCCAGTTCAAAAGGTAGGCGATACTGCCACCTGTCGGGATTCGATTGTCATTTCAATTCTAACATATAATAATAATCAAGCATTTTCTACACTGGCAGGTGATTTTGTTTCAAGAATTGTACTTGTTTAAAAATAATGTAACTTGGGGCGCCCGAGTGGCGCACTGCATACTGTGTAGCAGACCTACGTGGCCGACCCGGGTTCGCCTCCCGCTCCCGGACGGATTTGCCGCATGTCCTCCCCCACATCCTCTCCCGTTCTCCCTCCTCTGTCGGGTCATGTCTGACCAATAAAGCTGTAAAAATGCTAAAAAATAGGGGCGCTCTAGTAGCACACCATGTATCGCGCTGCGTCGCGAAAGGGCCGTCCCGGGTTCGCTTCCCACTCCCGGTGACTTCCATTTGTCGCATGTCTTCCCCGCCTCTTCTCCCGTTCATCCTCTCCTCATCTGTCGGTCATGTCTGACTATGAAAAGCGATAAACGCAAAAAAATTTATCTTAAAAAAAAAAAAAAAAAGATGTATGACATTTTCTCCAAACAATTAAGAATAATAAGATATTTGTTCTTGTTTGGAGAAAACATCTTAAAACGAGTTACTAGTTGTACGTGTGCATGTACATTTGTGGAAGTTGTGCTAATGCCCTGCCTCTGCGTCTCCTTGTTGCCCCCCACCCCCGCAGGGTACTGGAGGAGTCGAGAGGAGCTGAAGAAGCTTCTGAGTGTGGACCGGGTGTACCTCCCCCGAGAAGGGCCCCGGAGGGACGGAAGCCCGCGTGAAGACTACAACCCTGTCCTCCAGAGTTGGGAGAGGGCTCTCTTGCGCTCCATGAACTGGTACAGCCAGGACTGATGCAGGACGGACCCTCCAGAGTTTGTGTTCGATAGCACAAGACAAGGTGTAGGTAGACCGACTCGACGGACAGGAACACAGATTGGTGCTAGATGGATGGATGAATAGGGCTGATAGCGGGGGGTTTCATAAATTACTTTTAACATCCTGGTAGTAGAAGAACAAATACGCTGCTTCTCTAGAATGATTTGGGGAATAAGTGATTCATGCTGGGGAGGGGGGTTACTTGTATTAATGATGTGCTGCTAGCAATACGTGTTCATTCTTCACTGCACTCGATTAGTGTTCATGTCGGAACAACACACTATTTAAAATTACGGTTATTTTCCTGCTATGTAAGTGCTAACACTAAGCCACCTTACTGTCTCCAAATTGGAGTTCCCAGAGATGACCAGCCTCCTTATGTTGTATATGCCTAGTGTTTCTGGGTGTGAAGCATGTCTGGCCGACTCTCCTCAATCTCGTGCATTTCCTCTCATTTATTATGTGTAAAACCTATTTGAAAATGACTGCAGTCTTCGTGATGGAGATATTGCATTCTTCTACAGTATATCGCTATATAAGAATTCTATATATAATATGAATTCTATATATAATAATAATGAATTTGATTTAAAAGCGCCTTTCTCAAACTCAAGGATACTGTAGAATGTTGTAAATACATTGACTCTCAAAATCTATTGTTGAAGATATGTTGATGCCCTATTTCACACTAAAACCCACCAGAACAGAACAAACTGTTAATATCTCCACACGGCACAACATGGCTGTGGTGAACCACAAGCGCTGTGGTATCTCAAACACAATACCGGTACAAACATCTGTACCTTTACATCTGAATTATCTCTGCCAATGGCCATCATCTCCCAGGAACCAGTGCCTGTGTAGAGTGTACACTGTAGACAACCCCCCCCCCCAGTCTATTAATCTGCAGTTCATGTCCTGTCCACTTGGGGGCACAAATGCGACGTCTCCACAGCTGTTCCACGCCTCCGGTTCGCCATAGCAACCACACACTGTTGCCAGGGGCCGTGTTCTAAGACTATTCCTTCCAGATTAATATGATCCTCCGCAAAGGAATGCGGTTTCTCTTCATCAAAAAAAAAGGAGTGACTCGTTGATTGACAGTGATTACCTCGTTTTGTGCCGTTTATGATGCATCATGTGACAATCATGGAGATGTGGTTCTTATTTAGAAGTTTCATCCAAGACCAAAAAGAGAATGAGGGTGGGGTGGGGTGTTCAAACCGAAGTAGGAAATGGTTCAAACTGAAGTAGGACACATAATTCCAGAATAACTTTGAACTGTGTCCGGTGTGCAGGAAAAACATGGCCTCGTGGATATTATGCTCTCTGATGCTGCTTGCCAACATAACATTTGTCCTCTTTGATTTTACAGAAGAGTTAAAGTGTTCAGGACATTTTTCTGTCCTTGGAAGGAAATTCTGTCTGGTGCCTTTGAAAATTCGGGCCAAATCTTTATTTTTGTAATAGTAAATCTACTTATACATACATGTTAGATTGAGACGAATGTAATAATTACAAGTGTGGATGATATAACTGGAAAGACGATAACTGACCTATCCCAAGCTCCGTCCTCTCTTAGCTTGACTGAGGAAAGTAACCGTTGTGATTGGCGGTTCAAGAAAAGAGGGTGGAGGCTTGGGATAGGTCGATTGTATAGTATTAAAGGGGAATACCGTAGATTAGTATTCAGAATGTTCTTGTGGAGCAGTCATGTTAGTGTTCATTACATTCACTACTATGAATGATTATTGCTTGAAGTTGTTTTCCCCCTAATCTGTGATGTCACGCTGAAGGGAACAAATTCAAATGGTTTTAAAGATGCAAACAAACATTAAATTAATCCACAAAGTCAGTCAAGCCTCCACTCATTGTCTCCGGGGCACCTCCAGACTATACATATTGAATTGTCCTAGTAGACCACAGAAATATGAATATTACATATAGCATTCTATCATATAGTATCTTCAGTCCATCCAAAACGCACTTGCGCCTGTGTTGCTTTTGAGATATTAGAAGCAGAAAATGTTATCATTTGTCAGAGTTACTTGTATTACAGAGTTATGCTTGTAGAGGTCAATGGGTAAAATGAAGAATTCTCTCAATTCTGTTGCTGAGCAATATTCATGCTTCATGTCCTCCATTAGTATGCATAGCATGATGTTGAAAAAATGCTCTGATTTTCTGCTTCCAATTGATTGTATTCACACGGTGGCCATTTTGCTTTTATGTCATGCTCAGGTTGGGATTTCTTACCGGGTGGAAACAATGGTCAATGTCTCAAAAACCATTTTTTTATGGACTAGAAGAATTCAGTTTGTAACAACCAGATAAGGTTCTTAGAAATGTGAACAATCACTTTAAATGTTCAGTTTGTTTGTTTCTTACAAAGGAGTCTATATGCTGCTGAATTTATCTATCCAAGCTCCGCCCTCATTTCTTGACCCTCCAATCACAACTGTTGCTTTCCTGGATCCAAGAAAGATTTTCTTTTGACCCTCCTATCACAAGCAGTTGCTTTCAAGCTAAGCGGGGGCGGAGCTTGGGATTGGTCAATTGTGGTCTGCAGAGACTACATTCTTGATGCCATTGGATGTTTAGGGGTTTTCCCAGTCTCTTGTTTGGTTTAATAAACACTGGTCATATGATAGGCTATAAGTTAAATATAATTATGTTATTAAAAGGAAATATGAAGTACTACATTGTGAAATCAACGGAAATTACATTGTAATGTAAACTGTGAATTGTACTACTTTGTCTAATAGTCTACTTGTTTAGTCTACTCCACCTTTTTGCACTCAATGCTCTGTATTGAAATGTCCTACACTCGCATAGAAAGATACTAAGGGCTAATGTACATTGATTTGTAAGTGATATAACATTGCAGGATATGGTACATTTTGAATGATCATTTCCAATATTTACACTTAACATTCAGGTTCAGGGGGTCAAAAATAGGCGTCTCAACTTAATGCATAATAACAGTTGGCAAAGAATGCATTTGTACAATGTAATCTGTTTACAGCGTGTTTTGTAATTTCTCAATGCAAATAGTCTGAATTGATGTGTTGGTGGTAGCATTAAAATGTTTAATCATGATCAACAACTCATTATTCGTGTCAATTGGCTGGAGTCAAGTGTCCCTGAGATTATGAACAGCAGCTGCCTCATTACTAAGGAAAATAATAATTGTGTGAACTGAAGAACAAATGGTTCTCACTTCCCCAGGGACTCTTGGGAAATGCAGTTCTTACTAGCCAGCAGGAGAACGAATGGGAAACGCAACCATCAGATTGGTTGGGGGATTGGTTTCCCATTGATGTGAAAGATGTAGCTGTGATGGTCGCTATGGTAACCTATGGATGGATTGATTGAGAACAAGTGCAGTGTGTATCCCTGCTCATTGTGCTGGTATGATGGAGGGAGGGGGACGACGACTAATTGAGTACACACAAATGGGGGTTCACAAACAATGAGAGGATTGTGTGCATGTGAGAGACGGAGAGGAGAGGGGTGTTGAATTTTCATGTGTTGTAAGGTTATTAGGTTAGTCTATACCTTTTCTGAAACATTGAATTATCTGCATACACCTCCACCAACTTTACACATACCCACACACATACAAACAGTTCCTCTAATTGTCAATCTCACCTCTCTCTCTCTCTCTCACACACACACACACACACACACTGGCTGTGGGCCTGGCAGTAGCCTGATTTCACAGGGGAAATGTGGTAGAGTGAGAAAAGACTAGCCCCATGAATCAATGCAGCTATAGCTCTCACACTAATCAGCCCCTAGCTGGCATGGACATGGTGTGTGTGTGGGCATTTGCTAATGTATGAGTTCTGGTGGGCCCTACACTGCAACCAATTTATTCTGACAGCAGGAACTGAGCACATTGCGACCAATACTTCAACCCCTCCCCACTGAACTCCCTATCAATGGTCATTATATAACTCTTTCTCTCTCTCTGACACACTTGTCATTGTGCTTCCGAGTGTCCGGGCCGGGGTTGGAAGTTAAGCTTTTGTCATTGCTTTCTCTAGCTGGGCTACAGCCCCCCCCCTACCCCTCCTGCCTAAAAGCCCATAGTCTTACTACTCTGTAATCTCTCTCCTCTCTCATGCACTCTCTCACACACTCTGAGTCACTCACGCCATTTGATCACATTCTGGTTTCAGTGATGCTGTATTGCCATGGCAACAAGGTTTATTAAATGCCCAAATTAACTACAGTATATGTTAACTATACCAGTCCGTCACAAACAGCACGCTTGTAGTCTGCCCCAGCCCCAGGGAATGACATACTTACATTTTGGGGCCTCCTTGCAAGCCAAATCGACATTAGCCTTGGCAACTCAGGTGCAGCCGTAAAATATTAATGGAACATTGTACTATTGATTTTATGCGATTTTACGCAAAAACACATAAGAGAATATATTTTGTGTACCTAACAATCCCATGGGCACAATGTACAAAATGCTTAGCCTACCCTATTCTCAAAATGGGTCCCAGTCCAGTGTAAATCTATGTTAGTCAGAACAATATACTGTGTGAGCTGAATGAATGAATGAAAACTGTATTTAACAGATTGCAGAATGGGTACAATACAGTACGGCTCAATACACACAATTGTTAAGGGGATGCAGACCAGAGAAAGACGTTTGTCTTGTTTACATCAGGGTCCCCCATTTTCAATTCATAGTGACATTTATGACATACACAACATACATGACATTTATTTAGCTGTAAATGTAATAATAATTTGTGGATCTCGTATCACTATTCCAATGCACCATCTAGTCGCATCGCATCAACTGCCACGAGGGGCTAAAACGTCACAGATTATTTTCCTTTTTTTCTTTTTTCTTTTTGTTACAGCAGAGCATCTCTCCGTCATCCACCGCCCACTCCATTCCAACCGTTGATCCAACCACTCACTGCCGCCTCCCCGGCTTCGCCTCATCACATCGCCCGCTGCGCGTTTCTTCATTTTTAGAAGAGGGAGAACAAGCCATCGGCAGATTTTCACAATGGCTAGCACAGAAGATAAATCGGCCGACAAGGATAGTGGGTCAAGCTGGAAAGATTCCATCTACAACCCAAGGACCGGCGAGTTCCTGGGCCGCACGGCCAGCAGCTGGGGTAAGGCGTCAAAGCATCAGTTTTGGGGAAACACCACCGATGGGCCAATCATTCAGGTGCTGATGTGTGAGGGATCATGCATCACCTGGCTCAATGATGCTGAAATCTAATATTATTTTCTTATTATAATTTTTTTCAACTATGGCGTATAATTCTGGGCCAAATATATGTGTGCGTGTTTGTTTGTGTGTGCCTACACGCACGCGTGCGTGCGCATTGAGGTGGTGGTGACATGGCTGTACATTTTGGATGAGCTCAGAGTGTAGTATTTGTACTGGTAACAGAGAAGCATAGCTCGTAGAAGGCTAGATCAAATGGCCTTCCTGCTCCAACCATAATGGATAATTGCATCAAATATGTTCTGTTGCAAACACAGAAACTGTCAGCACAAAATAATTCCAAATATGTGTAGCCCTCTATATCACACCATCAAGAGATATTACTGGTTATTCCTATAACATTGTCATACGATATCCTCAGGAATCAATTATACCCCCAGTATTAGATCTGAACTGTTTGAGCTGATCCTTTCCTGTTGTCTACTGTATTACTGTACACTAGCTGTCATGTTTTACTGTATCTTGTTTACATTTATGTAATGATAGTTATTTCCACTGTGAGGCGGTACTCCTTCCTCCCAGCAGTCGACTCCTACAGGCTAGCGTTAGCCATCAGGCCCCTGTGCTGCTGTGCAATGGGATGCTCCATTGCAGTTGCATGGCCGCCCACATTAGCATGCCTGTCAAGGTCAAATGGGATTCCCTCTCCTCTCTCTCTCTTTCACACACTGGGCAGGTGCATTGTGGGATACTGTAGGAGAGGAGAGAGAGAGGGGGGGGGGGTACTGCAGGAGGCTCAGGGGTCCATCCTTTTATTGTCAGCTTAAGAGGGGATGTGTGTTAAGAGGGGATGTGTGTTATACAAGCTGCCATTCTGGAATGTGGTGAACCATTTTGAATCGGATGTTAATAGCATCCCCGGTTTATGTCTTGGACCAGTTAGGCAAAAAGATGCCCTTGAGCAATGGGGCATCAGCCCCCAAAACTGAGGTGGTTTATCTATAAAGGGATATTCCACCCAAATGATTTCTTCTAGATGGTTTGACAGGACAGATGGGCCTGGGTGAGGAGAAGAGATGTGGAACAAATCAAATGTGATTGTCAGTTGGTTGAACTAGCCTGCAATTAATTATACATGACCTCTCTCTCTCTCTCTCTCTCTCTCTCTCTCTCTCTCTCTCTCTCTCTCTCTCTCTCTCTCTCTCTCTCTCTCTCTCTCTCTCTCTCTCTCTCTCTCTCTCTCTCTCTCTCTCTCTCTCTCTCTCTCTCTCCCCCTCTCTCTCCCCCTCCCTCTCCCCCCTCCAGGTTTGATCCTGCTGTTCTACCTGGTGTTCTACTGTTTCCTGGCGGGCATGTTCGTCCTCACCATGTGGGTGATGCTGCTCACGCTGGACGACAATGTGCCAAAGTACAGAGACCGAGTGCCTCACCCAGGTCAGTGCCTCTTCGCTTATCTAAGCCAGGGGTTCCCAAAGTTCTCAGGATGCGACCCCTGAAATGTGTCAGAGAGCCGCGACCCCCACTATTATAGGAGGTATACATTTCTTTTTAAATAAAAAGTTCATTTTTATTTAATTTTTATAAATGGAAATGTATGGTTGAAACATGCAAACGTTCAAACGCATACACACTAATAAGCATTGGAGGCTTTTAACCAGGGCCGGACTGGGGAAATCATTCAGGCCAGGAAATATAGTGCGAAATATAGCCCCAGTCAGGCCACTTTTTAAGCGGGGGGTCCCCCACCAGGACATTTTGTGTTACAAAGACTTAATTTCCTGCATTCTAGGGCAGGAATAGTTTTATTTGTACCCTTTAAATGCCAGTGTTTGACTGCAAAAAAAATGATTTTTTTGTAATCATCTGGCGACCCCCACTTTGATCTAAGCTATTGTTATGGTGCTTGAGTTGTTGCATACACCAGAGAGAGGGGGGAATTCAGCTACACTTGGGAGCCCAATATTGCGTTTCGCCTGTGAAAGCCTTCTGAAATGTCATGTGTTGGTTTTGATAAAGGAAGTTCTCATCCAATATTGTCCTGCAGAGTGTAGCTGGATTCACCCGTGTCCCTGGTGTCTGTTTGCACACAGAGAGACAAAGAAGCCGGGGAGGGAAGAACTATTATACTCAGTTAGCGGGAATCTCTCTCGGGGCATTCATTATTCACATCAACGAGGGACTACCCTGATACTCTAGATGCTCAATCATAGCTACTCCTTCTATTGATTTGTTTTAGAGTCTCTTTCCTGTGTGATGTCATGAGTGGGTTCCATTTGCTGGCACAGCAGTGGTTTCCGTCTTAACTGTAATCCAAGATCCTGTTACCTTAGAATCCTTTTTACAGTTTCCATTAGTCAGCTGTGCCTGCTATCTTTAGACTGTGACGATTTCATACTTTTGTTTTCATGTGATGTCATACTGCCCATCTACAGCCATTCTGGGCAGCCATTTTGTGTCCCCCCTGTAAGCATTCCATTTAATTACATTTGGGACACAGAATGGTACAAGTGGAAACAACTCAGTGCTTTGCATTTGTCATAGGGTTGGTGATCCGTCCAAACATAATGGACATCTGGTTCAACAAATCTGACCCCACCAAATATGGAAAGTATGTCCAACACCTGGAGTCCTTCCTGCAAAGTAAGTAACACTTCTCCTTGGTGTCTTCATACAATTCATTCAGCACAGTAGTTTATTAAAACACATTCATTCTGTACTCTTTGTGCTTTTGCTGCATTTTACAGTTATTGTGTTATTTCTTAACACTCCCTTCGCTTTTCTATCTCTGCTTCTGCCTCCCTTCCTCCTCCTCCTCCTCCTCCTCCTCCTCCTCCTCCTCCTCCTCCTCCTCCTCCTGTCTCTCCTGTCCCTTGCACTCCATCTTTCTCCCTCGCCCAGCATACAACGATACGGCACAGGAGAGGAATGAGCTGTGCCCTCCAGATCAGTATTTTGAACAGGATGGCGAGGACATGGAGAAGAAGGCCTGTCAGTTCAAGAGGAGCTTTCTGAATGGCTGCTCCGGCCTGTCCGACACTACATTTGGATTTGGACAGGGCAAACCCTGCATTCTGCTGAAAATGAACAGGGTAACCCCACCCCCCATCATAAGCACTATTCTATTAATAACCCAACTGTGATCACTAGACTGTATGGAGCAAAAGTGAAATCTGAGGCCCCCCTCCCCCGCTATAAAACAGGCTGTAGCCGAGGCCCACCTTTTTCATGTGTGACATCGTGGGCATCTACAACTGCATGATTATCCCCCAACGCAGTGAGTCTTTGCTCCATGGAAGTGAACCCCTTTCACCAAATCACCATTGGTCACACAACAAAAGAAGAATTGTCGCGTCGCCATGCAGGCCAAATTAATATCAGAAGCGATGAGAAATCGGCTAGCTATATCAAGCGGGTTTAGCCAGTTAGGTAACATTAGCCAGCTTGAATAAGTGGGAGCAAAACAACAACATTAAATAATCTCATCTACAATGATAAAGAAAGCAGCTAACGTTGAATAAGGCATAATAACTGAACTGAAACTGAAACTTTATTTTATTTATCATAAATATCCTTTTGACATCCAAACAGGAGTTTTATCATAGCCTCTTTAAACAGAAAAAGATCAGCATAGAGCTAAATCGTGATTAGCTTTGCTAACGTCAGATATTCTTTGCTACTCAATATTTCAGCTGTCTTGTTGGCTTTCATGATTTCCTGCATTGCATGATTTGTGAAACGTTTTGTTCCAGACAGCATGTAGCCTAAATACTGAGTAGCAAACATTCACTGTTGTTAGCAATGCTAATCGCGTCATGCTACAGTTAGCTACTTCTGTTCTCAGAGGATATGGCAAAGCTCCTGAGTGTAGCTGGTGAATGTAGCTTGGTTTCCATGTTTCATATTTTTTGTTTTGTTTTATGAGAATAGCACCAAGATGACCCAGAACGTCACAGGCATCCTTGCTATTGTAACATGTAACATTGTAATAACAAATTTACAATTTTCATTCAATCAATCAATCTGCACGGTAATTGATTGAATGAAAGTTTTATTAACAGATTGCAGAATGGGTACAATACAGTACGGCTCAATACACACAATTGTTAATGGGATGCAGACTAGAGAAAGACTTTCATCTTGTTTACATCAGGGTCCCCCATTTTCAATTCATAGTGAATTTTAAGTAAGGGTGCAACTTGCTCTGTGCAATCCATTCTTTGTGGATTTAGCCCCATGTGTTTTTCTGAAATTTGATTGGATCTGGTGGTCATATAGTTTGGCCTATCAATTATCTAAATGAGACATTTGAAGATGTTAGTCTGCAGATTCCACACAGTAAGTTTAGTTAGAATCAGGTGAACAGGCTAGGGGGAGTAGAGAAAAAGAGTTAGTAATGGATCAGGAGATAAACTAATTTGACAATTGAAAGTTCGGCCTGATGGTAGCACTAGAGGAAAGTCCATGGGATCACCAAAATCTAGTGGTCACGAATGTGTACAGAAAATGAGAAAATATTTGAATGAAAGCTATTGGAGTTATCTCCTTCAAAATAGACTGATGGTGGCGCTGAAAGTTTGGACTGAAAGGTCATCGGGTCACCAAAATCAATAGGATGCATCCTCTAGGGGTCATATGCACTGTGAATTTGAAAAGATTAGAATTAAAGCTATTAACGTTTTCGCAGTAACACAAACGGTCTGCGGTGGTGGCGGTCAGGGTGGTGACACAGGGGATATAATGAATTCTTGTCATGGCTTAATAGCCAGCTCTCAGAGCTAAGTGGCCTGCTGGCTGGCTGGGCTCTCTCTTTCAGCAAGTGAGCTCAGTGAAATCGTCAGCTCTGATTGGTTGTGAAATCATCAGCTCTGATTGGTCTACTTTTGTGGGGACATATAGACGGACAGACAAAATTAACAGACCAATGCTGTTACAGATGGCTTCAGACCCTTGGCCATAAAAAAGTTGAAAAGCCATAAAAAAGTTGCAAGGTTACACTTAGACGGGTGATATTGTCCAGTATGACGTGCCATATTTGAATTCCACATCTTTTGACTGTTAGTCTCTCACTAGAGATTGGACTACTGCCATCCTCGTTCACCACTAGACCAAATCATTCCAGGACGTAACTTCATTCTCTTGTTTTGGACTCTCCGGTTCCCAGCTTGTCCTCTTTCACTCTGTAGATCCACAACATTAACTCTGTCTGCCCAAGTTCCTCGACGGCGCATTAGGCAATTGGCAATAATTGGTGCCGCAACAGAGATTAACTGCAAAAAACGACATGTCTTATTGTACAAGATAAAATCACTTCTAAATAAAAAGAAATTGCACGCCACATATTATGTCACACAATAATTGGACATTCACAACTTATCAATGCTTTTTTCTTTCATTCAAACCCTATGACATTGTGGGGTTCAGGAACTTCAGGTCATCCCACGCATCACTACTGTGTCCCCTGTTTATTCACTTGAGAAGCTTTAATTGCTTCTCTCTTTTTCCTCAATCTCAAGTCCTTCCATCCTGTTGTCCCTTTACTCTCTGTTACCAGCCTCCTTCTTTTCCATCCTTCTCTCCTTTCCGTCTATCGGTCCTTCGTTCCTTCCTTCTTTCGTTTCTTTCCTTCCTTCCTACCTCCTACCCTTCCTCCCTTCCTTGTTTCTTTCCTTCCTTCCTACCTCCCACCCTTCCTTCCATCCTTGTTTCTTTCTTTCCTTCCTTCTATCCTTGTTTCTTTATTTCCTTCCTTCCTACCTCCCACCCTTCCTTACTTCCTTCTATCCTTGTTTCTTTCTTTCTTTCCTTCCTTCCATCCTTGTTTCTTTCCTTCCTTCCATCCTTCCTTCCTTCTTTCCTTCCTTCCTTCCTACTTCCTTCCTTCCTTCCTTCCTTCCTTCCTTCCTTCCTTCCTTCCTTCCTTCCTTCCTTCCTTCCTTCCTTCCTTCCTTCCTTCCTTCCTTCCTTCCTTCCTTCCTTCCTTCCTTCCTTCCTTCCTCCAGTCTCTGTTCCTGCTCAGTTGTCATGTAGAGGTGAGAGGAGTCATTGAAGCCACAGACGTGTCAGTTCACTACCTCCTGTTTTCTTGTTTCCTTCGTCTCCTAGATCATAGGCCTGAGACCCCGTGGGACTCCTTACATCAACTGCACAGCGAAGGTAAAGGTTTCTTTACAACCATGGGTTTGGTGCATGTTTGTCTGTTGGTTTGACTCTTTGTCTGTTTGTTTGTTTGTTTGTTTTGGGTTAAAAGCACTGATGTTCATTACAGTCTTGACTTGATGTTGTTGTTGATCTTGTTTTCATTGTTGGCTTGTTTTCTTTGTGTTTTTTCTGTCTCTTTTCCTGATTTCTTTCTGCATGCTGTCAATGACGGCTTTAGGGTAAGATAATTATGTAAGTTATCAGGATGGGCCAGCAGGTATAAAGCTATTCAGTGGGTAATGGCTCATTATTCATCTGCTTCTTTTATCTAAGGACACTCATACAGTAATTGAAAGGAATTTCAATTATAAGTGGAGGAATTTTCATCTGTGGAAGGGAATCCCAACTTGAGCACGACAAAATTGCTGTCGTGTGAATATGGTCAATGCCATGCAATTGGCTGCCATATTATAAAGATATTATAAAAAATTCATGCAGGCAAAACAGTGCATATTGAAGTAAATTGCCTTGTACTTGCCAGTTTGATAACTTGCATTGTTGCACAACATTCAGTGGTTAAAACCTTGTATCTTCAGGTGAATTTCATGTTTTTATCTGCAATTCTTTTTACTATGTTGTTCACATTTAACTCAGGCCATTTTGTTCTTTTCAGGTTGGGGAAAGGAACCCAACCTGAGCATGACATAAGTCCAAAATGGCCACCATGTGAATAATGGTCAATGAAACCCATTCAAAACCCAATGTGCAATAAACAAAATAATAATAATACACGTGTGTCAATCTGAAAAGGTGGTGATTGTTCTCTGGTTGTTCTATGAAAAGTTAACCATTTTTGGAGGTGCAAGGTTAACAGCAGCTAAATAAAATGTCAAACTCATGTGTCGACCTCCATTCCTCTTCTCCTCAGAGGGACACTCCAATTCTGATGCAGTATTTTCCCAGTGAGGGACGCTTCGATAAGATGTACTTCCCCTACTATGGGAAGAAAATCCATGTAAGCCTCTTCAACTGTGCTGCTTAGTATCTGCATATTGCCGTCCAGCAAAGACTGGATGTTTTCATTGTAATACATACGTTTTTAACCTCTTTTCCCCCCTCTCTCCTTCCCTTTTTATTTCCATATTCTACCGCTCTGCGTGATGTTACTGCCCCCCCCCAACCCTATTCTTCTCACATTTTCTTTCATCGCATCCCCACCCCCTCTCTCCTCTCTTCCCCTCCTCCATATCTTGCTCTCTCTCTCTCTCTCTCTCTCTCTCTCTCTCTCTCTCTCTCTCTCTCTCTCTCTCTCTCTCTCTCTCTCTCTCTCTCTCTCTCTCTCTCTCTCTCTCTCTCTCTCTCTCTCTCTCTCTATCTCTCTCTCTCTCTCTCTCTCTTTCTCCCTCACTCTTCTCTTCCCCTCCTCCATCTCTTGATCTCTCTCTCTCTCTCTATCTCTCCTCTCTTCCCCTCCTCATCTCTTGCTCTCTCTCTCTCCTCTTCCCCTCCTCCATCTCTTGCTCTCTCTCTCTCTCTCCTCTCTCCTCTCTTCCCCTCCTCCATCTCTTGCTCTCTCTCTATCTATCTCTCCTCTATTCCCCTCCTCCATCTCTTGCTCTCTCTCCCCCTCTCCTCTCTTGCCCTCCTCCATCTATTGCTTTCTCCCTCTCCTATCTTCCCCTCCTCCATCTCTTGCTCTCCTCTCTCATATCTTCCCCTCCTCCATCTCTTGCTCTCTCCCTCTCCTCTCGTCCTCTCCTCCATCTCTCTCTCTTTCTCTCTCTCTATCTCTCTCTCCCTCTCCTCTCTTCCCCTCCTCCATCTCTTGCTCTCTCTATCTCTCTCTCTCTCTCTCTCCCCTCCTCACTCCTATCTTCCCCTCCTCCATCTCTCTCTCTCTCTCTCTCTCTCTCTATCTCTCTCTCTCTCTCTCTCTCTCTCTCTCTCTCTCTCTCTCTCTCTCTCTCTCTCTCTCTCTCTCTCTCTCTCTCTCTCTCTCTCTCTCTCTCTCTCCGCAGGAGGGCTACGTTCAGCCCCTGGTCGCCGTCAAGCTGATGCTGAACAAGGAGGACTATGACGCTGAGCTGACGGTGGAGTGCAGGGTGGAAGGGTCTGATCTCCGCAACAACGACGCCAGGGACAAGTTCCTGGGCCGCATCACCTTCCGCATCACCGTGGTCGAGTAAAGAGAGAGAGAGAGCGGGGGAAGTGAAATGGAACCGAGCCGGAGGGGATGCCCCCCCCCAAAAAAAAAGAAAAAGAAAAAGAAACAGGAATTTGTAGAATAAATACAAGGAAGGAAGGAAGCGTCAAATACGTTCACAAAGAGCGCGGTTGTGAAGGTGCACTGGGGGCTGAAGCGTGTTACAACGTGGGTTGGTTTGACCTCTAGTAATTAGGCGAGAACTAATTTAGCGACGGTACAGATAGGACATTGCTTTGTTGACATTTCGGACCCTTCTTTCTTTCTTTCTTTCTGAGGTTTTCTCTTGCCGATATCATTCCGACCTCCTCAGAGATTCCAAGAGAATAATAAGACACGAGGCTCCATTCCAAACCTGATGAATCCAATCCGTCCATCCTTGCATACTATTTGCTGCACTGAACCATGTTCACTCACCCCCTTTTTTTTCTCCAGTAGTAAATGACGAGATGTAATACCACCCGGAGTTGTTGGTACTACTGCTGGTGCAACTCGTTATTGTTTAGTTCTGCGTACCGTCAGAAAGAGAATCCTGTTTTTCATCATCATCATCATCTCTCATCTTGAATAGATTCTATGTTACTGTGTAGGTATAATCGATAAGGTAGAATGTTTCCATCACATTTCTCCACACAATCCCAGTGCCACATCAAAGTATTTTTTTGGTGTTTTCTACATGTTTTAAGACTCAGTCCTCATAGGGATTCCTCTTGATATATAAAGTATAACCACTATATCCCTATATAAACCATACATAAAATGACAATTACCATGCCCCCTTTTTCCCACGTAGGAATACATTTGACCCTTGATCTTATTGAATTGTAGATAGATATTTCTGTTGTGGGCGTTCCAGTGAACCACAACTAAGTCTTGTGCTGTTTGTTTGTTGTATGTATGTCTGTCTGTCTGCCTGCCTGCCTGTCTGTCTGTCTGTCTGTCTGTCCGCATGTCTGTTTGTCTACCTGTTTACTCTCTCACCCCCTCACTGCAATAGCCAATGTGTGGGTGAGAATATTGGGACCCAGACACCTGTCTCACCCAAGTGGGTGCTACATATTGATGGGGTGAGGTCACACACACACACACACACACACACACACACACACACACACACACACACACACACACACACACACACACACACACACACACACACACACACACACACACACACACACACACACCACACACACACACACACACACACACACACACACACACACACACACACACACACACACACACACACACACACACACACACACACACACACACACAATGTAAAGTATGAAGTGCTTGGAGGCCATGGAGTGCTGGAAAGCATTGCAAAAATGAAACTGTCTTTATGTGCCCTATATTCTTATATGTTCTGTATATCAACCTGGGTCTGAAATACTGTTTGTCTCCGTCTTCTCTCTCTTCCCGCCTGTTTATCGGATTGTCTGCCGAATCTGTACTTCTCAATGTGTATATATATATATATATATATATATATATATATATATATATATATATCACACACACACACACACACACACACACGCACACACACACAGTATCCCCGGTATATATATACTGAACTCGCACTGTATTTTTTGTCACACAAATGTCTGCTCACTGTAAAGAAATAATTTAAACAAAGATTTACAGGAAATTATCTTATTCAAAGCTATGTTTACACAGTCTTAAAAAAAAATAAAATAAGGAACCCGTATGTGAAATAACTGGTAACATCTCTTCAGGGTGCCTAAGACCTGTTGAAATCAAATGTGGAATAAAGGTGATTTTGGAGAAAAAGAAAAGCTTTTTCTGCTTTGTATTTCTTTTTCCAAAGCGATCTCTACTCACAAACATCGGCCGTGGAAGGTGCCAGGTGTAGGCATCATGATAACACTTATCTACCCTCATTCAATTCTGAAGAACTACAATGGGTCGGTCGTGTAAAGTTTCTAGGATACCTTGATCGTTTCTCTCTCGATCGCCAGGTAATGGAGTGACCCGGAACGCTCAGCTCCACCGTTCATCCCTGTGTGCATTTTGTAGGACAATTACAATTGAGTCATTTAGCTGACACTTTTATCCAAAGCGACTCAGAGATGCGAACAACATGTCACCACATCTCTGGCAGGTAAGGGTCAGTAGCATTGTTCGTCAAATAGTATCAAGCTTCAGTGTTACACTCTTGAGTGCATATATTAGACATATTAGCAAGATAGGTAGTATAAGAATAGTAGCATAATAGTAGGGTACATAATAGTAAAATAAGTAGGAGGGTTAGTTTATTTTATTTATTTCAGATATTGTTTGAAGAGGTGTGTTTTAGTCAATGGTGGAAAATTGTCCGGGTTTCAGCTGTCCTGACTGGTGGGGGAGTTCGTTCCACCATTGTGGAGCGAGGACTGATTCGTTTTGTTGACATCCCAGGAGCTCGGATAGGAGTGGGTCTGAGGCGGCCAGAAGATGCAGAGTGTAGGGGTCTTGAGGGTGTGTAGGAGTGGCAACATTTGACTGGCGTAGTCTTGACGGCTGCCCCTTCTTCTGCCATGTAATCCACCATGAAGCTAGAGCATGTATGCTATATGTATAGTGCTGGCTGTGAGCTCTTTTTACTCTGTACAAATGCAAGAGAGACCCAGAGTGGGATTCCCCATTCACTATTTTCTTTATCCAAATTAAGGGTGCGGTGCGGTTATTAGAGTATGAGGGCTCCCTTCAGTCATGTATGTATGTATGTATGTATGTATGTATGTATGTATGTATGTATGTATGTATGTATGTATGTATGTATGTATGTATGTATGTATGTATGTATGTATGTATGTATGTATGTATGTATGTATGTATGTATGTATGTATGTATGTATGTATGTATGTATGTATGTATGTATGTATGTATGTATGTATGTATGTATGTATGTATGTATGTATGTATGTATGTATGTATGTATGTATGTATGTATGTATGTATGTATGTATGTATGTATGTATGTATGTATGTATGTATGTATGTATGAGTATGTATGTATGTATGTATGTATGTATGTATGTATGTATGTATGTATGTATGTATGTATGTATGTATGTATGTATGTATGTATGTATGTATGTATGTATGTATGTATGTATGTATGTATGTATGTATGTATGTATGTATGTATGTATGTATGTATGTATGTATGTATGTATGTATGTATGTATGTATGTATGTATGTATGTATGTATGTATGTATGTATGTATGTATGTATGTATGTATGTATGTATGTATGTATGTATGTATAGGCCTAAATACTAATAAGGGATTTTAACATGGAAATGTGTCATGGATAAAGTAAAGAGTACCATATGCATGGGAAATTATACCGTTCAACATGCAGTCTAATTCGAACACTAGTCGAGACACGCTACCTGCCAGTCATTACACATAGTATATAGACACACATCCCACCAACACATAGTCAAGACAGACTACCTGCCAGACAGTCATTACACATATAGACACACATCCCACCAACACATAGTCAAGACAGACTACCTGCCAGACAGTCATTACACATAGTATACACATCCCACAAACAGAAGAACCAGCGCATCATACACTTCCCACATTTCCTCAACATTTGTTTATTTCCCTGATAATTGCTTTCATTATATGCTGTTATGCTAAAGAGTTCCCATGCCTCTGTACTGCCTTACTAGTCCCAATGCCAGATATATGTAGTTAGGTAGCTGCTAGCAGGTTGTAAATAGTACCACTGGATTCCCCATAGAACCTGAGTTACTGGTAAAATAACAGCAGGTGGCAGCGATTTTCTTTTTATTGGTTGCCATGGTTACCAGTGGACAAATCTAAGATAGCCAAAAATATTTCTTGGGGCTTATTCTAACAGTTTGCCAAATGTCATGCTTTTATCGTAAAATGCTAGATTTTTCACATATCTGCTGAACTAATGAGAGCAAGGGCTCCCCTATACATTTTCAAAAGCCTAGAAAAAGAAAAAGAGCACGCCAACATTTTGGGAAATTAGCCTATCGTCTTCTCCAGAGAGAGACAAGATTTACAAGAAGATATACCAGTTTCCTCTCTGTGCGTTCATAGATATGTTCTAGAAAGCTATCTGGCTGCACTGCACGTTAGCCTAGTATAGCACAATGAATGGAAGCGGACATGGCCGGTTAGCCTTCGGGAGAGGTGTTAGTTGGACAATGCCTAGGCTAACCGGCCATGTCCGCTTCCATTCATTGTGCTATGCTAGGCACAATAAGCTAATTTCCCAAAATGTTGGCGTGTTCCTTTAAATCATCATCATGAGTTATGCATGTGAAATTAATTATATTTATGTAGCACTAAGAGCAGCCTTTACTTACGGCAATTCCAGGAATATGATTCATAGATATAGGCTATCTGTTCAAAAGTTGTCACGAGTTGTCATGGGTTGTAGCTGGTATTACAAATGCAGTTACTGGTAAACGGAGATACTGAATCAAAATGCACATCGCAATGCTTTTGTTCTCCAGACACACACCATTCCAAATAGTATTAAAGATATTTCCACTCATTCTACTCCAAATCAAGAAATAAATAAATAAATTAAAATCATTATAAGAATGAAGTATATTATTATTTTGAAGGCGGACACGATCAGACACGGAAAACAGACGTGATCGTCATATTTAGGCTATTTATCATTCTTATGTAAGAGTAATTCGTTAGATGATAGACTTTAGAAACTAAATCTTGAACATGGGCCAATTTGAATTTCTAAACGAGACGTGATCATTGTTTAAAGATTGGTTTAGCTTCTTTGAGCATTTAACTGTACTTGTGTTTGCACACTTATGGCCACTGACTGGACTGGTGCCGAACAGAAAGTACAGTACATGCTGACTGACTGGTGCAGAACATTTCTTTTTTGTATTTGTTTATTTATTTTTTACCCAGGGACAGTGCACATTAACACTTTAATCGCCAAAAACGCTGTAGGACGTCTTTCCCCGCCATGCTCATTCTGCCAAAGACGCCGTACCACGTCTTTGATATCAATATTTCAAAAATCTGTGATCGAAATCATATTTCTCCCCCGGAGATTTGAGATCTACTGTTGAGCCCCTATCAACTCTCCAACGGTTCAAGAGCGCCATCTGGTGCCGATCGGCGGATCGCCCAGAGCGGAAACAGGAAATGGAAGCTGGTGCTCATTTCAATTTGGTCCGATCACTCGGTAATAGTCCCAGGACTCGAGCTAGACACAACGGATAGCAATCCGTTACCAATAACTCGATAAACAACATGATTTGGACGTATATACTATTATACAACCTGGAAATGGATTGCATATTTCTACATCCCATAATAGGAATATTTCTGTTCCACGCTCATCGCCCAACGCTATGAGGAAGCTACGGTAAGATTCAGTGTTATTTTTTAACGTGTTCGATACTAACTGCTCTAATGATCATATCACCCACACTAGATGAATCATCTAACGTTGGCCACGGAATTATAAACGACCCCCCCCCCATCCGGTCAACATCAGATGATCAGTAGTAACTTCTAGAAGCACGTCCATTTGAAATTTTTTATCTCGCGCAGATTCCTATCAAACTGTATTTCATCATCAATATAATGCATTTGGGGCTATAAATCACGTTCTGGAGAAAGCTGCAGAAAATGATAAAAACATACTTATACTTTAGACCGTATTTTAGTATGAATATGTGAATGAAAAAGTATAACGTTGCTACACCCTGAACAATAGATATAGGACGTTGAATGGGCCCTAGTAATGTCAATTTAGCAATACAATTTAAAAAGTTATAGCCCTGCAAAGAAGGTAAACATCCCCATAGACAAATAGAGCTGGCGTGGGATGGTTTATTCTGAATTTAAGCCTGGCGATCAAAGTGTTAACTCATCCATCACTTAATGAGCCAGGGGGGCGCTAGAACGCCATCGCTTTAATCAATGGGGAGACTGCGAGATTTGCGAGTGCTTAAAATATATCTTATATTATAGCTATGGGTCTAATACACCCGTCGATTGTCAGTGAGTTGCTTCCAGTCAACATGCACAAAACAGATTGTTTTTTCATCCTTACATTTCCGTTTTATACCGTTTTGAATATGAGTATAGTTTTGGTGATTCTTAGTAATCCCAGGAAAAGACGCGATAATAGCGTTTTAGTGGAATACACTAAACACGTTGTCATTTTTTGCCTGATTATCGAATCTTCCTGAAATTATTATCCTTCCTCATGCATACATGAAATGGCCCTTGTAGTGCGGCGCCCCCCCCCCCCCCCCCCCCCCACCTCCTGCACCCAACGGTAAACAGCCACACACACACACACACACACACACAGACAGCTTCGATCGCGGTAGAAAGAAATATCAGATCAACGCAAGATTTTATATATAGAGTCCTTACCTGGTCTCTGATGTAATGCAAAAGAAATAATCCAATTATCTGATCGCCATTCCAAATACTGTTCGTGGAGGTCCGTCCCACATTGCCCGGCATTGCATATGAAGGGGGGGGGGGGGGCTCCACCAGGGACGTTTTATGAGTTGTCAGCTCCTTTCTGTCATTAATTTCTATGCTGGAGACGCCACAGGCGCGCTCCTCTTCCCAGCGCCGCGCCTCGTGTTTTATGAGCTCTCGGCGGCAGCGTTTTTGGTCAGAGCGCTCCCAGCTCATAAAGTGAAACTAGTTCAACTTTTGGAAAGGAGCGCGCTCATCAATGTAACTCATCGAGGAAGGGGCAGAGCCGCGGCTGGCGCGAGCCTCAGAAAAACGCTTTGAGTTTTTTTCTTTTTTTTTTTTTTTTTTTAAAGCGGTCCGCCTTGAAAAAAAGGCTTTTAGTGGACACATAGCCTCACTCTACAAGAAGGGCCAGAGCCGACTCTACTTCCTCAGAAGGCTGAGATCCTTCAACGTCTGTACAAGGATGTTGAGGATGTTCTATGAGTCGGTGGTGGCGGGCGCCTTCTTGTACGCTGTGACCTGCTGGGGCAGCGGACTGAGAGCGGAGGATGCAAACAGGCTGGATAAACTGGAAGGCCAGTAAAGTGGTAGGGGTGGAGCTATGGCAATCTGGCCATTACCTTTTGAGATATCTTGTTCTCAATTTGGCCTGATGTAGGCACTAGAGCAGGGGTCGGGAACCTATGGCTCGCGAGCCATATATGGCTCTTCTGGTGACAGCATATGGCTCCCAGAAATTTGTGAGTAAAAAAAAAAAAAATTTTTTTTTTTTTTTTTTTTTTTTAATACTTGTGCTATTTCTTAATAATACTGTGTCATTTTAAAGTAAACAGAAATTAGTTTTGAAGATACAGCTAATAGTATCTGTAGCTGAAGATATAGCGAGCAGAGCTGGCGAGGGAACACAAGTGGACAGAAATTAAAAATCTTCAACCTGAAGACCAGCTGATTCTTAAAACTTGGAACGAGCTTCCTGTGACATACCACACAATGCAGCGTGAGTATTGCCGTATTGACCATGTTTGGCTCTACATATGCATATGGGCAGTCATTCTCGCATATGAGGAACATTAAGACCAACCTACGCTCACGTTTAACTGATGGAAGCCTCAACGCCTGCATGAAGCTCAACCTCAGCACGTATGAACCAGATTACAAGGCCATCAGCAAAACCATGCAGCACCAGAAGTCGCATTAAAAGTAAGACATATTTAATTTATTATACGTTATTATACGCTTCTTGGGGTCATGCATGTGCACAGCAAATTACTTAGAAACAGACACAAACAGAAAACATAACCTTTTTTTGAAAGGATTTGAAATTAGAGAAAAGGTTCATTTTATACTGTATTTCAGCAGCTGCTTGTGTTTTCACCCCACCTGCCTTTGTCGAGGCTCTTTGAGCTTTCTGTTGATCCCTTCAAAAACACAATGCAAACTTGCAATAATGAGTTATGACGAGTTATTGACTTAACCCTCAGAATCCGTGGCGGTTCGTTATAGAGCTTTGTACTGTATATATAGGTAATGCAAACAAATCTCGTCAATAGAACTAGGGGAGGGCCCATTCACTGGACCTTTTCAGGGGCCGTTTCTGTGTTCGGGCCGGAGTACACTGCATTTGTTCCAGCCCTGTCCTTCACAACCAATTGCTGTCTCTATACCTAAGTACTGCTCTACGCTAGATAATCTCTTGGGTTTAAGCTGGAGTACCAAATCAACTCTTGTCACTCTCCGTGTTTCTAAGCTCTCTAGCTGCCCTTGGGTTGGAACATAAGTGGTGATAGACTGGACGGAAACGAGTCATGTCCTCTCATATTACAAACATATGGGCAAGAGTTACATTCAATTTAGATTTTAAAATGTAGTTGCTTACCAGGGATTTAAAGGATTTCACTCTCAAAATGAACTGCCCTTGTTTTTAATTTCCATGTTTCAAATGTTCTGTTCTGTTCGTAAGGCTTTCAATATGCTCTGCAATACAAATATTATGTACAATCTCTAGTTGACTGGAAGAAGACTGGCATTTTTAAAATCCTTCCACTCCAGCCCTGTTCCCAAAAGAGCGGAGACAAGCTACAGGTTTTGATATTTTTAAATACATATCTGTGAACACCAGATGACTTCAGCTCTGTTCAGTCATTGGCCATTACACTGAAATGTCTTTCAGGACTGACATTTGAGACTGATTTAAGTATGCAAGGCACAAGGATAAGACTGGTTAACTTATTGCCTTATCAGCTAATAGTAGAACTCTGGGAAACTTGCCCTGATCTGCAGCCAGCATCCCTAACAAGATTATTGTGGCTAATATATTTAGGTTTCACTCCAGAATACTTTCTCCTGTTTATAGGCTAGAGAACATACGCAACACAGAGTCTCTGACATTGATGGCCTTTTGTGTTCTTAGAGTGTTAAAGGGGAACTATTTTATAAATGGCCTTTTTGAGTGTTTAGCATTGTTTCCTAGCTATGTGAACTTATATTAATATGATCTATGTCTCAAAATTCTCATATTGGCGCATTCTTCCAATTCTCCTCTCACAATATTCACCCTCACTGAACTGAGTCATTTGAAAATGTGCCTATATGTGATGTCATAAAGACACCGCTGCATGTTAATGTTCAGGCGGGGCCGACGCTGCGCAGTGGTTTAGGAGCCCAGGCTCAAAACAGCTCGAGATCTTGAGGTAGAAAAATGCTGTTTTTGAGGACTTGATTAGAAATACAAAACAATGAATAAAAAAAATATATATATTACAGAGGTGTTCCATAGACTCACAGGAATTGTGTAAAAATGCCCAAATAGTGAAAGAAATAGTAAAATAGTTCCCCTTTAAGAGTATCATCAGCACCTTCGTTTTTTTACAACATGCTAGACGGGTCATGGATACTTACTGGATGTTTCACTGGCAGTCCGGCACATAGTTGTGTCCAGGACCCTTTTCACCTTTCTGACATGCCATTGCAGGGTTAGGTATAACTTCAATGACAATTTAGGTGTGCCAGAACCATTTCAGTGATGGGGTCTGGCTCCGGCACACCTAAATGGAACGGGAATCATTATTAAGGTTATTAATTACACCTGAGATTACGCTTCGATGACATGACAACATGGCTGCGGTGAAAAGGGCCTCCACCAACCATGATTCCACAATCCCACTTGCAAATTAGTGTGTGTTTGTGACTGGGATTGTCTCACAACAAGCATAAAACAGAAATTCACTGAAAAGTCGTTCCTACTCAAATGTACATGATTGAAGGGTAATTTTGCATGTACAGCTTAAATGGTTGACATAGGATTATTGATAATGTTATCATGTGAAAGAGGCTTGGTGTGGTATGGTATCATGGTGCAAAATGAATGGGAGGCAAGGTTATCATTGAAAATCAACATCACATCATTGACATAGCTGTCATATGTGCAAATCTACAATCTAGATAGCAATCAACAAATTCAATATCAGAAATGTACATTTCATTATTGTAAATAATTTTTTTTCTTGATGAATATTCTTACCGTTGTGCATGCTTGCACACCAACAAAAGGTAGAAAATGTGCATCAATATGCACCATAAATACAGTATATATAATAAAATAAATATTTAAGCTGTAAGGTCCCCCAATTGGGGGACCTTGCTGTTTTGATCATAAATCGATCAATACAGACCGTATTAGATCCCCACGTGGGGTATCATTGGAAAGCAACACTCATTGGCTACAACCCTGTCCAACATTTTCGAGATCGCCAAATGATTGACGGAGCTAGAGCCCCGGGAGTCGGGGGTGGTAATCGGCAATCGACAGTCAACAAATAGGGCTTTAATTATATTGTATTAAAAGAAATGCACACCCGAGCCGCTAGAGGTCGGCAAAGTGGCGCGTCGCGAATCGTCCTCAAGAGGGCCCACATGTGTCTTGGATGTTAAGAGGTTAATGTTGTGTTTCTTTTTCAAATTTAGCCAAGAGTAAAGACCTTAACCCTATCAAAACAATAGGAGAAATGCTAATTATATCTCTTTTATCATAAAACCGCGAGGAAATTACTAAATCCAGATTAAACACTGCCATTGGAAAGAGGAGCCTTTTCCCTATCCATAGAAGTTTATAAGACCCTAAACATTGAAAGTTGTTGCTCAAACAAATGAATCTCATACTTTTATTGGTGTAAGCAATTTTACATCTCGCTCCATTAATTTCAGGGCTTCCTGGTCCACATATTTTCTGTGGGTTGCTGATGGAAGTAGGCCAAATGTCTCACTCCTCCCAGTCTCTGATAGAAATAACACCCAAGGTTAACTTTCCAATGCTAGCATTCCCATAGTTTTTAAATGTGAGATTACTTTTAACTTACATTTTTCTTTTGTCTTTTGTTTGCACAATACATAATACTGATTACGGACCAGGCACAATGAGTACCATTTGTTGTAGTAAACACAACATTCAAAGTTGCCGCTGCGGTGTGCCTGGGTCACAAAATTCTGATCAAAACTGAAACAAACTGTCAAACTAGACGTTGCAGATCAAATATGAATTAAGATCCAGCCATTGCACAATCCTATTTCTCGCCTAAAATGTAGTCAGAAACATATTTTAGTGAACCTTTTAAGGTGGAAAAAGAGAATGTTTATGAGCAAGCCGCCATGTTCTTTCCTGTTTGAAAAAACTGAGACAAGTCAAGGACCACCCACATGCAGAAGTCCAAACGCATTAACTGCACACCCACTGCCCAAAGGTTGATACCCAGAAACGTCCCGAACACAACAAACTAAGTTAATCCCAGGCAGAGTGAAGGGTCTCTGCAGATACAGACACCAACACTTTTCTTTTTTCTTTTAGGAGAATGCTACTCATTGTGCCTTTAACCAGTGGCGGCCGATGGGTACTTCGCCACTAGGGGCGCTATACCAAACATTTTGCAAATGTTTGGTAAAAAAAAGCCCAACACAAACACGCACAGCTCTCTCTCTCTCTCAGATGATGTCAGATCCATTCAATAATAAACACATTTGTAGGGCGGCTAGGTGGTGTAGTGGGCAAGGCACTCGCCACCAGTGTGGAGACGCTAGGATTCGCGTGTTCGAATCCAGCTCTCCACATTGTTTTCAGTTTAGCTGGTCGTCCGCAGTAATACACATTGGCCGTATTACGGGGAGGGAAAACTGAAGGGTGGGGATCGAACGTTGTGAACAAGCGACTCCTACAAGTCGGTTGGTGCGCCTGCGCAGTAGAATCAGGAAGTGTCGGGGGCAGCGTGAGCCTCCCACGCGTTACTCCTCGACACTGAGAGATCGAGCTGCGCAGGTGAAAAGATGCGACTGCTGTTACCTCAAGTACCGGAGGGGACTTGTGCTATGTATGACTTAGTCCACATTGCAGCCGGCTTGTGGGAGGCAAGAAACAGCGTTCGTGACAGGGGAGGGTTGAATTGGATGATACGAAATTGGGATGGGAGAAAATATAGAAAAATGGGAGAAAAAGTGGATAAAAAAAAAATAATAAACACATTTGTAAAGCTCGTTATTTTAAACAAGTTACCATTCATTGTCTGAGTGGTTATGTCCCACAAGCGGCGAAATTAGAGAGAGAGAGAGAGAGCGAGAGAGAGAGAGAGAGAGCGAGAGAGAGAGCATTTTAGTAAAGTTACATTTTCAACAAGATTGCTGCTATTTAAACACTTCATGGAAACGGGGTAACGTTAACCTTATGTCGACTGTAGTATTGTATGACCTCGACATAACGTTTAAACGTTAACGTTACTCCGTTTCCATGAAGTAATTATAAAAGTGGCCAGCTAAACTAACGGAGCTAACAGCTAGCAGTAGCTGTAACGTTACAACGTTATGCAGCATCAGTAGACAACGTATCATGTATTAAACTAGAGTTAAGATCGCTAATCTACCTTGTTGTTGGCTTGTTGATAAAGTATATCCACTCCATGGCATTGTCCATCCAGCCTGTGTTGATGTCCATCCATTGTTGTCCCTCCGCATCCATATAGCTTGTTGTTAGCCAACAAGCTGTGTGAGTGAAGAGCTGTGTCTTTGTCCATTTCCGCCTCGAACAGCCTGCAAACTACCTGGCGTTCTATCGCCACGCTCTAAGACAAACTCTAACCTTAACCAACTTTGAAAGAGTGCCTAAGCTTAACAGTCTAAAGAATTTGCAGTCACGGTACGCTCGTCTAAGACAAACAGCTGCCTGCATCATTCTCACAACAACACAACTATTCTCCACCGACCAACCTAGGAATAACCTAGAAATTGGATTCGGCCAATCAGAGATCGTCTCTGTGAAATTCTGCTACGGAAAAAAATACTGGCGTCGGCCAATCAGAGAGCGTCTCCGCGAAATGCGGCTACAGATATTCTTGACGCTACTGGCTAGACCGCTTCAAATCGCGCCCGGATTCCAACATAATAGTCATATTTCAACGCACAACGCGTTATGCACTGATTGGCTGTGACGGATACAGCGATCAAACTGTGACGCGCACTCAGAGCGCTATCGCGTATAGCCCGGGCAGAGAAATACAAAAAAAAAAAAAAAAACGTGATGTCACTTCCTGCTTTGGAAAACGAGTGTTTTTTAATTGCGATAATAACGTTATATTGTGCATTGGAAACACAAACATACTTAAAATGAGTAAATATTATTAATTTTAAACATGTTTATATTATTTATAGGGCTATAAAACTAAAAACTAAAAACTTATTTTTCTTGTTCTGTCATATAACCAGGGTAGGGCCTGAGGGGGGGCGGCGCCCGAGCGCCCCTAGTGGCGAGCCGCCACTGCCTTTAACCCTTTCACTACCACACTACAGACAGTTACATTTGATAGTTTTGTTTTTAACCCTTTCACTACCATACTACAAATGGTTAATGCTTTCACAACCACACTACAGAAGGTTAGGTGTACAGTATATAGATGCAAAGCATTCTCGTCTAGATTTAACTGGTCTTACACAAAGTGCCATGCCAGTGAGCCACCACTAGGGGCAGAGGATTCCTGTGAGTAAATTGCTGATAGTCAATATCTATACAAAATAATAACATTATATATACATGTATTATTTTTTATTAGCAAAGGGTGCACATACTAACATCATGTTAGTATGTGCACCCTTTGCTAATAAAAAATACCACTGATGGCAGTAAAAAAACAAACACAAACTTTAAAAGACATATATTTTTATTTATTCAAATGATTCAAGCAATTCCCTGATTTACATCTGAAATTCCTATAGTATGTATATCCTCATATATTTACAAGTATACTGTATTTTATATTTATAGCATTATGTAACATATTAACTGTAAAAACATTGACTCTGGTCAAGATCTGGAAAGTGTAAAACCTTTACCAAATAATTGTCCTGAGACAAAAAGGAAAAGAAAAAATATATTAACAGATTTATTTCATTATACTAACCCCAATTCTACGCATAACTCAAACATCACAATAGTGGAAGCCTTAATGAGAGATTTTTTGGCTAGTTTGGGTTGTTCACATTGGAACAAGAAAAGAAAACCCTCAAGTCACACAATGTTTGAGGGATGTGGAAGGAAACCACATAGACATGGTAAATGGCTGCTTTTTTATATAGTGCTTTTATCCAAAGCGCTTTACAATTTGTTACTCACATTTTACCCATTCACTCACACATTCACACACCGACGGCGGAGGCAACCATGCAAGGTGCCAACCTGCTCATCGGGAGCAATAGGGGTTAAGTGTCTTGCTCAAGGACACATCGACACGCTGCCTGGGAGGAGCGGGAATCGAACCGGGAACCTCCGGATTGCCAGATGACTGCTCTACCTCCCAAGCCACTGTCGCCCCATTAACAGGTACAGGAACATACTGTCAGCGTTGCCCAACTCCTCTGAAAGTTCAATTTCCGGTACAGCGTTCGGCCGCCACTCCTCCATCTCACACCTCTCTCAACTACCCAGGGCTTAGACCTCAACCCATAATCCCAGCCTGATAGCGGGACCTCTGCAGGAGGCGTTCGCCATTCTTCTTCCTGCCTTTAACTAGCAGCTACACCTGTGTGTGTCTCTCTCTCTCTCTCTCTCTCTCTCTCTCTCTCTCTCTCTCTCTCTCTCTCTCTCTCTCTCTCTCTCTCTCTCTCTCTCTCTCTCTCTCTGTGCATAGATATACATATATTCATATATATTTATAATCGTGTTTATTTTTTTTTTTTTTTTTTTTTAACTAAACTGTAAACACTATCATAGCTAATTCTGCCACCTGTGGTTACAAAGCACTTTTCATTGTAGAACCCTTTGATATGGCAATATTCAATAAATCACACAATGAAAAGAGCAGTGACAACTTTTAAACCACTGCATGTTACTTGTACAGAATAGTTTACAAGTTCTGTGAGACACTATTAGGGGTGGGGGAGCATTTCATGGAAATGTATTGCTGACTGAAAATCTCACTAATTCAGCCAAAAAATCCCTAGTTCACATAGCTGGGACATTGATAGTTGTCTGTAAACTAATAATTCCCGCAATAGCTGTTTCCTGAGGCATCTGACTTACTCATCTAACTTCAGCAACCATAATGAAAGCGTAATTGTATAGTACTCCTGCAACCCTGCCTGAGTTATTACCCTACTCTTAGCAACCCTGCCTGAGTTACTGGCCTACTCTTAGCAACCCTGCCTTAGTTACTGGCCTACTCTTAGCAACCCTGCCTGAGTTACTGGCCTACTCTTAGCAACCCTGCCTGAGTTGATTGATTGATTGATTGATTGATTGATTGATTGATTGATTGATTGATTGATTGATTGATTGATTGATTGATTGATTGAAAACATTATTAACAGATTGCAGAATGGGTACAGTACAGCTCAATACATACAATTGTTAAGGGGATGCAGACCAGAGAAAGACTTTCGTCTTGTTTACATCAGGGTCCCCCATTTTCAATTCATCATAACATATATGACATACACGACATACAGATAGACAGTACTGCTACATCTATATGACATACCAGATTTGCAAATACAGTACTGTCTGTGATACAAAAAGAGTCCAGAAAAGAGAGTATATACATTTGACGTAGAAACTGTACATTGGAGGCGGTTGGGTAGGTGGGGTGGGGTTGGGGGGGGGGGGGGGGGGGGGACTGTACATTGGAGGTGGTTGGGTGGGGGGGGGGGGGGGGTTGGGTAGGAGGGGTGGGTGGGGGACACTGTACAAATGTCTTATGTCTTAGCTGTACAAATGTCATTTGCATAAATTAGGAACAGTAGCGGTAGTTATTAGCCTACTCTTAGCAACCCTTCCTGAGTTACTGGCCTACTCTTAGCAACCATGACTGGCTACCATATACCATACTGGCATAACTGGCTGCTAGCCTACATGATAGGAAACATCTGCAGGGGTAGCTGCAAACCAGAGAGACGATGCTACTTGTAACATCACCCTCTTTTCACCTTTCTACATGATACAAAGCTCAGTGAACATTCTGTAAAGAGACGTAGATCTCTAAAAACCATGAGCAACCGACTCATAATGGAGATGGATCTTTCAACCTCTGTCGGCCTCACACAAATATGCCCACTCTCTTTTGTAACAATAATCCCATCTGTAAAATTAATGTTGAATGTTATTACTGGTGTTAGTATCAGCTGGCAAATTTTTGGCTATTCACAGCAACGTGCACGTGCCAGACTTGGCATCGCCACCACCACCACCACCACCCATACCTGCTGAGGACTCCTTCCTGCCGGGGTCATTGAGCTCATCGAACAGTCCCGTCTCAATCATCTCCTGCTGCCATTGGATCGGCACAGCACCTGAGCTGAACTCCTTGAAGAATTTGTCATCGACGCCGTCAAGCACGATGCCCTTGATCTCAGAGAATTCAGCAATGTCACCTGTGTCCTTGGCGTAGACAACGTTGGGTTTAGGGACCCATGGAGGGGGCACCAAACCGGCCTCCAGACGTGGAAAGTTGATGGACTTGAACCATGCGTGCTTCCTGGGGTCCTCCATGTTGTTCCTATGAGAGAAAGGAAATAATTTTCTGATTAGAAACAGACATCAGGCGCCCCAGTGGCGAACCACATAGCGCGCTCAGCCGCGACACGGTCGACCCGGGTTCGACTCCCGAACCCGTCGTTATTTGCCGAATGTCTTCCCCCCACTCTGTCTCCCATTCCTCTTCTGTCTCTCTCTACTGGACTGCCCAGTAGCAATAAAGCGATAAAACGCCAAAAGATTTATCTTTAGAAACAGACATCAACTCCTTACTAACTCCCAACTTTCTGAGGTAATACAATGAGAAAACCATGCAGTGAGAAGATGCAATGTTAGACAACATTGCAAATGTATTTTCTGCAAATATCCCAATAGAGGCCTTGCACAGAATATTTGTGTAGTTCTCTGTCTTCCAACATGGCTACCTGTAACAAAGCAACCATTGTTTTGTACGTGGCAATGGAATAGATGGTTGCTATGTGCAAAACAAAACAACTGGTTGCTATGTGTTGATATAGTATGTGTAATATATCAACAAAAAATTACTAAATCTGTTTATTACTGGATCTTATCAAATAAAATGTCATGGTTTTCCAGTGTTTTCCCTACTCTACCACTGCACAGAAATTAGGCATTTTCTTTCAAAAGTGGTTACCAAATACCAATGGTTGCAGGCAGCCACCCTGGAAGAAAGAGAACTACACAAACATTCTGTGCAAGGCCTCTATTAGCTAAAACTGGAATACTGGTGTTACAATATAGGCAGGGGATTTACTGGTAATTCACTGCAGCTTTTCTTAGCTGTAGCGACTAAAACAAATGTATGTTATCAGGTGTGAAATAACAGGCCAATTTAGCCATCATGCAATATGCGACATGTTCCCTCATTTACCATAGTTAGCCCTGACCTCTACCGTAACCCATTAATCATGTCTTAATTGCCTACTTTCCCTAAATGATACCCATCCCTCCTCACTAATAGTGACTTACATCTAACTCCGGTGGTTAGAGAGACTGTTCCATAATCAGAAGGTGATTGATTGAATTTTGATTGAAAATGTTATTAACAGATTGCAGAATGGGTACAATACAGTACGGCTCAATACACACAATTGTTATGGGGATGCAGACCAGAGAAAGACTTTCGTCTTGTTTACATCAGGGTCCCCTGATCACAGGTCACAGGTTTTATCCCTGTGGATCCCTACAGTGGACATTCCTGTCAAAACAGTCCCTTGAGCAAGACACTGAACCTCTTCTGTGTTAGGGGTGCTGAGTCTGTGTGCTCAGACCCGGCCTGGGACGATACATATGTGCGTCTCTGAGGGGATACGGGAAGAAATTAACTCTTAATTAGCAACAACATATGTGTGATATGGAGTACTGTTAAAACGCCTTACTTTACACCCAGACGCTCCTCCATCTTCTTCTTGAGGAACCCCTCAATGCAGTCTTTGGTCACGGGGTCGAAGCACTTGTGTTCCCACGGGGGCTCGTCCTCCTGGATCCGCCGCTGGACCTCCTCCTTCTCCACCCCCTTCTTCTTGCTGCCGGGGCCTTTGAAAGGAGTGTAGCCGGCGACCATCTCGTAGATACTGGCGCCCAGGGCCCACCAGTCCACCGATGTCCTGTACGGGGTCTTGGTCAGGAGCTCGGGGGCCATGTACGCTCCCGTGCCGGCCTAGAGAGAGTGAGAGAGAGAGAAAGGGAAAGAGAGAGGCATGGATTGGAGAAAAAATTAAGGAAATGAGTGATACGATACACGTCGAGGGAGAAGAAAGTGTCAATTGTGATTATTCCGAAGTCGGTCTACACTTTTTCTGTCTTTTACCATAGACATGTCCTGACATTCCAGGCACTGATTTAAGCGATACTCTAGAAACACTTAACCCTTTCACTACCACACTACAGAAGGTTAACCCTTTACTACCACACTACAGAAGGTTAACCCTTTACTACCACACTACAGAATGTTAACCCTTTCACTGCCTTTCACTGCCACACGACAAATGGTTAACCCTTTCACAACCACACTACAGAAGGTAGGTACCTTTCACTGCGACAATACAGAAGGTTAACCCTTTCACTGCCACACGACAAAATAATGTCTATATTGAGTGATATATTGATATATATGTGTGATATATAGCCTACTATAGATTAAGACCTGCTGTGCTAAACAAGTTTAAAGGGATACAGTGGGTACAGTGGTGTAGAGGTTGTGTGAACACTGTGAATATGGTTATCCTCTGTCATCACACACATTCACACACACACACACACACCCCTCCTCTCGCTCTCTCCCCCTACTTCTAACTGACCTCAGTTGTGGTCTAGGAGGACAGGGAGCTTAATGCTAATACTAATTGGCTACTAGCTGTCAAGAGTCACGTGTGTCTTGTACACGCTGACAGAATGCCTCCTCGGCTGCTGACGTCAAAGTTGTGTCCATTTATGGACACCATGTTGCCCACCAGCAGAGAGTAGGAATAGAATAAAAGTACTTTATTGATCCCAAGGAAAATTCAGCATTAGGCCTATAGATTGCTCACAATAAACATTTAGGTAGTCACAAATCTAAAATAAGAAGAAATGTACAGTAAAAAAATGTAGATGTAAAATGTCCTGGAAGATATACAAGAGTTTATACTGTTACTCTGTGCTCACTGCTCAGTGAGGCACAGTGAGGCGTTATATAGTCTGATGGCCGTTGGAATGAAGGACTTATCCTACAGTTGTTTTATTGATTATTCTTGTTTGATTTTTTTATATGTTTGTATCCAGACCCCAGGAAGAATATTAGCTGCTGAGGCAGTGACTAATGGGGATCTGAAATAAAGAAATTAAATTTAGGAGTTATCATACAGCTATGCATAAATACACCTCTGATAGTGTGTGATTCATGGATATGTATGACAGCACAGACACGTATGATGAATGCACACACGTGAAGAGGAGCACAGAGGTCTTCCACGCAATGACGACATGCAAATGCACCGACAATGATCACTCTTTTGACACCTCTCATTCCAGCTGAAAGCCATCTGACTAACAGGTTCTGATAATCGATGTCCGAGGACAGCAACCATGGTGATTGGAGGATCAAGAAAAGAGGGCGGAGTTTGAGATTGGTCAATTGGATGACACTGGCATCCCCTGAGCTGTCAGCCATTTGACATGAAATGGTCAAGGACTTACACAGAAAGACCCCTCTTAATTATTCTGTGCTCATGATCCAATTGGTCCAATGGCCTGACTGGTCTTGCTAAGATGGTATGATTCCATTGGCCATACAAACCGGAGGTCTGTGTGTGCAAACCTTTGTCTCTAATACCCAACCATTCTGAGGATTATATAAATAGACTGCATTTATAATGGACTGCATTTATATAGCACTTTCATCCAAATTTGTTCCTCACATTCACCCATTCACTCACAAATTCACACACTGACGGCGGAGACAACCATGCAAGGTGCCAACCTGCTCATCAGGAGCAATTAGGGGTTAAGTGTCTTGCCCGGGAGGAGTGGGAATCGAAACCAGGAACCTTCCGATTACCAGACAACCGTTCTACCTACTGATCCACTGTCACCCCCCCCCCCCCCATATAGATTTAGGGTTACTTGAAAATGTTGTAGCACCACAAATTACACTCCATTGAGCACTCCTGGTGCTTAAACTCTTCAACTCTACCCGAATGCCTTTTCATAACCATGGATTGTGCATTTGATGCATGTCTTTTAAAGTAAAACCTTTGATTGGTTGTCAATCAGTACAACTAAACAGATGAATAGATAGGCTTAAATAATAGGCATATTCCCATCTATGGAATGGCCACCATGGTTCTGTAATTGACCCCATCTATGACCTTAGTCCAACTGAACATTATGTAATTTATGTATCAATATATGTATAAATGTATGTCTGTTCAAATATGTATATGTGCCAATATGTATTCTATTTTTGTATGTGGTTATACAGAAAATGCACAATAAAAACTACTGAAGTCTGCACAATCAGTCCTCAACTATTTAACTGTCCATCTAAATGTCCAGACAAGTTTAAGCCAAAAGGCACTAAATGCACACAGCAAGGCTCTATATTTCATCATACTCAACAATTTTTTTTTTACCTTTACTCGGATCATGGAACACACTTGTGTAATGCCTACAAAGTAAGAGGATTAGGGACCAAAGCCAGGTGGTGGGGTGGGGTGGGTGGGGGCAGTGGAGGGTAGTAGACAAGTCATTCTGGCCGGCCGCTGAGCATCAGAGAGAAGTAGTGGATAATGAGATTACTGGCTTGCAGCTTACTCTTTGCTATCGCAGGTAAGCCCATTGGAAAAGCCTTGTAGTCTACAGGGGAAGTACAGGCAATGTGGAATGAGAAGTTTTGTCGCATTGACAACTTTTCATTCTTTCGTATTCTCAAGAGATTCTCTCTTAGCTGTAAGCCTCACTTGGTGATGAATAAGAGCAGTGTCTACAGAATGACGTGGACGAGAATACACAATGCAGACCTTTGCGACTTGTTGTGTTCTATGCAATGCACACATGGTGACTTACATGTACAGACATGATTTTTCAACATCTCTAAAGAAACAACTAAATACATGCAACCAAACTGTAAAAGGAGAATGTCATGGACTCAATACCCAAAATGACCCTAACCTAGCACTGGAGTCCCTCATTGAGCCCTTACACAGAACGGTTGCCTATAATTGGCTGGGCTATAATCTGACTGCGACAGGATCAAATTTGTTATATAATGGACTCAGAGACTCTCACTGGTCAGATCTTTAAGCAATCTTGTAATTCCCGTCCAGATTTAAAGTGAGAAGCAGAAATCAAGGGTGACACCCTTGTGTGTATTATTACACTCATTTAAACCCACAGTCTGCTGACTTTTGACTTTCCGTAAAGCACATTGCACTCAAGCTCAACTACACATGACCAATGTAGAGGAGATACCCTGGCCCAGGGTATTCAAGTTTTTGAAGGGTTTGAACAATAGCTTAGAGAAGAGATGTTGGCATGACAACTTGCCAACTTTTTATGATCACCATCATCATGTCATCCCGATAGCTATGATTTTACAACTTTTACAACTCAGTGTGCTCGCAATGCTGTTGAAAGTCAACCAAAAGTGAATGGATCAGCACATTCAATGTCACATTCACACAGGCCTACTTACACACTGGCTGATGCTTTTCCCCGGACGCAGCTCCACAGCCAGACCCAAATCTGAGAGTCGACACTGGCCTAGGCTGTCGAGCAGCACGTTCTCTGGCTTCATGTCACGGTATACAATATCCATTTCATGCAGATGGAGAATGCCGCAGGTGATCTGTGCGGTGTAGTGGATGATGCGCTTCATCTCAATGCCCTGGTCTTTACCCGAACCGTCATAGCCAATGTGATAGATATGGTACTTGAGATCTCCTCCATTCATCAGTGTCATGACCAGGCACAGGTGGGTCTTGGTGTCGTAGGCATAGGCCAGATTGACCAGGAACAGACTGTTGACCTTCTCCAGGATCTTCTTCTCCAGCAGGGCCATCTTCTCACCACTTTTCTTTTTCAGGCGCAGCTTGTCCAGTTTCTTGCAGGCGTACATCTGCCCTGTGTTCTTCACCTGTACCGCACACACCTGGAAAGGGAGAGCAGAAATAGGTCAAATGTCTTGGTCCTTGAAAACCAGAACAATGTAGAGTTTCTTTTTGTGTAGAAAGGTAGAACGGTTTTAATACAGTATTTGATGGTAATTTCGTAAACTTGGCTTTAGATGGTGACTTTTTGTAATGTATTTCATACGTTTCTGGACCATAAAATAAATGGTCAGTGTATGGTATGGAAAACATATATTAGAATATTTGTCATATATAAATATCTACAGGAAAGTGAACATATGTCAAATATAATGGTACAAAAATAATCACGTTCATATAAGACATTTCTACAACTTTTTCACTTGGGTTGCCCATCACCAGCCCACTCTATTAATGTTTTCTCTTTTACACGGTTCTCATATGATAAAACCCTATCATTGTTATTGACTTGATATAGCCACCCTGCCATGGATGTATGCCACATATATTGCGAACCCTATTGAGATCAAATGAATGCCTCTTGACCAGTTCATTCAGAGGTAGCTAATGCTATATGTATCTAGTAACTATGCACTAACTGGAGTGCATTTAAAAATAAAATAAATAAAGAAAAATTGATATTTGGATACTTGGATACTTGTATGCCACAAGACTTTGTTCATTGAGCAGCATTTGGCACGATTACCTTTAGACAGTAAATCCTGATCCATGACTTCACAGAACATCCCTTCTCGTGGCTTAGTTGAGACCTTCCTTCTCCCCCAACAGAAAAGCCACCCTACCCTTACATTACTACACAAGCCATTCCAAGAACTTTGATGTTTTAGTTTGATTTGACTATCTCTGAAAGAGTTATAAGAGCTCATATAAGCCATGTCATGTCACATGGATCTACCTTTTAGTCTTTGCTGAAATCAAAGGTTCTCTTGACCTCTGCTGCTTCAGATATTACCTCATTGTAGTGACTTACTCAAATAAATCAGACAAGCCTTATTTTTTACTTTGACATTTATAGGGTGGTGCAAGAAAGCAAACTTAAGGCAGAATATACAATGGAATTACACTTACCTCTCCGAATCCTCCCTTGCCCAGAGTCCTGAACTCGTAAAAGTATTTATCGCTGATGGGCTGCTTCTCGTACTCTTTCCACTGCAAGAATTTATCATAGAAAAGGCTGGCCTGGTATTCCGTGAAGGGTTTGCCTTTCAGAAACTCTCTCGTGCCTTCCTGGACCTTCCCTTTCATCACCTCATCAAAATCCTTATCCGTCACAGCCTTGCATTTGTCGGAGGCTTCCCCGGTGAGGAAAGCGAGGAAGTTCTTGGAGTCGGCCTTGCAGTACTTCTTCATGATGTTCTGGCGTGATTTGTCCTTCCCGGGACCTTCGGCCAGATCCCATTCTAACAGATCATCCAGGAATACAGCAGCATTCTTATACTCAGGTTGGTTGGCCAGGTATAGGCGGAAGAACTTCTTGCCCACGGGCTGCTTCTCGCAAACCGTCTCAAACTCCTTTTCAACTGTACCCCGTGCTGCAACACACTGGTCAGGCTTGGGGAGCGACAGACTGCGGCGGCGCTTTTTCATCTCCTTCTCATCGCCGCCCTGGGCTTTTAGGTAGGCCGTATTGGCCACCAGGTTATCTAGTCCCCCCATGTCCATCTTGGCGGCTGTGTCTGGTCGGTCCGCTCTAAGTGACTGGGTTCTTCAGTGGCTTCCTAGGGATACACCCTCGCTCGACCGGCGGTGCAGTGTTTCGGGGTTTGTGTGTCCGTGCAACTCGCTCCAAAGCCAGTGCGCGAATGGGCTGCTTCACCAAGCCTACCTGCAAACACAAGGCACACTGACACACCCATGAATTACTCATTTAGAATTAAATACCTGGGAGGGATTTTGGCTTAAGGATCTTTGCGTGGTCTATTTGTGGCTGCTGCTCACAGAAAGGGAACCGTAAGAGGGCTCTATCCTAAGAGGCTTTGGGGCCCACTATATTTGGCCATGACTGTTGGGCTGCTGCTAACAGCAGGTTCCACACTGGGTTCTGTTGAGTAAACACTAAAGGTGAGATGATGATCTAAAAAGCCAAGAGAGCATGCTGGACGTACACATTCACCTACAACCAGGGCCAGACTGGGAAAATTTGTGGGCCATTTTGAAGGACAGGCCACCAGCCCAATGGCCAACTCATCTTCACTATCACACCGTCACATTTAGAAACACTGGCCTGACTGAAATTCTTCTTTTTTATTTTTTGGGTGGGGGGGCATGCAGGTCACTTAGCTGGTCAAGCCACCGGGAAAACTCCGGTACTCCTGATAGCCAGTCAGGGCCTCCCTGCTGCTAACATATTTCCATGCAGACAAGAAGTTGAGCATCGCCCCGTAACTTTGTAATTTATGTGTATGAAATGCTGTCAAGGGCCATTGGGCAAGGCTTTTTGTAGCAAAGGGTAAAAACATTTTGAAATTGGACATTTCAAGAATTTAGCCTGTAGTTTAGGACACAGACATCTACAGTATATTATGGGTACTGTTATGGGTACCGCCTTCTATCACCTCAGAAACATCTCCAGATTCGGACCATCACTCTCCGACTCCACAGCAGAGACTCTCATACATGCCTTTGTCACCTCCCGCCTGGACTACTGTAACGAAGCGCCTGTAATGGGGTCCTGTCCGTGGTTCGAAGGAAACCCCTGGACAGGCTCCAGTATGTTCAAAACTCAGCTGCCATGGTTCTCACCCGCACCAAACCCTGGCAGCATATCACCCCCACCCTCATCCATCTTCACTGGCTCCCCATCAAATCCCGCATCACCTACAAAACCCTCCTCATCACTTACAAGTCCCTCCATGCTCTGGCACCTCAGTACCTCACTGACCTCCTCCACCCCCACACCCAGTCACGTTCCCTGCGGTCCTCGGACACTGGTCAGCTCTCCATTCCCCTGAACCAGACTGCAGACTTTTGGGGACAGAGCTTTCAGCATGGCAGCTCCCACCCTCTGGAACTCCCTCCCTGCAGAACTCCGCAATGCCCCAACTCTGGACTGCTTCATAAAACTGCTCAAAACTCACCTCTTTAACATGGCCTTTGACCCCTAGCTTCCTATATTTAATGTTGTGTGTCTGTCTACCAAGTTTGTCTCTTGTTATTGCCCTATGTAAAGTGACCTTGGGTTTCATGAACGGCTCTATATAAAACGAAGTTATTATTATTATTATTATTATTATTATTATTATTATTATTATTATTATTATTATTATTATTATTATTATTATTATTATTATTATTATTATTATTATTATTATTATTATTATTATTATTATTACTGTTAGTACTACCATACACAACATAGGTCAAAGGAAATACAGTGGTGTTTGGAGGTTACAGGAGCAAAGTACAGTTAATAGTTTCAGAGTAAACAATGGCTTTCAGGCAAGCCAGACAATCTCTCTCTCTCTCTCTCTCTCTCTCTCTCTCTCTCTCTCTCTCTCTCTCTCTCTCTCTCTCTCTCTCTCTCTCTCTCTCTCTCTCTCTCTCTCTCTCTCTCTCTCTCTCTCTCTCTCTCTCTCTGCTTGTGGCCCCTGGTAAGAGACCACATGTCTAAAGCCCAGCAGGCCCAAGCCAGGGTCTATAATCGCGGCACTCAACCCAGATAATTTCAGCCAGGAGATAGAGTGTTAGTTTTGGTTCCCACCTCTGAATGCAAGTTTCTAGCCAAATGGCACAGACCCTATGATGTAATTGAGAAAGTGGGACCAGTGAATTATAGAGTGCGACAGCCGGGGAGGCATCCTTGATGGATACCAGTCCGGTCCCAACCGCTTGAAGTCCCCACATGGGAGACCAACTCAGCGCTCCCCAGAAGAATGACTTGAGAGAGTTGGTGGAATGCCATCGGGATGTGTTTTCCACGGAACCAGGAAGGACCGAGGTCATACACCACCACATCCCCACGATCAGAGAAACATTTTTTAAACTTCGTCCCTACCGGCTCCCTGAGGCCAGAAGACAGGCAGTGAGAAAAGAGTGAATAACATGTTACAGGCGGGAGTCATTGTGGAGTCCAACAGTGGGTGGTGTTGTCCCATTGTGCTGGTCCCTAAGCAAGATGGAACCCCAAGGTTTTGTAACGATTTCCGCCAGCTAAATGCCATCTCCAAGTTCGACACTTACCCTATGCTCAGAGTGGATGAGCTAATCGAGAGGCTAGGAAAGGCAAGGCTTATAACCACTCTAGACCTCACCAAAGGCTACTGGCAGGTCCCCCTAGCCCCCGAAGATAGGGAGAAAACAGCGTTTGCCACCCCAGAGGGGTTGGTCCATTATGTTGTTCTCCCCTTTGCACGACACGGCGCTCCCGCCACATTACAGAGGTTGATGGACCAGATCCTCAGACCCCACGAGAGTATGCGGCAGCCTACATCGATTACATCATTATTCACGGCGAGGATTGGGGGACCCATCTACGGCAGGTCACAGCTGTCCTACAAGCCTTGAGAGGGGGCAGGGCTAAGTGCTAACCCAAAGAAATGTCACCTGGGCCTACAGGATGCTGACTACCTGGGTTACACCATCAGGAGGGGGTGTATCAGACCCCAGGCCGGCAAGGTTGAGGCCATCTGGAGCTGGCCCCGCCCCCCAACCAGCAGGTACGAACCTTCATAGGCTTAGCCAGCTATTACCGGCATTTTGTCTCCCACTTCTCTGCCTTAGCAGCTCCCCTGACCGACCTGACGAGGAATAAATGTGCCAGACCAGGTCCTGTGGACAGAAGAGACGAAGAGAGCCTTTCAGCAGCTATGTTCAGAACCCGTGTTGGTGACCCCCGACTTCTGCCAGCCTCTGCTGGTGCAGACAGATGCATCGGAGACTGGGGTGGGTGCCGTCCTATCGCAACTGAGAGAAGGTGAGGAACACCCAGTAATCTACATCAGTCGCAAGTTACTACCCTGGAGAAGAATTACTCCACGATTGAGGAGTGCCTGGCGATAAAATGGGCCCTCGAGGAGTTAAAATACTATCTGCTGGGACGGCGCTTCACCCTAGTCACGGATCAACCTACACTCCCTGTCCCCCTCCACGCTCTCCTCTGACATCCTGAGCTCGACCCTTGAGTGAGACTTTCTCTGCTCTCCCTTCAGATACGCCAACCTCCACCCTTCTTTCAGCCCTCTCAACCTCCTTCGACAAGCTCTGTCCTCTCACCAAGAAACCTGCCAGCCATTCCCCAGCCAGACCATGGCTGATGGATGCAGTTCGAAAAGAAAGAGTCTGAGAGCAGCTGAAAATAAGTACAAAAAGATCCACCTCACCAGTGCCATCACTACTTATTGACCTCTTGTCAGCATTCTCCAAATATATTACTATTGCCGAAACCTCTTTCTTTCACCATAAGATTGAGGCCTCGGCAAAGAGCTGCCATCATGTCCTCCCTCCTCCCTCACTCTCTCTCTGCAGAGGACTGCGACACAGGGGCGGCTGACTGATTATGGCGATTTGTGAGTCACCCTCCCTGCCACAGGCAATTTATTTCTTTATTTCTTTTTTTACATAAATTTTTTACCAAATAATGATGTATGATAAATATAATAATAATTAAAAAAATCCTGCCTCTGAATATCATAGTCCAATCAGCCGCAGCATCTAATTTTGTTCTGGAATGAATCTCAGAATCACTGTCTGACACTCCATGGGCGACTTCTCTCTGGCTGCCGATCGCCCCTCAGTCCTCTCGTTCATTCATGTGTTGGAATTTTTTTTCCCAAACACCACAACCTCCAATGCATTTATATGGGTTGTTTTAGTGCAAACCCTTACGTGCTTTCGTCATACATAAGTCACACTAGGCTGAGCGCGTGGCATTCGTTTGATATCATGTCCGGAATCACGCCAACCAGGAAATAACTAACGTTGTTGTTGACTTGTTGTCGTCATCGAAAAATCTTTAATAATCACAAGATACATTCAGTGCTGGATCTAACTAAATGGATTTATGGAGACACATTTATGGAAAGTTCAAGCCCGACCACACAAAGCTTCTCGAAGGGTTAGCGCGACACACAGTGGCTTTTCCAATGTTCTACCGGCAGCAAATAAAAGTGAATCTCAGCCTCTGCGTTATGATATTATAATATGAAAATGTAATTGTAGTGCTGTCAGACACGGATACGGGTTGTCTGATTGATTGATTGATTGAAAAGTTTATTAACAGATTGCAGAATGGGTACAGTACAGTACAGCTCAATACATACAATTGTTAAGGGGATGCAGACCAGAGAAAGACTTTCGACTTGTTTACATCAGGGTCCCCCATTTTCAATTCATCATAACATATATGACATACATGACATACAGATAGACAGTACTGCTACATCTATACATTTATGACATATCAGATTTGCAAATACAGTACTGTTTGTGATACAAAAGTGTCCAGAAAAGGAGTGTATATACATTTGGCATAGAAACTGCTACATTGGAGGAGGTTGGTTTGGGTGGGGTGGGGTTGGGTGGGTTGGGTGAGGGCTGTACATTGGAGGTGGGGGGGGGGGGGGGGGGGGGGGGGGGTTGGGAAGGGGGGGACACACACATTTTACACTGTACATTGGAATATTGACAAAGCCTTACTTGGTCATTTACTGTACAACTAGGTTAGGACATTTGTAGGGGCCAGTTTCGAATTGCAGTCTCACGTAGGTGTTTTTTTGAGAGTGTTTTTGAAGGTGGGTAGTGATTCACATTCCTTTACAGCTTTAGGCAGGGCGTTCCACATTGATGTGGCATAATTGCGAACGTGTTTAGTCCCTTGTTTGATCCGAATCTGGGTTTTACATGATTTGTGGAGCTCCCTCTGGTGTTGTGATCGTGGTATTCACTGACCTTTGGGAAGTATTTTGACATGTACATGGGTACCTTGGTCGCGTAGTGTATCTTGTAGACCAGGCCATTGCAAGTTGCTGTACTCTGTCGTCTACTCTAAGCCATCCTAGGTTGTCAAAGTGGGCAGGGGTGAGGTGGGTTCTAGGAGTCAGGTCAAGTAGTAGTCTGACTAGCTTGTTTTGAGATGTTTGTAATTTGTTTTTTAGTGCCTTGAGGTGCTTTGGTACCATGAGGTGCAAGCATAGTCGTAGTACCCTTGAATGAGTGCTCCTGCTAGAGTCTTCAGGGTATTCTTGTTTACCAGAGCGGAGATCGGTACAAGAATCGCGTTCGTTGGTTGACTTTTTTTATTACATTGGATGCCATTTTGTCACAGGAAAGATTAGCCTCTAGGATGGAACCCAGGTAGGTAATTTCATCTTTCCTTGTGACAATATTGTCACCCACTGTAACCGAGAAGCCGTCGGTCTTGCTGAGTTTGTTATTTGAACCGAAGAGAATGGACTCTGTTTTTGCCCATGTGTAATGATAGTTTGTTGTCGGCGAGCCATATGCAGATTTTGCCTAGTTCCGAGCTGAGGGCTTTTTCAACCTGTAACTTGTTCTTGTCAGAGACCAGCAGGGCTGAGTCGTCCGGCAAACAGGAACAAGTTGCAGTCACAAGCTGTCTTTTCCCTTTATATTAGTTTGTGCTTCGTTTATGTTAAAATCACAACGATTTTCTTCTGGGGGTCAATGGGTCTCATTCTCGAACGAAGTTACGACAAAATATTTCGTCTTAGCCAGATTTCGGCCTATTTAAGACATATTAGGGCTGGGAGTGGGAGTCTTCAAATTTTCCTGAGATCTTATTTGAGAGCAGAATCTAAGAGTGCTGAGGAGCACACTTAAATATGCTCTCAGCCCACGATCAAATCTCATGATTGATTGACTAATTTAAAATGTTATTATAACTTGACAGACTGTGTTCTCATAGTGATTCCTTCACGTCAACGCTACAGGCCTCCTTGGAATTAATTACTTAATCATAATTAAAATAAATATGACAATATTTGTACGATAAGAAATTACGAATTTGATGTCGGAAAAATAAATAATATGGATTCATCTGATCACAGGGCAGCTGGATTACCATATCTGAACCAGCTATTTTGGACAATTAATTACTCAGATATTCAAACACAATTATGCAATTATTGTGAAATGATTGAAAATAATAATAATTTAATGCCTTCTGTGGAATTTGTATTTCTTATTTGTTACACATCTGTTTTAATGATTAATTATATACATTTGAAAGAATGCAGGTCAACATGCAATGTATCCCATTGATTGGTATACAATGGGACAGACCTTTGTTGATTGATTGATTGAAAACTTTATTAACAGATTGCAGAATGGGTACAGTACAGCTCAATTACATAAGGGGATGCAGACCAGAGAAAGAATTTCGTCTTGTTTACATCAGGGTCCCCCATTTACAATTCATCATAACATATATGACACACATGACACAGATAGACAGTACTGCTACTGTACATCTATACATTTATGATACCAGATTTGCAAATACAGTACTGTTTGTGATACAAAAAGAGTCCAGAAAAGAGAGTACATTTGACGTAGAAACTGTTGGAGGAGGTTGGGTAGGGATGGGTGGGGGACAGACTTACACTGTACAAGCAAAACTGTACATTGGAATATTGACAAAACCATACTTGGTCATTTACTGTACATTGGAGGGGGTTGATATAGCTATAAACCTGCATTCCTTCGAATATATCATTAATCAATTAAACTTATATTGAAATACACTATATAGCCTATACCAACACTGAAATGACAGTGGATAAATAAATAAGAACTAAAGCTAATCGGTGGAAATAGACTGCATTAATATTCCATAACAAGTCTTGTGTGCGCCTACGAATGAACAGTAGCCTATAGGCTTATGGAATAATAAGCCTATACTGCGTTCATTCATTACGCCCGCCGTAGGCTATATATATTATGTCATTCATTCATTCATATACAGTACTGCGCGCGCGTGTGTGTGTCTGTGTGTGCGTGCGCGCTGCGGCAGGTGTGTACCAGATTCGGCTCAAATAAGGGACTAAACACGTTTCGCAATTATGCCACATCAATGTGGAACGCCCTACCCAAAGCTGTAAAGGAATGTGGATTACTACCCACTTTCAAAACCTCTCTCAAGGGACACCTACGGGAGACTGCAATTCAACACTGGCCCCTGTAAATATCCTAACCCAACCCCCTCCAATGTACAGTCATTTACCTAGTATGGTTTTGTCAATAGTCCAATGTACAATTTTATTTGTTTGTACAGTGTCTCCTCCCCCCCCCCCCTCAATGTACAGTTTTGCTTGTTTATACAGTGTGCCCCCCCCCCCCCCCCCCCCAACCACCTCCAATGTAAATTACCCAGTATGGTTGTCAATATCCCAATGTACCCAACCCCCCCCACCCAACCTCCTCCAATGTACAGTTTCTACGTCAAATGTATATACTCCCTTTTCTTGACTCCTTCTGTATCACAAACAGTACTGTATTTGCAAATCTGGTATGTCATAAATGTATAGCCATTCCATTTCACACAGCTGCGTCACTAGTTGCCTTATAAGGAACTATGGAGGCGGTGATTTGTATGCAAATGAGCTGAACGGGAACGCGCTTTGGAGTTTACGACAGATTGCCATTCTCCAAGCAGATATCAGATCATATAATTTCTGCGACCGTTTCAGCCACTTAAGACATATCTCCAGCACGTTCAGGACTCAGAGTGTACTTGTCATAGATTATGTCTCAGTGGTTCCAAGATAAGTCTTCCAGAATATATCTTTGGAAAATTTTCGGGAATGAGACCCAATGCCCACAAACATGTCACCTTTTTCATCAGTTTGCAGGTCTGGTTATATACTGTAGTTACTGAAACTGATTGAATATGGCACCGCCCCACCTAGAATATTTTTCACCAGACGCCACTGCGACACCTTCTTTGAGAAAAATGTAGAGAACATGAATGAATGAATGAATGAATGAATGAATGAATGAATGAATGAATGAATGAATGAATGAATGAATGAATGAAAACTTTATTTAACAGATTGCAGAATGGGTACAATACAGTACGGCTCAATACACACAATTGTTAAGGGGGGCAGACCTGAGAAAGACGTTTGTCTTGTTTCCATTAGGGTCCCCCATTTTCAATTCATATAGACCAGGGGTGTCAAACTCATTTTCACAGAGGGCCACATCAGCATTATGGTTGCCCTCAAAGGGCCAAAGACCGTATAAATGTTAATGTAATGTAAAATAAATGTAGCTACTAATTTACATATTGTTAAACATGTTGTTTCTGTATTTATTACTTATTCAAGTTATACATATTGCATATGCATTTGCATAGATGTAAAAATATATGTTAGCTTATGTTATTTTAACAAATAATTTTAGTTTATCAGAACCCCATATTACTCCATTAATCAATGATCAAACCATTCAAGTAAATAACAAAGAAGAAGATCATCAAATACAAGCTATGACATTAAGTTTGTTCAAAACCTTTTTGTCACAGTCAAGAGGGGCAGAACTAACAACTGAGCTGCAAAGAACACGTGGGACAGATGTAGCAGATGTTACAAAAACAAATGGCTGCACACAACCTTGCAGAGGACATCCAACTAATGGAAGATAGTTTAATTAACTTTAATTAACAGATTGCAGAATGGGTACAGTACAGTACAGCTCAATACACACAATTGTTAAGGGGATGCAGACCAGAGAAAGACTTTCGACTTGTTTACATCAGGGTCCACCATTTTCAATTCATAATGAAATTGCTATTATGTGTCTGCATGAACACACAACTGTAACTGTACTCAAAAATAACAAAATAAGGGTTGTCTCAGTTCACAACTATATTGGTCAAGTTTTGGGTGGGACTTGTTTGCGTCCATACAGCTTCTTATTCAATTGAGCGAGATGCTCGGTTATGTCACACAGCCAGTTTGCATCTGACAGTTCAGACAATATTTCTTCAACCCTTTGTTACCTATTCCGCCTGGATCTTTTTTGTATTTTGGGCTGTAAAATTGTCAAAGAATGTCTGAGGAGTAAGTGCTTTTGGCTTTTTTCCTTTGTTACTTCATCAATACCTCAGATGTTCAACATACATGTATGTGTAAGAATGTGTAATAACTAAGGCTGTCAAAGTTAAAGCTTTATTAACGCATTAACCCACAATTATTTTAACGCCGCAATTTTTTAACCCAAGATTAATGTTAAAAAAAAAGTTTTTTTTTTTTTTTCGCCAGAGCTCTTGGGGGGCCACATCAAATGACGTGGCGGGCCACATTTGGCCCACGGGCCATGAGTTTGACACCTATGATATAGACATTTATGACATACACAACATACATAACACTTAAGGACATATAGGTATTTCAGTACTGATACATTTGTGACTTAAACGGTATTCAAATATACAGTACTGTTACCCCTAGATCCTGACAGAGTATATACATATGATGGGGAGGGGACTGTACATTAGGAGGGGGTGGGTGGGTGGGAGAGAAATATACATACGGCGGGGAGGGAATATATACATGCGGTGGGGGGGAGACTGTCTATTAGGAGGTGGTGGGGGTTTTGGGCATTTACGGTGGCCAGTTTCGAATTGCAGCCTCCCGTAGGTGCTCTTTAAGAGCGGTTTTGAATGTGGGTAGGGATTCACATTCCTTTACAGCTTTGGGTAGAGCGTTCCACATTGATGTGGCATAATTGCGAAACGTGTTTAGTCCCTTGTTTGAGCCGAATCTGGGTTTAACATGATTTGTTGTGCTTCCTCTGGTGTAGTGGTTGTGGTATTCACTGACCTTTGGGAAGTATTTTGACATGTACATGCAGTGGCGGACTGGGACACAAATTCAGCCCGGGACATTCAGACGCACCAGCCCACACACCGGCCCACGCACCGGCCCCGAAACCGGCCCACACAACGGCCGTTATGAAACACTTGTCCAGTATTAAACAACCCAAGGCTGTGGCTAAGGAGTCAACATCAGGGAGACCAAATCTACACACCGCCCCTAGATGTGCACTCATGCACAGTGCACACACACACACACACACACACACACACACACACACACACACACACACACACACACACACACACACACACACACACACACACACACACACACACACACACACACACACACACACACACAGAGACACACACATACATATACCATTACTTCCTGTCATTGGCATATGTTTTTTTTTTTACTAACATCTTAGTGCCTCATTAGCCTAGGGATTAAGGATACATGAAGTATTAACTACACCATAATAATATTGAGGTTTTGATCCATAGAAAAGGTCTGTGCTACACAATTTCAGTTAGATTGGATTTATTGTCCTTTAATTTGGCACTCATGACATTAGTTGCTTGCCGTTTAATCAACATCGAAAGACCCCCCACTTCCTCCCAGACACCCATTCCAAGAGCTTGTTTTCTCTCTCTCTCTCTCTCTCTCTCTCTCTCTCTCTCTCTCTCTCTCTCTCTCTCTCTCTCTCTCTCTCTCTCTCTCTCTCTCTCTCTCTCTCTCTCTCTCTCTGTGTGTGTGTCTCTCTCTCTGTGTCTCTCCCTCTCTCTGTGTGTCTCTCTCTGTGTCTCTCTCTCTGTGTCTCTCTATCTTTCTCTCTCTGTGTGTCTGTCTGTCTGTCTGGACTGGGCTCTCTCTCTCCCCTCAGGGTCAGCTGTGCTGGACTGGGCGCTCTCTCTCCCCTCAGGGTCAGCTGTGCTGGACTGGGCGCTCTCTCTTTCCTCAGAGTCAACTGCATAAGAAGAACATCAGCAAACAATAATAATGGCTTGAATTCATACAGCGTTTTTCAGCCTTTTGAAAACACCCAAAGTAGTAGTAGTAGTAGTAGTAGTAGTAGTAGTAGTAGTAGTAGTAGTAGTAGTAGTAGTAGTAGTAGTAGTAGTAGTAGTAGTAGTAGTAGTAGTAGTAGTTTATTCAGTCATCATCTCACACAATACAATATACACCATCATTTAACAATATTTGATTTTACAGTGACTGAGAAGGTACAGACTGAAGCAATGCTTATATAGCCTATGCCTGTCCTATATTCTTAACAAAAATGTAAAAAAATTAAGACTCCAAAACAGTATTATAAAAGAAAATAGCAAAGAAAAACAGTATTATTCACCCTTGTAGTTTTCAAAAATAGCTTTACAAACCATTTTCTTAAAAACCAAAAGCGAATTACTCATTCTTAACTGTATATCAGCATTGTTCCACAAAGCGCTTCACAGAAACCATCAAGCATTCACACTCACACAGTCATACGCTACTGGTGGTCGTGAGCAGCATCAGCAAACACATCTTCCCTGTGGCAGACTGACGGAATCATGTCTGCTATTCAGCGCCAACCACCATCAACAACCTTCATAAATACATTCAACATTAATGGAATAGGCTAACTACCAACTTAGCTGTAGCAGTTAGCTGTTATATGCAATCACATTTGTTTAACTACGGGGTAGTAGTTGACCTAGTTGTTAGCTTAAGCTAGTTAGCTGTGGTTATCTACAAAATGTAGATGAGACTAATCGAGAACATGGCTAACTGTTGGGAATTCTAAGGTACATCTTATTTAAGCATGTAAAATGGCAACTAATCAATTCAATCAATTAGATTACCAATATTATATCAACATGAACATTTGAAAGGGAACATAATAGTATTTTATTTGAGTATTTACTATTATAATATTAGTAGCCAATTAATTTGCAGCCCGTCCTAGGTTCTGATTGGCTCTCTAGGTTAGCACTTTAGCTTCTGATGCTGTGGTGGGCACTAGTCCTAACATTGCTAACTAAACTTTTAGTCAGAGAAAAAACATCACGAGTCACGACTATTTACGTCCACGTGCTGTAAGGAATCAGGAATACGGAAAGCACATTGTCTTGTAATAGAATGACTGAAATCACTGCAAGAACTAGTATAGGCTAGCTAGCCCTCATGAACCGGCACACACCAACAGTAGAATATGCACTAGGCTACTGCACGCACCTGTCATGTTACTGTTGGTTCCTTCCACTTGAACTTCATCATCATTAGCAGCAGCAGCTACTCTAACGCCAGCCCTTCCTCTACTAAACATGTCTGTAATTTTAGAACATTGTTCTGCGTCTTTTATTAGCTATTCTAGCTTTTTCAGCTCCACCCTTTCTTTTTTTGCATTCTCCATTTCTGCGCTTCTAGGCCTACTCGCGGTTGGGAGGAAACGTGAATCTCATTCACTGATGTCTCATGTCTCATTCAAGACTGGCTAACAAAAGCATGTCTTTCACTTAACACCAAGAAAACAGTGTGTATGATGTTCACAAAGTCACCAGTAGAGGTCACTCACTCTAATGTGTTTCTGGGAGAGGCGGAGCTGGACATTGTACATTAATTCAAGTATCTTGGGGTCACATTGGACTCTACATTGACCTTCAAAAAGTAATGTGAAGAAAGTGACAAACACAGTCAAGTTTAACATCGAAAACTTCAGGCAGATCAGGCCCTGCCTGCCAGTTAATGCTGCAAGGATGTTTCTGCATTCAATGATTTTATCACACATCGAGTACTGTTTTATCAACTGGTCTCTTTCATATGTCACTACTCTTACACCAATAGAATTACTCTACAAAAAAGCCATAAAAGTATTTGATAGGAAACCAATTTCATTTCATCACTGTAATTCTGTAATTCTGGCCGCCTCAGACCTACTCCTATCCAAGCTCCGGGAGGGTCATCAAAGAGAAGTCGCCTATTCTCAGTCCTTGCCCCACAATGGTGGAATGAACTACCCACCCCAGTTAGGACAGCCGAATCACGTCCAATCTTCCGCCGTCGACTAAAGACGCACTTCTTCAACCATTATCTGAATAAAAAAAAAAAAAAAAAAAAAAAAAAAATCTAACCCTAACTAACCGTACTGTCATGCACTTGTCCTAATAAACTAACCTACACTGTAGCACTCAACACTTTGATGAACATTGTTGCTCAGCTGATAGAGTTGTGCCCTTCCTGATGGCTTGTCGTACAGAACTTGTAAGTCGCTTTGGATAAAAGCGTCAGCTAAATGACTAAATGTAAATGTAAATGTAATGTTTTAGAAAAACATAACATGCTAAGTTTCGAGAATTTCCAAGTTTTCAAATATACTTGCTTCATGTACAAGGTTCTGCATGGACTTGCCCCTCCCCCATTGAATGAGTTCATCCAACAGAAAGCAGACACTGGCATTACCACCAGGGCCATCAGTAGAGGGGACTGTAAGGTGCCTTTTCGGTATACTACCATTGCAAAAACTGTGTTCTCTGTTAAAAGTGGTAACTACTGGAATAGCCTACCAGTTGTGATTAGAGAGTGCCCTACATACTCCATGTTCAAGACCCATCTTAAACTGCATCTTAAGGCAAACCAGAACTGTGATCATTTTTAATCTGATTTAGTTTATGCAACTTGTTTATTGTTTTATTGCCGGCCCACACACTGGCCCACACACCGGCCCACATAATGGCCCACACACCGGCACACATACGGCCCACACACTGGCCCACACACTACACCGGCCCACACACTACACCGGCCCACACACTGGCCCACACACTGGCCCACACACCGGCCCACACACTGGCCCACACACCGGCCCACACACCGGCCCACATACTGGCCCACACACTGGCCCACACACCGGCACACACACTGGCCCACACACTGGCCCACACACCGGCACACACACTGGCCCACATTAGTGGCCCACACACCGACTCACACACCGGCCCACACACCGGCCCACATACTGGCCCACACACCGGCCCACACACCGGCCCACATACTGGCCCACACACCGGCACACACACTGGCCCACATTAGTGGCCCACACACCGACTCACACACTGGCCCACACACCGGCCCACAGACTGGCCCACATACTGGCCCACACACCGGCCCACACACCGTCCCACATACTGGCCCACACACCGGCCCACACACTGGCCCACATTAGTGGCCCACACACCGACTCACACACTGGCCCACACACCGGCCCACACACTGGCCCACATTAGTGGCCCACACACCGACTCACACACTGGCCCACACACTGGCCCACACACTGGCCCACATTAGTGGCCCACACACCGACTCACACACTGGCCCACACACTGGCCCACACACTGGCCCACACACCGGCCCACATTAGTGGCCCACACACTGGCCCACACACTGACCCAAAAAAAAAAGTTAAAAAAAAAAAAGTTTAAAAAAAAGTATAATTTTTTTTTTTTTTTTTTTTTTTTTGGACCAGCCCACTTTGGTTCCGGCCCATCGGGATTCGTCCCGAACGTCCCGATGGCCAGTCCGCCACTGTGTACATGGGTACCTTAGTCGACATCTGCAGCTGCCTCTCCCAATCCCCATCCACTCCAAGTGCTGAATGCCAAAGTTCTGACACTGGTGATCTCGAACCATCCCACTACATGCCAGCTGGACCCGATACCCTGCATTGGCTTCTCATTGCCACACAAATCCACTTCAAGGTTCTTGAACTGACGTACCGCTGAAACCCCCCAATTTTCTAAAACACACTTTTTCAATCAACATCTGAAATATAATAAGGAATTATAAAAAGAAAAGCTAAAAGAAAACGAACCTTCTTACAGTCTTTTACTCTTATATACTTTGCTATATGTCTATAGCCTACTACTATTTACTTTGTACCATGCCTATACTACTACCTTCCATGCTAATATATCTACAGTATACTACTATGATATATATAAAAGATTATAAATATATACATTTAAACTTCTAAAAAGCCTTTGTTTTCTGTCATTTGATCTATATATATATATAGCTAGTGGATTTCCAGGGACGTCATAATTCAGTGTTTCATTTGAAAAGCGTAAATATTACCTGCCTTCTTGATTTTCTTTTCTTTTTTATTTATTTATTTATTCAGGTTTATACACATGTAATAACATAGTACATATCAGTTATATATCACATGGACCTATACAATAGCATCCAAAGGGGACACTGTATAATAACAGCAACACTGCTATCAAACTGTTAAATAAAAAAATATAAAATGGTATATGATAGATGATAATAATAAAAGGATATACAATAAGGAGAGAGAGAAATACAAAATAAATAATAATAATAATAACAATGTAAAAAAAAAAACAAGAGGTCAGGTATAGGTACGTATCTGTACTTAAGTACTGTTTACTCCACTACATTTAAACGAAAATACTGTACCTTTCATTCCACTACATTTATCTGAACCCATCAATAACTAAGCATTCATTGATTTATTTGCTTTTATTTGGAGACATCACAGACCTGAACTTGATCTGTTGTTCCTCAATGAGGGTGTTGCTATAACATCTTGGCGCGTTCTCCTGTGTGTTTGTCTCCTTGCCAAGATGTCTCCCTAAGGCCTGACCTGATGCCCTCTCCCTGCCACTACATCGTGCCAGACGTCTCCCTAAGGCCTGACCTGATGCCCTCTCCCTGCCACTACATCGTGCCAGACGTCTCCCTAAGGCCTGACCTGATGCCCTCTCCCTGCCACTACATCGTGCCAGATGTCTCCCTAAGGCCTGACCTGATGCCCTCTCCCTGCCACTACATCGTGCCAGACGTCTCCCTAAGGCCTGACCTGATGCCCTCTCCCTGCCACTACATCGTGCCAGACGTCTCCCTAAGGCCTGACCTGATGCCCTCTCCCTGCCACTACATCGTGCCAGTTGCCTTGCTGTCACTCCTTTCCCTTAGGAGATTTTGACCTAATGAAAGGAATTCCAACGTGAGCATAGTCTGGATCAGCGCCACGAGACTGTGGGTATAAGCATACCATTGACCGACTATTTCAGTTGGAATTCTCCTTCCCTTTCGATATCTGTGACACTATTTTGCAAGGGCACCTGTCGTTGCATCCTGGGCTTAGTGCTGTCCAGTATGATTGTGATTGATTCCCCCCCCCTATACCGGAATGATAATAGGTTCAGCCAGACCTTTCTCCGGCACTGACACAGCGCTAACATAGTATGGAGAGAGGTACGGCTATGCAAGACTAACCTGAGCATGACAAGGGACGCCGTCGTGTGAATATGGTCAATGGTTGGTAATATATGGTGAAGACTTGAAGTTTTGTTAGTCATGTGATGTATTAAAGAAGTAAGTCTTCCAGTCTGGTTATAAACATTTATTATGAGCTCATAGTAGAGAGAAAATACAGAACAGAGTCTAGTATGGTCTGTCTCAGTGTGGTGGAGGTTTAACAAAAGAGTCTAGCATGGTTTGGCTCAGTGTGGTGGAGGTTTCAACAATCCTTTATAAGAGTCTAGCATGGTCTGTCTCAGCCCTTTTAGCTAGAACACAGCCTAGAACACAGGTTCAATGAAATAATGGCCACACATCATAGATGTCTTTTGATGATTTATTTGTTCTCCTTCACAAGTCAGCAGACACTGTGTGAGGAATAAAAACGTAAAATGTTTGTTTGTGAATCCAACTCCTTCACAGTCATTAAGTCTCTCATGTTAGCATCCATTTCTGAGGAAGACCATCTACGAGAAATATGATGAAACTAAATTATAATTGCTCACAAAAGGTATCACATTGTCCATATTCATTGTCCATATGAATGCACAACTAAACAAACTCTTATATAAATACAATTTAGACCATATGTAGAATTGGTCAAGTTTTTCTGGAGCTTTTAATGGACATGTCTTCATAGTTTTTACTGGGTGCTTACCACTCGCTAAACACAAATCTGAGACAAGGTTTTCATGGAAAACCATGGAGTGCAGTGCGCCATATAAGCCTTTTGAGGAATTTATATTTCTTGCAGACCGTGCTGCTTAGAGCCTTTTGATGAAGGGGATGTTTAGAAAACTCTTGGCATGTCAAGAGAGAAATTCACTACTCTTCCCGAGATCCACACTGCATCACATTCTCTGGTCCGTTCACACACTGGTCAGAGGACATGTTCAGCTGCACAGGCCAGTGAAACTGAAAGTGCTGGGCTGTAGTTACTCAAACTGTGGCCATAAACACAGCTCATACTTATAGGGGAAAAGAGGCACCAGCAAGCAGGTAGATTCTACTGACAATTTTGAGAAATCCATGTATTGCAAGAATGAATGATAGTCTATTGTAGACTACCAGAAGGGGGGGGGGGGTTATGTTTATGTTTATTAGGATCCCCATTAGTCCTCACCAACATCTTGACTATATATTCTTCCTGGGGTCCGCACAGATATACACATACAAATATGAAACATTCAGTATAAATCAGTCATATATCACATACATAATCAATACAATTATTATTCCATTAATCCATTTCACCATACCTTTAAAACAAAAACAAAGTAAACAGAGGAGTGTTAATTTTGGCAGCTATTTTCATTTTAGTCTTAGTCAAGTGCTCCTTTTTTGTTTTCATCATATTTAGTCATCTGCATTTATTTTTCGTTTAGTCAGTTTTAGTCAACTAAATGTCTGAGCCTTTTAGTCTTAGTCAGTGTTAGTCTCGATTTTGTCTTTTTTGTTTTTGTCTAGATTTTGTCGCAGAAAACTGATGATTTTTGTCTAGTTTTTTCGCGAATGAAAAAAAGGCATTTTATATTTTTATATTGTAAATAATGCAATTCTATTTATTAAGTATAGTCTAGCCAAAACCCTATCAGCTGATTCACAATATGTTCAGTAGAAGGCTAGAAGCCCAATAGTAACCAAACATTCCTTGAAATGGTCAATAGATTCAGAAATAGTCAGACATGGAATGGAACATATTCTGATTTAAATAGCTTTTATTTTTTTAACCAACAAAGCAACATTAGGATAGTGTAAATACACAGTACACACTGATTGCAATTCTCACTGGGACCTACTGTACACATTTCACACACGTCACACACAGTGGCGTCATTTGAGTAAAAGGCAAGGTATGGCAGGGGGGGGGGTGAAGGGGGTGTTTCCCCCCCTTGGTGGATTTTTTTTGTCAAATCAGTTGTGCAATAGTCACTTTTGGTGAGTTGTTTCTATACAATTCAGTTATATGACATTTAGGTATGACACAGGACTACACAAGCATTTTTAGTATAGAAATGTGTCAACAGACTAAAGCAGGGAACCACAATATTTTGCATACGAATTATGCAGAATGTAATATCATAACTGTCTATTACTTTTCTTGCAATTGAGCCAATTTTCCTTAGGTACGGTTTTGAGGTGTGTGTTCAACAGAATGTAGTATCAAAAACACATTCACAAAAAGTATGGGTTACTGAATGCTGAACTGCACTATTATAATCACTAAGCCAGACCTTACCTGTGTCCCTGTATCACTTGTCTCTGCTGCCCTTTGATTAAAAAATGTCCCTATGTCCATTTTCCTTTTTTTGGGCATATTTCAGTTAGTCACAGTAAAAGTCACCTAGTAAAAGTGAGATAATTGACAATATCAAAACATGCTAGGGCTGTACCGAATAGTTCGAAGCTTCGTTCATAATGTTGACATTCGAATTCTAAATCAACATAAAAAATTGTAATTAAAAAAAAAAAAAATTACACATTTATTTGCCAAGGTATGGCCCCCATCAGAGCATTCGGCTAACACAACATTAGCTTAGCGAACCTGCCACCACACTTCTATGTGCATAAAGTGTGGTAACAAAATATCACAGCCCCTAAGACTGGGAGCGTTACTGAGTTAGAACTGTTAGTCTGCAACACTACTATCACCGACATCTAAGAAGGGAGATCCCCCCTTGAATGGCCCTTCTAAGGTTTCTCTCCTCCACACTGCCTGTGGAGCATTTTTCCCTATTGTTAGGTTTTAGTGAGTTTTTCCTTACCTTCGCGTGGGGTATGTCTGTGAGTGCTTGCATTCTTTCATTCTTTCATTTATTTGCATTTATTTTAGGAACCCACGCTAGGAAGAGAATCACCAGAGTTTTGTGATAAATGGTGCTCCATGGATCTAATGCTTTTAATTATTGACAACGAAGGCTCCAAATTAGCCAAGGTCAGAGCTGAACTTTCCTCGTTAAAGGATGAAATCAAAACGGTTTTAACGCCTGACCAGCTGACCGAATTGCTCGAGTCAGTGCACCAGAAGCTTGACAAGTACAAACTGGACATCGAGCTGCACAAGAGAGCTAAGAGGAGAAGAGACGAGCAAGACTACGCAGCGCAAATGGTGTACCCATGGCTCCATCATCCCCACTCCAGGAACCGTAGGCAGAAATGGCAGCCTAGAGATAAACAACAGCATTCTGATTCTTCCTCCACAGCGGCGAGCTCAGATGAGGCGCCCTCTCAAGGCAGATACCCCCTCCGAAGCCAGTCTAATTTTCGCGGAGAGCAGGACGCTCCTCTCCCTCCCAGACTGGCGAGGGATCCCGCAGGAAGACGAGGAGGAGCCAGAGAAAGAAATCCACGGTTCCGGTGATAAACATTGATTCTAATATAGTAAACATTTCTGACGCACTATTGAGCGACCCACATCACAATATCCTTTCTAAAGGTTTATCGTTTGTCCCGGCTCGGAAGGCGGACTCCTTTACTACCAAAGTTGAGCTATTTAAGTTTTTTTAGAAACATTAAGTTAAAAGCATTTTATGCCAGAGGGTTTGATAAGAGAACTCAATATGTTGCCAATGAAAATGTGCCTATAAGTGATGATGTTGATGAAAGGCCTGAAACAGAGCCAGATACCCTTTGTTCTAAAAGAAAAGTATTTAAACCATGCAGCGTGTTTACCCCTCATCTCAACCCACCCTCAGTGGAGACATTTTGCAGATTGGTACAAAATGATGTCCTTAAATTATGTGAAACCAGTCACACAGCCCATCTTTACCGTAATTTACTAGAATCAGAGTCAGCAGCACTTAAGGAACTCATGAAGAATGATGATTTAATTTTTAGAAAAGCCGATAAAGGTTCTGGAATCGTGCTCCAAAATAAGAGTTTGTATGTATCCGAGATCAATAGACAATTGAACAATATTGAGGTATATACCCTTTTAAATACAGACCCAGTATTTAAATTTTCTGCGGAAATTAAAACAATCCTTAAAAGCCTTAGATTGGCAGAGGTGATTACAGAAAATGAATTTAAGTTTATGTTTGTAGAGTACCTGGTTACGCCTATTATTTACACTTTACCGAAGATCCATAAGGATCTGGTTAACCCTCCTGGTCGACCGATCGCCTCTGGTATAGGTTCTGCTACAGAAAAAATCTCGCAATTTGTTGATGCGCATATTAAGGATTTGGCCTCTTCTCAACGTGGTTATTTAAAAGACTACTACTTTTTTGAGCAAACTATCGACCTGCAGCATTAGTCCCTCGGACTTATTAGTTACTTACCATAGATGTAGTCAGTCTATACCCCAGCATTCCACATGCTGACGCGCTAGACGCACTGAGTTTTTATTTAAACTCGAGAGAGGAATTACTCCCCTCCACAGAAGCGCTATAGCCGACCTAGTTCTAACTCGGAATTATTTTAGATTCCAAGATAAATACTACTTGCAAAACAGAGGCCTCAGCATGGGCTCCCCAGCCGCTGTGAACCTATAGCCAACCTGTACATGTCCAAGTATGAGTCTGATCACATTTTTAATAATAACCCGTTTGAGAAATTTGTCAAATCCTATATGCGATATATTGATGATATGTTTTTTATTTGGTCTGATCTTGATGCCTTCCTTGAGCACCTGTAGAGAAACGATAAAGTTTACATTAAAGTTTGATATACATATTCTACCTTTCCTAGATGTTTTGATCAAGAAAGCCCCTGATGGTATCTCATTACATACAGAGGTCTTCAAAAAGGAGACAGACCGTAACTCGTTCTTACATTATTCCAGTTACCACACCCCTGCCTTGAAGAATAGTCTACCTTTCAGCCAAATACTCCGTTATAGGAGAATTTGCGACACGGAAGATAGATTTAATACACAAGCAGAAGTTCTACGTGGCAGTTTCCATGAGAGAGGCTATAGTGTCGATTTGACACGTAAAGCCCTGAACAAAACCAATCTGATCGATAGGGCCACGTTGTTTATCCCCAAAAAGAAAAAAGAAAACACAGACAAAGTATCTTTCGTGTCCACTTTTAGCCCCATTACGAGAGGCATACGGAGCATCGGCAATAAATATTGGCATATTCTACAGTCTGATCCAATAATAGGGACAGCGTTTCAACATTCGTCTAATTACTTTTATAAGAGACAAGCGAATTTATCTAACCTATTAGTTAAAACCGACTTGCCCGTAAGGAAACCTACAAATTTTTTGTCGAATATCCCTGATGGAAATTTTCCTTGTCAAGCCTGTGTACAGTGTCAAGGCATGATCAAAGATACATTTTACACGCACCCGAAAACGAGCAAAAAAATACCTGTTAAAGGGCGTATCGCGTGTAATTCATCCAATCTTGTGTATCTGCTAAAATGCCAGTGTAATTTTTCTTATGTGGGGAAAACAACCAGAGCCTTTAAAACAAGAATCAGCGAACACAAGTGTTCTGTGAGAAATTCAGATATAAAGTCGTCAGTAGCTAGACATTTTTCCAGGTGTAAACATACCGTTAACGAACTCAGATACATGGGACTTGAGTTAGTCCATAGGCCCGCGAGAGGGGGAGACAGACACAAGTTACTATTGCAACGGGAATGTTATTATATCCACCTGTTTAATTGCATAGAACCTAGAGGAATGAATGAAGAGAACGTGTTAACCTGTTTCCTTTAAGTACCTTTTACCTATAAGATTATTATTTTGGTTTAATTCATGTGGTTGTTTCACGCATGAGGTATGTTTATCCTATGATGCTCAATAGAAAAAAATTATTTATATAAGTAAAGGGGCTCAATTAGCCCTATAAACTACGGGCATGTTACATTTCAAGTTTCTGGTAATGTAATGTATTTTTGCTTTTGCTTTTGTTTTTATATATGTTGTATATTTGTATAATTTGTATTTACTAACAGACTCTATTTTGATAGGTCTTTCCTTTGGTCATTGAGGACCAATAGACTCAGGCACACCTGCGCCGTGATGCCATTTCCTGCCAAGTCATTAACCACCTGTGTATATAACCACCATCTTGACTGCATTTGCATTGCAAGCTATAACACTGACGAAGGAATAAGTAATTCCGAAACATGTTTGTTTCAGGCTGCCATTAAATACTTGAACCTGAGAGTGCTGGTCCAGCTTCACTGCTTCTTTTTTATATATTACTTATTGGGATTTCAGCACCCAGTGTCGAATTTTGTGAGCGCGGTCTATCTTGACATTTTAAATTTGTTGGACCTTATGGTGTTCTTGTTCTGTTCTTGACTTATTGTTATGTTTCTTCTTGACTTGTTTAAAGAAGACGTGTACGGCCCATGGGGACATTAACGTGTGTTGTTGGGCCTTACAAATACATTTGATTTGATTTGATCTGAGCATGTACCCAACATTTTATGAAAAATAAAAAGTCATTACGATGTTTTAATGCACTTCAAGCGCTAAAGGGATTCACAACAACTTATAGCAGGGTCAATCTCAGTGTTAGTACTCGTCTGTTTCTTTTACTTTTTTAAGTGAACGTGGTCTTGTCCTTGTTGTATCCATGTGTAATGTTGATAGTAGTGGGTGTACACAGATGAAAGAGAGCAAGTCTGTGTCTGGGATATAGGTCCCGACTCCCAGGCTATTAGCTCTTCTCGGGAGCATGTCTACAGTATGTTCCCCGGGTCCTATGTTCCCCGATTGATTGATTGATCGATTGAAAATTTTAAACCACCAGCCCTGATTCCAAACTCTATATAACCAGTTTGAAACAAGGCAGACATTAATAATTAATAAAATAATAAAAATGTATACAATTTTCAATCAATTAATCAATCAATCGGGGAACATAGGACCCGGGGAACATAGGGATGATCCCCTCTTCTCGCAGTCGCAGCCTAGCCATCCTCTCAGCCTCCGTCGTCTTAAATGCTATGTTCTTTTGGTAGAACTGTTCGGCTGCCGCAGGAGTGTTGAGAGAGTAGCAGATTCCGTTAAGCTGTAGTCACAAGAGACCTGGGACGCGTTTTTTAGCCTCACGTATGTTATGTAGCTTGGCTTTTAGCCATAAACGCTGCAGAGCTTAACCCGGAAACGGAAATGGGAAATGCTGAAATAATAACGTGAATTATTCTAAAAGTTATAATTATTTTGTCTCATCTTGTTTTAGTCAACATAAATTAAGAGAGAATTCATCATGGTTTTTGTAAACTACATTTTTGTGTCCTCAGTTGTGGTCAACGTTATTTAATTAATTATTTAGTCACGTTGGTGTCACATGATCAACATTAACGTGACGTCACGTCTCGTTGTCGTCGCGGGAAAAAGCTTTGTTGACGAACATCTTTCGTCATAATTTTCGTTGACAAAATTAACACTAAGTTTGGATAACATGGCTGCAGCTACACTCATGCATGACATATATTGATTTCTTTCTGGATTATGGCTCCTTTAAGTTTATTTTTGAAACTGTCCTTGTTTTCCGTCTGTATGATATGTAATGGGATGAGATCCTATTCCAATATGTTATGGCTCTATACATTGCAGTTTTCTTGAGAGCATTGGTTCTATAGGCAGAGGTGGGTAAATCGACTACTTGAAGCATGTCTGGTATTATGGTCATGTCTATCATTGGTGGACAAAAGCATAGAATACAATTGAGTGGGTTTACCTGAGGTACAAATGTTCTTTAAAAACCTAATAAAACTGCATGCTAGTCTCTTGTCCACTCTCATCCACGACAGTCTAGCATGCATTCCCTCCACACTATTCCTTATAGAGCAGTGAAGAGTGAGGCAGACAGCTCTATTTTGAGTGAGCTGGAGTTTACTAAGCTCTTGTTTTGACGCGCTAGACCTAGACCAAATTGCTGGGCACTAGTCAAGATGGGACAGGACTAAAGATTGTACTACCATTTTAATTGTTGTATTCATTAGGAGGCAAGCATTTCTTCTAATGATGGAGATGTTTCTACTCATCCTGGTAACCGTTATTAATCTGAGTAGACCATAATAGTGCCTCGTCAATAGTGACACCCAACAATTTGGCCTCCTTCACTTGTTCAATACAAGCATCTTGTAATGAGAGACTCAGTAGGTAGGGGGTAGAAATGAATGACAAGAGGTAGAGACGTCAAAAGCAGAGGTAGGGAAATCCCCACCAAGGCGGAGGCCCATTACATCATGTCTTCCTATGCTGGGCCTTTTGGTTTTGGTGGTAACCTCAGGGCTGTGGAGTAGGCTAATTCAGTGCACTAAACCTAGGCTAATATGAGCTAATCCTCGCTCAAACAGTCTCAAGATCCCCAGGCTCTGCATAAGAGCTTTGAACTCAGCCATATATGCTGCAGTTGGAGAGATGCAGATCCCATTCTGGGATCACACCACACACAAGCCAATCAGACACTGACACAGAGAACTAAATGGGAATGGGTAAAATGCACCAGGGTTCAGAGATCACCAAAGTCCTATGCCTTGCTTTCTTCTTGGTTTGCTGTTTTATGAACAAGCATTATTAATACAAATTTCACATTTGAAAATGGCAATTTGGGGTTTCATAGAGGACAGAAAGAAAATGCACCCATCCTTGTTTAACATTCCCTGATATTCAGGTTTCAGAGACTTTTATCTCAATTAGAATTTTAACCTTGTAACATTACCACCGATTAATAACCCCTGCCACATATAGTATACCAAAGAATAGAATAGAATAGAATAGAATAGAATAGAATAGAAATCCTTTAATAATCCAGAGGGAAATTCGGCACTACAGATCGCTCACATTGAACAACAATAAACATTTAGGTAGTCAATAGGACTAAAATAAAAATAAGAATATAATAATATTAAAAATAAGAATAAAATAGAATAAAGAATAAAATACGGTCCGGGATATACGTTCTGGTATGTATATACATTCTAAAATCTTAAATATACAACTATCCAGCCAAAAATATACAGAAATATACAGTGTGATCCCCATTTGGACTGTGCGCGGTGTCGTAACGGAGGCCTTCTAAGCCGGAAGGGTAGAGTGTAGCCGTCAGTGCTTCCATCTTTGGCTGCAGGTCAGGTCACCTAAGACACATAAGAGATCACAGTTCACCTCCTTCTCTTTACCACGGATCCATATAGTGCAATGTAACTCGTCTCCAACACCATGCCTGACACATAGAATGTTAGTAGATGGGGGTGTTCAATTTACACAGGTGCACGTACATGGGGCAAGAGAGAGAGAGAGAGAGAGAGATTGTCTGGCTTGCCTGAAAGCCATTGTTTACTCTGAAACTATTTATTAACTGTACTTTGCTCCTGTAACCTCCAAACAGAGAGAGAGAGAGAGAGAGAGAGAGAGAGAGAGAGAGAGAGAGAGAGAGAGAGAGAGATGCACATCAAGCGCACACTGCACACTCACATACACACACATGCATTTGCTAGGGCTTTGGGAATCTCACGATTCGATTAAATCTTTTATTCTTGGGGTCACTATTCAATTCAAAATCACTTCTCGATTCATCATGATTATCTTGGCAGTTCTATAGATTAGATTCTAGGTTGCTATTAACCTTTGTGTTTTGGGTCTTTCTGCTTGGCTGAACATTGCAATCTGTAGGATTTAAAGACCTAAGGGTTCATGATTCTAAGATCATGAGAAAGTTGAAACCATAATTACAAGACAGAAAATTGAGGGGGGAAATTATTTTTATTGATTAGTGAGTTGATTTTTAATCTTAGATAAAATCTTAGATGATTCTCAATTCTTTAGATTCTTGCAGACGTGCATGCACATCATTACTCTTATTCTTTATTTTTAAAATGTGTGCTCGTCAGTGGCTGCTGACTTATCATCTTTGCCCTTTTCACATTGACTGGGATTAGTGCAGCCTTAGGTGGAATGGAGGTTAAGATGGGCAGACCATCCAATCTCCCATCTGCTGCAGTGCTTGGGTCTGTACAGTCCATCCTATTAGGGCCCCACTCAAGCAGCCTCACAGGTCACTGGCTAGACCCCAAGAGACTATAGCATAAAGGCTTCACCACTCATCCCACTTGTGTCTGCTGCTCATACACATGTATGATATTGATTGATTGATTGAAAACTTTATTAACAGATTGCAGAATGGGTACAGTACAGTAAAGCTCAATACAATTGTTAAGGGGATGCAGACCAGAGAAAGACTTTCGTCTTGTTTACATCAGGGTCCCCCATTTTCAATTCATCATAACATATATGACACACACGACATACAGATAGACAGTACTGCTACATCTATACATTTACCAGATTTGCAAATACAGTACTGTTTGTGATACAAAAAGTGTCCAGGCTGTGAAGGCTTCTGTCCTCTAGGGGGCAGCCTTCTACAGCCATCATAATCCTGTCACAAGTCAAACACATTACCTCCAACTTCTAGGAATGGAAGTAACAGGTTATAATTGCCAAAGGTCCACAAATAGAAGAGCCCATGAATAGGAAGTAGGTTGCTATTTTAATTTTAATTTTTTTTTACATTTACAGACATGCCCATTTCGATATAGCAGTCTAAACGTTATTTTTCAAAATGGTAGAGAAAACTATCCCAAAGATGTCTATATTTTCTGTATTGATTTGCTGGGCATGTTAGTAATCCACTTGGGCACTGGGCCACCTGCGGTGCAACGTGAAGTTCTGTTGGAAGGGGATTCTGTTGAGGATGTTCTACGAGTCGGTGGTGGCGGGCGCCTTCGTGTACGCTGTGACCTGCTGGCGCAGCGGACTGAGAGCGGGGGACGCAAACAGGCTGGATAAGCTGGTCAGGAAGGCCAGTAACGTGTTAGGGGTGGAGCTGGACTCTCTAGCGGTGGTGGCGGAGAGGAGGAGCCTTGCTAAGCTCCACGCCATTAGGGACAACCCCTCCCACCCACCCACTATACACAGACTTGGCTGACAGGAGGAGCACTGAACGGCACAGGAAGTCCTTCATTCCAACAGCCATCAGACTTTATAATGCATCACTGTGCCTCACTGCATCACTGAGCACAGGGTGACAGTACTATCTTCCTGGACTTTTACTTTTACTTTTAGACCGACATAGTACAATTTTACACTTACTGTATATTTTATATTAGAATGTAACATTAGGAAATGTATATCCCGGACCATATTTTATTCTTAGGCTTATTTTTATTCTTATTCGTGACTTTTTGTTTTGTTTACCTAAATGTTTACTGTGAGCGATTTGTAGTGCCAAATTTCCCTCGGGATGAATAAAGTATTTCTATTCTATCAGGCTACCATCTGAAGATGTGGGCAACAAGAGGGGGTGTGGGGTCCACAGGCCCGCCGGCGGGTCCCACTGCACTCATGTTACTCTTTTTAGAACATGTGGTGTTCTGTGTGATCCTATAGCCCTTCCAGAAGCAATGTAATTCAGCTTGGAAGAGTGTCCTTTTGTAGCCTTTATAAAACTAATATAATTTGCATATTAGTTACATATGAGAGAATACATATAAATAGTTTTTAATGTGTGTTGGATAAAACCACTTTCCCCCTGATTCTCAAGACTTGGGAGAACACATTTCTGAGGCCAAAGAGATTGTTCATTATTGTTCTGTGTATTTTTTTAAACAAAGTTCTGTGATATTCAATTTCTGTTTTGTTTTTTATTTTGTATATGGGGCATTCTACCAAATTAGTTCAAAGTGCGGTCCCACAACAAGAAAAACTATTAAGTATTCAGACATAGATATTACTAAGAATATGTTATGATCTATTTAAACCTAAGGCATTAAATTAGATTGTGATGAGCTAAATATATACAAAATCCTCATTTATAGGGCACTTTCTATTGGGAAGTAGCTGTCCCAAACCCTGACCCGTAAATGTAAATGTATGTAAATAACACTTAACATTTTTAGATTGAGTTCAATGGTGTAATTTCAAAGATCTTCATGATTAAATTTAAACAGAAGTTGAAGGTGGTTGAATGGTGGAATAAACTACCCACCCCAGTTAGGACAGCCGAAACCCGTCCAATCTTTCGCCGTCGACTAAAGACGCAATTCTTCAACCATTATCTGAAATAATAAAAAAAAAAAAAAAAAAAAAAGAGGGGTATACACAATGTGTCAGATTGATTATAGCCACGCCCCCTTTGAGATGATTTATGGCCCCCTAAGGCCCGCCCCCTTCTCTGATTGGTCGATGATTCAAGGAGGTGGGACTTCCGGTTTCGGAGGGGAGGGACATCCGGTTTCGGAAGAGGAGGAGTTATAGGAGGAGGGACTTCCGGTTTCAGAATTATTTTGCAAAATAAACGTTTTTTTTTTATTTTTTTTTGTCAGAAATAAAAGTTTTTTTTTCAAAATAAAAGTTTATTTTTATTTTCAGAATAAACATTTCAGAATGTATTTGTAGGGGAATATTTTTAAGAAAAATACAATGTGTCTATCTTCAGAATGTATGTGTGTAGGGGATTTAAGAATAAGTGTATTATGTTCAGAATAAATTTATGAGGACATAAGTGTGTATGTGTGTGTGTGTGTTTTCTTGGATAAATGCATGTTTAGGGGAATATTTTTTAAGAAAAAATACATTGTCACAATCTTTAGACACTTGTGTTCAGAAAAAGAAAAATACAATGTGTCTATCTTCAGAATAAAGTTTCAGAATAAGTGTGTGTGTGTGTGTGTGTGTGTGTGTGTGTGTGTGTGTGTGTGTGTGTGTGTGTGTGTGTGTGTGTGTGTGTGTGTGTGTGTGTGTGTGTGTGTGATTTAAGAAAAATACAATGTGTCTACACGATTCCTCTGTGTTCAGAAAATGGTTGCATGGAGAATGCCTTCTTCCATGTGGCTTGCATCTCCCCTCTGAAGGCTGTCAAACTGCAGCTTCTCTGAAATGACATTCAGAAACACTAGACTGTTTCTGAAGTGACACCCCCTTCGCTGTCATAGAAGGAGGGTGGACAACCTGAAAATTCTGTCACACCCCTTTTTTTCTGGATGCAGCTCCTGTCATTTCCAGTAGATTTACGACTGTGTCCGACTTCCCCTTTTCTGTAGAAAAACTCACAGCCCCCAAGGTGTGCGTGTGTGTGTGATTATTCATATGTATGTATGTATGTATGTATGTATGTATGTATGTATGTATGTATGTATGTATGTATGTATGTATGTAGTGTTTGGTTATATGCATGGAGGCTAAGTTCTGCTAGCTGCATCACAGGGGTGAGGGGCTGATTACAACCACCGTTGTAAAACCGGTGAAACGTTTTATTTAAATAGATTCTTTTAAAAAAGGTTGCATACAGTGTTTTGTATTTTGTTCACACAATTACCATGATTTCCTGTGTTTACAGTATAGTGTATTTTACAGAGAAGAGAGAGAGAGAGAGAGAGAGAGAGAGAGAGAGAGAGAGAGAGAGAGAGAGAAGAGAGAGAGAGAGAGAGAGAGAGAGAGAGAGAGAGAGAGAGAGAGAGAGAGAGAGAGAGAGAGAGAGAGAGAGAGAGAGAGAGGAGAGAGAGAGAGAGAGAGAGAGAGAGAAGAGAGAGAGAGAGAAAGAGAGAAAGAAAGAAAGAAAGAAAGAAAGAAAAGAAAGAAAAAGAAAGAAAGAAAGAAGAAAGAAGAAAGAAAGAAAGAAAGAAAGAAAGAAAGAATTATTATTATTAAATAGAATAATTTCTATAGGCTTGCCGTGGTAGTCAGTGATACTGGTGACATTCTGTGTTCAGGCATCCATACCTTATTTGAAAAAATGCTCATATCCAAAAGTAGTAGATAGATATAGGTCATACATGTAGGTATGCATTTGGTTACACACACACAGAAGTATCTCAGAGGTCATCACTAAAAAAATGAAAAAAACACAACTGGAATAGAATAACACACAATTTTATTAAAAAAAACATAGAGAATAATAATCAACAAGAAACATCAACTGTATCAATTGTATTGTACAATGAACAACCCTATATATCACTTTTGGATTACAATAATAATACAAGGTGCCTCATATGATATTTGGCAGAGAGCGACCACAATGATTTAGGCAAAATCTACATGTACAAAAAAGCTAAAAATAAAATGATGCACATGTATAAAAAAAATAATAGGTGTCTCCTCATGGTTGTATCTGCCTGTTCCGTATTACACTAAGTGATATGTGAAAAAGCAGTTCCTGTCTGGAATGATACAGAGGGCCATACCACATTCACAGCACTTCCAGGGGGTCTTCATCTTACAATGTACGCAAAACAGGCGGCCAGCCGTGGCCTTCTGGGATTTATCTGCCTGTTGCGTGATCGCAACAGGTGAATGGTTCCTTGGTAGGCGGTCCACTGGTGCTGTGGGTAGATTGTCCACTGCCGTGGGTAGGTTGTCCACTGGCACCTGTACAACTGTGACGCCACACAGCTCAGCTACCAGCTCCTGCTGGAAGACCAGGTGGGTCATCGGCTGCACCTGCTGCTCTCTGCAGAGCTCCATGTGAAGAAGGTAGGAGTTAGTGGCAGCAATGTCCAGATAATGATAGAGCAAAGTCCTGTACCAGCGCATGGTCTTGTGGTGTGCAGAGTAGTACTGGATGAGTTGGTCAGACAAATCAACGCCTCCCATGTACTTGTTGTACTCCAGGACAGGTGTTGGGCATGCAATGTTCTCAATGGACCAGGTCTCACTGCGCTTATTTTATATTCTCCTCAGCACAGTTTTTCCAGAGAATGACTCGTGGATTGTGGAGCAAACAGAGACTTCACGTGTGTCCATCCACTTCACAAAGACCAGTGGGCCATCACGTAGCCACCTGATGGTGCCCCTAGCATCCTTCTTTTTGAGAGCATTCACCTCTGTGCGGGGGCATTCTTTTCTGTCAACTCTGTACGTTCCACATGCTCCGACACCCAGGCTATGCAGATCCCTGAAAAGATTTGGACTTGTATAAAAGTTATCGACATACAAATGATATCCCTTGCCCATGGGTACTTGCTTGAGGTGTGCTGGCTTTATCAGGGACATGACAGAGTCATACGCCAGTCCAATGCCTGATTTGAACTTTGACTTCCCGGCGTAAACAGCAAAGTCCAAAGTGTAGCCATTGCTACTGTCAGCCAAAACAAAAAGTTTGAAGCCCCACTTCGTTGGCTATAAGTGATAGATTTGCAATTGAAAATCACACACACACACACACACACACACACACACACACACACACACACACACACACACACACACACACACACACACACACACACACACACACACACACACACACACACACACACACACACACACACACACACACACACACACACACACACACACACACACACACACACACACACACACACACACACACACACACACACACACACACACACACACACACACACACACACACACACACACACACACACACACACACACACACACACACACACACACACACACACACACACACACACACACACACACACACACACACACACACACACACACACACACTAGGGCAATTCCTAAATAACATGATCATAACCAAACCAATTTCAAATGTATCAAGTACAAAAAAGATTTGATCGTAATATTTATGAGAATGCATGTTTTTTCACACTACAGGAGGAGACACAATGATGTAAAAATAAATTTTTCGATTAACCTAATTGCATGACTTTCTGAATGGCCAGAATGGCAAAAAAATATCAACAGATATTTTTCTAACCTCACCTTTGGTCATGAAGGGCTGTTGTATCAATATGTGAATCAATTATGTACTTTGTGTCTTTCCATTGGCAGGTGAAGCATGCTGTTATAATGCCCCTTTATGGGACAGCGAATGTAACATCCATAACGTTTTCCAGGAAAAGTTGTCATAAAACATGCATCTGGAATGCAATGTCAACCAAACTTTGTTTGACCAAAAAAAAATGTGTTTGATTTTTGTGATGTCACAGTATGATGTCATAATAGAACATTCTAGAACATTTGTAATGTCACAGTATGATGTCATAATAGAACATTCTAGAACATTTGTGATGTCACAGTATGATGTCATAATCGAACATTCTAGAACATTTGTGTTCTATATATGTGCGTTTTGGATGTATGTGTGTTGTGAGTATATTTGATGGTTGATGCATAGTGTTATTGTTCGTTACGTGATAACACATAATCCTATTGAATTCTGATTTTTTATTGATTGTTTGAGTGTCAATTATAAACATCTAAAACCATGAAACTGACCGATACAGTTAAAATAGACGTTTACACAATGATAAGGTAAAAACAAAGTGTTTCAATACATATGTATTTTTAGAAGTTTTAGTACGCTCAAGCCCCAAAGGTATTTTCTTTAACCTATTCTAAGATACAGTATACAACAAATACATTTCTGAATTACTTTGCATAACAGCATCTATTATTTTTTTAGGTACAATAAGAAAGCCCCTGCAACTTTAAGTTCTCAATATTTTGGACCTGTATTACAAACTACAGTTACACACAGCATGAAATATTCAATCAACACAAAAGTGACAGTCGAAAAAAACTCAAGATATTGTATGAGGTGTTTTTAAAAGGGCGAATTAACTATTTTTACTAGATTGAATCAATAGTCAGAAGGATAATGCTAATTTGTCAGGGGGTTGACATATAACACTCCCCACGACACCTCACTCCTTTGTAAGACAAACAGCTTGATCTTGTAATTACAGTGATTAGACTCGTTTGCCTGTTTTCACTTTTATCAATCTGCTTTTTGTGTATTTTTAGGTGTTTGTTTATGTTTTATCTGTCATTTGAACCAGGTCTAGCTCGGAAAAAAGGGATCTATGATCTCAAATGACTACCTGGTAAAAGGTATACCAACTGTCATGCAAGAATGCAACTCTAATGTGCTACACAAGTAAAATAGACTATTTGCAAACAGCATTGTTCTAAACAGTGTATTACAAAATCTTTTTTGTATCTACTATAGACAGTTTGTATTTATATCGTTGTCATATGAAAACATGTACTTTGGTAAATGTAAAAACATGATATCACATAATCCTATTGAATTCTGAATTTTTATTGAGTGTCAATTATAAACATCTAAAACCATGAAACTGACCGATACAGCTAAAATAGACATTTACACAATGATAAGGTAAAAACAAAGTGTTTCAATATAGATGTATTTTTAGTTTTAGTTTTAGTACGCTCAAACCCCAAAGGTATTTTCTTTAAACTGATCTAACGTATATTATACAACTAGCACATTTCTGAATTACTTTGCATAACAGTGTCTAGTTAAAATAGTTTATTAGCCACACTAAATATTTGTGTAATATACTCAATATTTCGATATGCATTAAATCCTACAGCTACACACGATAGGAGATATTCAAACAGCTCAAAGATGATAATTCTAAGGCAAATAAAAATCTAACTCACTCACCATAGTTGAGTTAGTGTATAGTATGGTTAACATGTATGAAAGTAACATAAAGCCATTACTAGAGTTGTTGATACAATATTATAATTCATGATAATTTTGCAGAAAAAAGCTAAATGCAGAGTATTACCGGCGGAGGTTGTTTGATCCTTGTCCCGATGCGCTTAAGGCTTTTTGAAAATATGTTGAAGCTTGTGAGAGAGAAAGGCTTGCTATATAATGATATGATAGAGACACTCTCAAAGGATGAAAGTCTTCTATCTGAAAACGGCTTAGTTACTATTTTAGATCATATGAATGGTAATTTTAACAGAGCACACCTGTTATGCTTATACACCGTAATAGCGGATGTTACGGCTTTTAAGCTGAAAAATCATTCAGTGTTTAGAAACCTTTGATATTAATCACATTATCGAAGTTATGCACGCTTATATTATTGATAAAAAAGGTTACAACTTGATCTGCAATATTCTTTAATACATTTTTATAATATACCCAACTGCGTTTTTTCTACCTCAAGGTGTAATAATTGTTTTGAATGATTCTAAGTACCTCCATACAGTTATAGATGTTTAAAAATAAAAAATATTATCCAGTTGTGTAACTATCTTCAGCTCTGTGAATAGGACCCCTTTAAAATGTAATGCATGAAAACATTTTAACATTTGTTAGGACCATTATCAAATCAGATTTTATTTGTAAGGTCCTACAATACATACATTAATGTCCCTTGGGACAAACACATCTTCTTTAAACAATTCATGAAGAAGTATCACAATAAATCATGAATAAGCCATAAATACCATAAACTCTAAACAATTTAAAATAAATGAATGCAGCACTGTCATACATATCCTTGCAAAGGTATGTAAAAGCCTATCAATAGGACGAAAATGCACCTCAGACCCTTTTAAAGGCATCTCCCTTCTTAGATGTCGTTGACAGCAGTGTTGCAATAAAACAGGCAAACAGTCAAACAGTTACAATAAAGCATACCATCACATTTGCTATGTATAGAAAAGGTGTAATTCCCATAGCAGGAGTCGGATATTTATCTTTTTTGTACACGTTTTTAAAGTGAAATATATTACTAGAACTCTTTTTACATCATTCTACATAAGAGTTCCATGTTTTGATATTATAAAATGAAATGCCTCTTTGTTTTAAGGTGATTCATACAGAAATATATTCGATCCACTATACCCCTGCTACCTAGGGCATTGTGAATCAGTCCAGATATTATACATTATTTTTTCACAAACAGCATCTTTATTGTGTGAATGATGCAAAACTTTCAGGTAGAAATAAGACATGTCGACAATGTAGCTATCAGCCAGACCATCACTGAAACAATATGAATTGTTTTTGCTACATAATAAATTTCACAGAGTAAATTTGACTCAAACTGAGCACATTTGGATACATTTAATGTGAATGATACATTCCTATCTGTGACTTCACAAGTATGTCCAGGGTTACTGATGTATAAAGGACCCCCTCCTGGATACATTCCTATCTGTGACCATGATAATCACGGTAAAACCTAACATTGTATTATTTTCATGGTTATAATGAATAAAAATACATCTTTTGTTTTAAGATGTTTCATGCTAAATGGTTCTTAAAGTGAATTTCCTTCAATCATCGGGACAAGGATCAAACAACCTCCGCCGGTAATACTCTGCATTTAGCTTTTTTCTGCTAAATTATCATGAATTATAATATTGTATCAACAACTCTAATAACGGCTTTATGTTACTTTCATACATGTTAACCATACTATACACTAACTCAACTATGGTGAGTGAGTTAGATTTTTATTTGCCTTAGAATTATCATCTTTGAGCAGTTGGTATACCTTTTACCAGGTAGTCATTTGAGATCATAGATCCCTTTTTTCCGAGCTAGACCTGGGCCCTATTCCCCGTACCTGGTTCAACTAAGTCGATCAAGAGTCCCATTATCCAGATTCAGTTAACCCGATGTTTGAAGCCGGGATTTTCCTGTTCCTCGAAGGTGGATTCAGTCTCGTTAACTCGAACCAGACTTGAGACCCAGGATAAGTGCGCACGGCCGCTTCAGTTGAAAAGCCAGCACGTATCGATAGCAGAGATCCTGATTCTCTAACGGCATTGATTGATTAATTGATTTAAAACTTTATTAACATATTGCAGTACGGCTCAATCGCCTCGCCGACAAGTTAAATGCGTTATCTATAGGCTAATTTTAAGTCCCTCATTACCTCAATCAATCAGATTATATTTCTTTAAACTTGCCTGCTGGATTGAATAATCAAATGAGATCTTGCTAGCGAAAATAATTAGTTAAACTGTTATACAGAATAACGATACGGCTCTCTTACCCATTGATTGATGTATGGTCGATCTTTTACTTATCTCCACTGTGGTGTAACGGTTTCTTCTTTTGACTTTCACGCAGACGGCCCGGGTTCGAAACCTAGTCTTTTCCTTCTTTTTGCAATGTAGGAATAATTCAATTTGGTGCACGTTGAGAGCTATATAAAGAATGACATCCTCAATGCATGTAGATTTATAATATTTTAACTTAAAACTAGGCTACTTTTGCGTATAATCATTAATATTATATTCCAAAAAATTATATTGGAGACGCGGGGTTTCGAACACCGGTCGCCCGGTTGCCAGGATTGAGCACTACCGCTGCGCCACTGTGCCAGACGGGATAAATTCATTGTTTATCCATGGAGGAGAGACCCGTGTTTAGAATATTCTTTCTTTTGAATGAAGTTTTATCTCTTTATTCTCAAATGCGTTAATGTGACGTCAACGGCTCATTCAATTTCTCAAATCCGTCAAACAGCGCATCTCATCAGACATTTTAATCCCAGTTACAATATCACACAAAATCCACAATCCCCGCATAGACACTTATTAAAATAACCACATGCAGCGTGTATCGCGACTCCGAGCGCCGTATATGACGTGCATTATTTTATTTAGGACAAAGTAAATCTATAGGCTCAATATGATTTATTATCAGCATTTAGTTCTATTATTATACATTTCAAAAGCCCCCTCTAGGAAAACGAAGCACAGAAACGTAATTCAGAATGGTATAATGCAGATCCTAGACTGTGAGAATCATTTCAGGAAACGAGCTGTCACTTCTTTGCGGGGGCGTGGCCATGGTTCAGCCGGCTAACTGAACTTAACCCTGCTCCCGACCAGGCTCAAACTTTTTGATCTGTTGTCATGGTGATTTAGACAATCGAGCTTCGGGGAATGGGAAGGTCCGGCTTAAGTCAGGCTTGACCGAAAGTTATCCGGCTAACTCAGTTATCCAGGTACGGGGAACGGGGCCCTGGTCCAAATGACAGATAAAACATAAACAAACACCTAAAAATACACAAAAAGCAGATTGATAAAAGTGAAAACAGGCAAACGAGTCTAATCACTGTAATTACAAGATCAAGCTGTTTGGCTTACAAAGGAGTGAGGTGTCGTGGGGAGTATTATATGTCAACCCTCTGACAAATTAGCATTATCCTTCTGACTATTGATTCAATCTAGTAAAAATAGTTAATTCGCCCTTTTAAAAACACCTCATACAATATCTTGAGTTTCCTTCGACTGTCACTTTTGTGTTGATTGAATATTTCATGCTGTGTGTAACTGTAGTTTGTAATACAGGTCCAAAATATTGAGAGCTTAAAGTTGCAGGGGCTTTCTTATTGTACCTATAAAAAAAATAGATGCTGTTATGCAAAGTAATTCAGAAATGTATTTGTTGTATACTGTATCTTAGAACAGGTTAAAGAAAATACCTTTGGGGCTTGAGCGTACTAAAACTTATAAAAATACATCTGTATTGAAACACTTTGTTTTTACCTTATCATTGTGTAAACGTCTATTTTAACTGTATCGGTCAGTTTCATGGTTTTAGATGTTTATAATTGACAATCAAACTATCAATAAAAAATCAGAATTCAATAGGATTATGTGTTATCACGTAACGAACAATAACACTATGCATCAACCATCAAATACACTCACAACACACATACATCCAAAACGCACACACTCACTTTAAACAAACAACACATTGCAGCACCCATTCTCCATACTTTAGAACACCTAAACACACTTTATATTTATTGGTAATGAATTTGCACTACACCCCATACCTGTGTACACCTTACTGTAAATTATGCCTAAATTGTACCTCACCCCATTTCTACTTTGTACTATATATTATTGTATATTAGTATTGCATAGTATATTGTATATTGTATGGTAACTCAGTTACTTCTATTCTGCACCGAACACTGTGTCTACGTGACTTCTAGTTTTAGTTGTATTTTACATGCTATACTGTTTTATTTCATACTATCTCTTGTCTAGCACAGTCTCTGGAGCGTAACAGAAAGAAACATTTTGTATAAAAGTATTCTGTACTTCTGTATGACAACTATTAAAGAAACTTGAAACTCATGTTTTTACATGCACCAAAGTACATTTACCATAGTTTCTGCTAAATATCCTGCAACATGCTTTCAGGTGACAATGATATAACTCCATATTGTCTACATTAGATAGAAAGATTTTTGTAATACATTGTTTAGAACAATACTGTTTGCAAATATTATGGCTGATTTACTCGTGTGTACCACAATATAGTTCCAATTCATGCATGAAAGATGTTATACCTTTTACTAAGTAGTCATTTGAGATCATTGACCCCTTTCTTAGCTAGACTTGGCTCCATATGACTGCAACAAGAAATACCTTAAAATACACAGAACGCATACTGAGACATACACAAGGCAAAGTGGGGCCCTGGGGTTACATTTGAGGTACAGCAAACTATATTGACCTATTCTTTAAAAGGCCCTTAATATGAACTTTAAAATCAGATAGGGTGGTGAAGGGATGCAGTTTCAAAGTTTTTTTTAAAAAGTCCTTTACATACATAGCTAGCTAGCATAGAAGGCTTTTCCCCCAAACTGTGCTATTTTCTGGTTACTGTGACATATAAATTTGATGTTATGTTGGTAAGGTTTGAACCATGGTAAAAACGGTAGTTGATTTATAAATGCTTTATAAATACAGGCTTAGCATTGAAACAGTCTAGGGATAGCTAGTTAACTTTAGCTAGAGTGCTTTGATGTGATCTATATCCAGAAATAAGTCATAATGTAAGACATATGAAATACCCTATTGAAACAGTTAAAACAGCTTGGACAGACACACCCTTACAAGTTATCACAAACAGTGCTGTATTTGCAATCTGCTATGTCCTAAATGTATGGATGTAGCAGTACTGTCTATCTGTATGTCATGTATGTCATATAGGCCCTGATGAATTGAAAATGGGGGACTCTGATGTAAACAAGACAAAAGTCTTTCTCTGATCTGCAACCTCTTAACCTTGTCAAATACTCTAATATAGGGTATATTTATATCTTAATACATTGTATTAGTTTTACGAAATAAGAAATAATAACTACAGCTATCTCTATGGTCACCACTGTGTCCCAAAACTGAAATAGTTGGTATTACAACTCTGTCAGCTGTGTAACAATATTCATCAAAGTGTTGCATGTTATAGTGTAGGTTAGTTTATTAGGACAAATGCATGACTGTAAGGTTAGTTAGGCATTGGTCAGATTATGTTCATGTGAACCCATCCATTGTGTGAACTAAAAAATATGCTATGAGTATAATGTTCTACAGAGTTTTACTCTAAGTTTGCATGTCCCCTAAACTTCACGCCACCATGGGGTGTTTTAACACCTAAGAGGGCCCTATTCACACCCCTCACACACACAGACCCACATAGACAGATCTTTTCTGTACTTCATATTTTCAGCACAACTCTAAACTATCATATCTTTAACTGTAATAATTAATGTGAACAAAAATACAAAACACTGTAATGCAACCTTTTTTAAAAGAATCTATTTTAAATAAAACGTTTCACCGGTTTTACAACGGTTGTTGTAATCAGCCCCTCACCCCTGTGATGCAGCCATCTAGCAGAACTTAGCCTCCATGCATATAACCAAACACTACACACACACACACACACACACACACACACACACACACACACACACACACACACACACACACACACACACACACACACACACACACACACACACACACACACACACACACACACACACACACACACACACACACACACACACACACACACACACACACACACACACACACACACACACACACACACACACACACACACACATACACATACATACATACATACATACATATATACATACATACATACTTAGTCTGGTTACAAGTTATCACTCTTTTTCAAACAACATCAGCCTATTATTCATTTACATTGTATTTTCTTTTATTTACATATTTTCTGAACACAAGTGTCTAAAGATTGTGTCTTTATCGATGAGACTAAAATATAGACACATTACATTTGTAATTTTCTTTTCTGAACACAAGTGTCTAAATATTGTGACATTGTATTTTTCTTAAAAATATTCCCCTGAACATGCATTTGGCTTTATCCAAGAAACTAAAATATAGACACATTACATCAATATAACAAGAATAATCACACACACACGCACACCTTGGGGGCTGTGAGTTTTTCTACAGAAAAGGGGAAGTCGGACACGGTCGTAAATCTACTGGAAATGACAGGAGCTGCATCCAGAAAAAAAGGGGTGTGACAGAATTTTCAGGTTGTCCACCCTCCTTCTATGACAGCGAAGGGGGTGTCACTTCAGAAACAGTCTAGTGTTTCTGAATGTCATTTCAGAGAAGCTGCAGTTTGACAGCCTTCAGAGGGGAGATGCAAGCCAGATGGAAGAAGGCATTCTCCATGCAACCATTTTCTGAACACAGAGGAATCGTGTAGACACATTGTATTTTTCTTAAATCACACACACACACACACACACACACACACACACACACACACACACACACACACACACACACACACACACACACACACACACACACACACACACACACACACACACACACACACACACACACACACACACACACACACACACACACACACACACACACACACACACACACACACACACACACACACACACACACACACACACACACATTCTGAAACTTTATTCTGAAGATAGACACATTGTATTTTTCTTTTTCTGAACACAAGTGTCTAAAGATTGTGACAATGTATTTTTTCTTAAAAAATATTCCCCTAAACATGCATTTATCCAAGAAAACACACACACACACACACACACACACACATACACACTTATGTCCTCATAAATTTATTCTGAACATATACACTTATTCTTAAATCCCCTACACACATACATTCTGAAGATAGACACATTGTATTTTTCTTAAAAATATTCCCCTACAAATACATTCTGAAATGTTTATTCTGAAAATTAAAAAAAAAATTTATTTAGATTTTTTTTTCTGACAAAAAAAAATAAAAAAAAACGTTTATTTTGAGAAAAAAATCTGAAACCGGAAGTCCCTCCCCCTATAACTCCTCCTCTTCCGAAACCGGATGTCCCTCCCCTCCGAAACCGGAAGTCCCGCCTCCAATCAGAGAAGGGGGCGGGACTTAGGGGGCATACATAATCTCAAAGGGGGGCGTGGCTACAATCAATCAAACTAAAGGGGCGTGTTTTGCATAATCTGACACATTGTGTATACCACCTCTCTCTCTAAAATACTGTCATGCACTTGTCCTAATAACCTAACCTACACTGTAACACGCAACACTTTGATGAACATTGTTACTCAGCTCAGCTGATAGAGTTGTACCCTTCCTGATGACTTGTCGTACAGAACTTGTAAGTTGCTTTGGATAAAAGCGTCAGCTAAATGACTAAATGTAAATGAAGGATTTAGATTGATTGTGGGTTTAATTTAAAAAAATCTTGTCCCTAGTTTTCATGTCACTAGTACCGAAACACAGGAGTTTTAGTCCATTGGCTGAGCCTGGTTTTCAGCCACACCCCTGCATTTTTGACCAGGCAGTGACACTGCCTTCCTGTCCCTCATTGCTGCATTGGTAAGTAGCTAAATCCCATACTTTTGAAATAAATGTGTTCCAAAGTCTTCAATTAAGTAAACTTTTTGGGGTTTCATGTGGAATATTATGTTTTTATGTGTGTACACTAGCATTCTGCATTATGCTCACTACCGAAACAGTCACTACCGAAACATATGGTAAAGTTTCGGTAGTGATGTGATCATTTTGGTAGTGACTAAATGGAATGGTAAGTAGTTAAATCCCATCATTTTTAAATAAATGTGATCCAAAGTCTGAAAGTCAGTGTGTAACTTTAAGAATGGAACACATATTCTCTTCAATAAAGTAAACCTTTTGGGGGTTTATGCTAAATATTATGTTTTATGCATTATGCAGTCACTACCGAAACACTGGGTGTTTTGTAAAAAAGAAAGTATATTGAGTTATAAACTAAAATGTTATGGTACTGATTGGTTAAATGTATGTTCAATTTCATCAATCATTAACTCTCAATATGATCAGTGTTATGCATTTTACAGAGAAAGATTACATTTAGATTTTGATCTAATTGTATCAATTGAACTTTGAAATTTGGTAAAAATGTCATTTTTATTGATTTAATTGTGAAAACCTTCAAGAAAATTTTTCAAAAATACTCTAGAGAAGGGAAGGAAACAATCTTAGGTTAATATAATACTTTTTTACTATAGTGTATTACTATGTTTCAGTACTAGTGACAATTTTTGGGAGAGGAAAAACATTCCAAAAGAGTCTGAAAATACAATATAAAAATGTACGATACGCTCACTAGATATATGTACTTTAGATATGGTACAATATATATTCGGACAACGTTTTGGGAATAAAACATACAAAATTTCAAAATATTTCCAACCTGACTTTCAACCAATTCGGTAGAATGGCCCATATATAGTGATCATTTATACATTCATATGACATAACTGTAACATATATTCTGGTTGTCATGAAAAGAAAAAAATGTATATGAAATGATATCACTTCATTTTGCAATACAGGGTTGAGGTTATACATACATTATTACACAATGAGACCAGGCAAACCTAAAACAGGAAGAAATGTCTTAGACTCCACTGGGTTAAGGGAAACAAGGAAAAGCCTGTGTTTCAATATGAATTGAAAATGGGGGACCCTGATGTAAACAAGACAAACGTCTTTCTCAGGTCTGCATCCCCTTAACAATTGTGTGTATTGAGCCGTACTGTATTGTACCCATTCTGCAATCTGTTAAATAAATAAAGTTTTCATTCATTCATTCATTCATTCATTCATTCATTCATTCATTCATTCATTCATTCATTCATTCATTCATTCATTCATTCATTCATTCATGTGTGTGCAGAGTAGACCTCATGTGTGTTGTGATGTCTGAGGTCAAAGTAGTGTCCTCACTATCAGAAGAGGACATTCTGTTATTTTCAGTCACTGCCGATGTCCCAATTCTACAATGCAATGCCTCTGTAGCCGTTTTGAAAACAATAGCTGTGAAAGCACTGGCTGGTGCTGGTGGTGCTTATTGTTCCTATAGGTGGCCGTCTCTGCATCAGAACAGTCCATTGTGCATCGTCTTTGGTTTCCCCTGCTGCTCCAGGCGTGCTGTACAGCCACTGTCCGTAGGAGGAGGAAAAAGGACAGAGCTCTTCACAGCACTATAGGTCATAGATGACGGAGTCATATCGTAGATGATGGGGTCATGGATGATGGGGTCATAGATGATGGGGTTGAGGGCCTGCACCACACAGAACACTAGGAAGTTTATGAGTGTGATGGTGAAGTTCTGGCGCAGGTGGGTGATGGGGACAACAAGGGGAAGAACATGCAGGTTCATCGCCGAGCCGTGGATCAGGATGGTGCAGTGACCCTTGTCATTAGACTGGGAGAAGAGGCCCACGTGAGAAGAAAGACCTGTGGTGACAACTTTGTCTTTCAACCAAGATGCATGAACTGGAAACAACTAGTAAGATAGAAAGATTCTGCAACTCTTGGAGGCCGATGGATGTTATAAGAATAATGTTCTTTATTGATATAATTAAAACCAACACGTTACCAACACGTAACCTGCTGAAAAAGAGTTGCCGATTTCTTCTCCCTTACTACAAGTGGCCCACACGACGGCCCTCCACACAGAGGAGTACATAGCACCCCACAATCAGCAGCAGCAGAATCAGTAGGGCCAGGGTACAGAGTCGTGTGAAGCCCTGCTCTCTACTACCTTTCCCCTAGGATGACAGAGCACAGGCCAACACAGCGAAAAGGACCGGATTGAGCAGAGCAAAGAACCAGGCTACGACAGACCGAGTGCTACGACTGATCCCCATACGCCACGAACCAAGGCTGTGTGTAGTGGAATGGCAACAGGACAGGCAGGTGTCGTGGGCCACGCACGGCGAGGTGATCATGGTGCCTCTGCCCAGTGCCAACTGCAGGTTAGCAATGACCCGGCAAGCCGGAAGGCATGGAGGCTGTGGGGCAGGCTGCCAACGGCGTTAACACAGTGCTGAGTCAAGAGGATGAAGCATGGCTTGTGACGGAGGTCAGGTGCGGGACACACTGCACCGAGGACACAGGCCTTTACAGTGTCCATCACGTGCACTCTGCCCAGTGAATCACTGGATTGTCTCTCAGCAATACTGAGAGAGGAATAACACTGGGAATCTAGTGACTGAGTCTAAACTATAGTATAGTGTTACACTGATGACAATCTTTTTGGTTTCAGTTGCTTCACACCACATCACATCCAGATACAGGTTATGTCAATAAAAGTGCTCAACAAAATACAATAAGGGGTAATATTGAGACTTGTTTGTGTTAAAATGGCGTGCAAATACAGATGGCATCATATTTGAGTTGCAAAAAAGTGAATACCTTTTTTAATTTTCCCATTGTCGTCAACAACACCGCAATGAATAGGACAGAGATGAGGAAAATGGTAATTAAGAACACACTAATATATAAATAAATAAAAACATGTGAGTGAGTATACATACAGAACAGACTACTGGTACAGTATGCCCATAGTAAAGTAAATACATGTAAACAACTGACCTATCTCAAACCCTGCCCTCTTTTCTTGATCATCCTCCACAAAAGATCTGAAGTTAAAAACACTTCTAAGACAAAAATCTATGTTAGCACCGGATTAGGGAAGCGTGATCTGAAGCGTTAAACTATTAATGCGACCTGATTCCTGAATATAGTGACCGAGAATGGTCACCTAATTATCTTAACAAAAGTGCATCATTAGCATTATGTTTGTTGTCTAAAGGGAAACATAATGGTACAATTTAAGATTTTAATGTTATCCGCATATAAAGGACAAATAAAACATCGTTAATTTGTAAGAAACCTCAATGAAAACGGTGCAGGGTAAGTTATATTCGCTATTGTTATGAGAATGTGATAGAATCCTATAAAAATGTGGACGCATTTGGTCACTGTGGCGGTTAAAAGTTGAAATTGTTTTTTGTTTGCATATGTAATATACAGTGTACTTGTTTGTAATATGTACACATTGTACATTTTACGTCAATATATTACTTGTGGCTATAACATAACGTACAATATGTACTTTTTTTCCTGTGGTCGATTAGTACTTTATTTTCATATTTTAAGCAAGATTGGTCTGGCTGTGGCTGGTGTGTGACCTGTGGTCAGAGCAGGGTTCCACCTACTGGACACGTCATGCTCCTTTATGTCTGCCTGGCTGTGAGACTTCACCAGGAGGAGGCTGATCACCCCCAGCAGTGTGTCTGTGCCATGGACCTTCTCTTCCCGTTGTGGCAGCGCCTTGAGCCTCCGGCGGCTTAGCTGCTTCTGCAGCTGCAGCTTGCTGGTGAAGAAAATGATCCTCCAGCCCACCTCCAGCGCCAAGGAGGAAACCTCGGCTGAAACTGTGCCACAGCACCCCCGCACCGCCTGCTCCCAGACCTCCTCTGAAGCACACAGCTGAGGAGAAGAGCGGAGGAGTTAAGGAAGGTCACTGTCACGCTGTTACTGGAAAAGCTTTTATTGCTACAATACGGTGTAAATTTATTAGGAACTGCATTTCACTTTTTTTTTTTTTTTGCTTTCTTTCCCCATGTCGACACCTTAAAATAATGGCTTAAGTCATATTTTAAACTTTTGAGAAAAACTGAATAAACTGAATCAAATATAGAATATATGATATGTAATAATTTCACAACTGGGTAGGAACAGCATGTTTTTTTCAACTAAGGATGTAGGCAATTTTACCAGAGGTGGCTAGCATCATGAAGAGATGACTTAAGCAAAAACATAATTTAACTCAGTGACATAAGCCATTATTTTAACACTTCTCTGCCACGCTTATATCCATCAATGTTTGATCTCTGCCACCACTTTAAGTCTATGGAGATGTTCACCTTCTTTGCAGGGCTATAACTTTTTTAATTGTATTGCTAAATTGACATTACTATGGCCCATTCAACATCGATTATGTAGGAACGTTTGACTTTTTCATTCACACATTCATACGAAAATACCGTCTAGAGTATAAATATGTTTTTTATCGTTTTCTGCAGTAATTCCTAGAGTGTGAGATATAGGCACAAATGCATATATTAGATTATCAAATGCTGTTTGATACCGATCGACGCTATATTAAAAATTTCAACTGTACATGGTCCTAAACGTTATGACTGATCATGCGCGGGTGAACAGAGGGGGGGGGGGGGGTCGTTTATAATTACGTGATCGTCGTTAAATGATTTATGTAGTATGGGTGATATATAGATCAGAGCAGTTTGTATGGTTAATAATAAAGAAAAACGCTGAAACTCACGGCAGCTTCCTCGTAGCATTGGGCGATGAGAGTGGAGCAAACAGATCCCAGTTATGTGATGTGGATCGAGGCGATCCAGTTCCGGTTTGTATAATACTAATATACGCCCAAATCATGTGGATTATTGAGTTATGGCAACGATCCATATCCACGGTGTGTGTCGAGTCCCGCGACGATAAACGAGTGGCCGGACGGAATTAGGGGACGGACCGAGCAACAAAGGGGATATCCGGTTTGGCAACTCACCGATCAGCCACCAGGTGGCAGTATTGAAGCGTTGCAGAGTTGTGCTGAGTCCCGCAGCATCAGACAATCCTCTGTGATTGAAATATGAATACCATGGCGAAAATATGAAATATGATCAGAATAACGTTGTACGCCGTGATCTGGCAGAATTTGAAACCCGTCTTAAGCCGTTTCCGGCGGGGAATGTGTTAATAAGGTGACGATGTACTAACACTTCAATGGTTTTCGGATGTTATCACAATTATGATCAAGTAATTGATCATTGTTTACAAAAAAGTGATAATGTGCCAAGAGACCTTTGTGTTCCATTTGACAAGCAACTTCAACGGAGAACCTACAGTATTACAAATCATGTGAAGCCTAAATAACATACCTGACCTGTTTATATTGCAGGGTCTATTCTCTCCCTTTTTCATTTGAGCCTTTATCACTACTTCTGTTGTAATAACCTCACCTTCCTGAACCTGTGCGAGGTGCATCCGAGCTGCCCCACATCCTCAAGCTCCAGGTGGGCTAAGATTTGGAGCAGCAGGGGGTCTGGCAGATATCCCAGGTAGTCATAATGGCCCTGGCAGAGGGCATGGGTGTACTGCAGGACGGGAAGGCCGAAGACCAGCCTGACCTGGCCTGAATAGAAGCCAGAACAAGTAACACACTAGTAACTGGGAAGGATCTTACTTTGGAAAACTTTATTCAAAATCAGATGTTTCAAATTGCCACAAGGAATCAGTGCAACCTCAGATTGCACCTGGGGTAAAACAGAGTCCATTCTCTTTGGATCAAATAACAAACTCAGCAAGGCCAACGGCTTCTCTGTTACAGTGAGTGACAATATTGTCACAAGGAAAGATGAAATTACATACCTGGGTTCCATCCTAGAGGCAAATCTTTCCTGTGACAAAATGGCAAACAATGTAATAAAAAAAGTCAGCCAACGAACAAGATTCTTGTACCGGATCTCCTCTCTGGTAAACAAGAATACCCTGAAGACTCTAACAGGACTTGGAGCACTCATTCAAGGGTACTACATATATGCTTGCACCTCATGGTACCAAAGCACCTCAAAGGCACTAAAAACAAGACTACAAACATCATAAAACAAACTGGTCAGACTACTGCTTGACCCTACTCCTAAAACCCACCTCACCCCTGCCTATTTTGACACGCCCACAACACCAGAGGGAGCTCCACAAATCATGTTAAACCCAGATTCAGCTCAAAAAAGGGACTAAACTTGTTTCGCAATTATGCCACAACAATGTGGAACGCCCTACCCACAGCCATAAAATAATGTGAATCCCTACCCACTTTCAAAACCGCTCTCAAAGAGCACCTACGGGAGGCTGCAATTAGAAACTGGCCCCGGTAAATGTCCAAACCCCACCCACCCCACCCAACCCCCTCCAATGTACAGTTTCTTCCCCCTCGAATGTATATATTTTCTTTTAGGATCTCTGTCTCTTAAACAGTACTGTATGTTTGTATATCTTGTATGTCATAAATGTCTGGATGTAACAGTACTGTATATCTGTATCCCACGAAGACCAAGGAAATTATCATTGATTTCCGCAGGACTGGTGACCTCAGCCACTCTCCACTCCTCATTGGAAATGAGGAGGTGGAGAGGGTTTCAAAATTTTAGTTTCTGGGCGTGACGATGTCTGATGACCTGTCCTGGGGATCAACATTACCTCTGCTGCGGGGAAAGCACAGCAACGCCTCTTCTATCTGCGGAAGCTTAAATGGGCTAAACTCCCACAGGGACTGATGGCTAACTTCTACCACTGCGCAGTAGAGAGTGTGCTTGTACGGACTACTGGTGTGGTTCTCCAGCTGCACCAGGGCAGAGAAGGAGGCCCTCCACAGAGTGGTCAAGGCTCAAGTTTCAAGTTTCAAGTTTCTTTAATAGTTGTCATACAGAAGTACAGAATACTTTTATACAAAATGCTTCTTACTGTTGCGCTCCAGAGACTGTGCAAGACAAGATAAGTATGAAATAAAATAACATAGTAAAATTAGAAGTAAAAAAAATGAGGTCACAGTGTTCAGTTTAGACATATGTACAATGTTCGATGCAGAATAGACGTAGTTACCATACAATATACAATACTGTGCAGTGTACTAATATACAATACTATATAGTGCAAGGCAGAAATGGAGAAATGGGACGAGGTGCAATTTAGGTACAATTCACAGTAGGTGTACGAGTTGTAGTGCAAATCCTTTATCAATAAATATAAAGTGTAAGTGTGTTTGTGTGATCTAAAGTGTGGAGAGTGGGTGCTGCAGTGTGTTGTTTGTTTGAGTGAGTGTGTGCGTGTGGGTGTGTGTGCTGTGTGCATTTGATGGTTGTTGCATAGTGATTATTGTTCGTTTAGCAGCCTGATGGCCTGGGGATAGAAGCTTCTTCTGAGTCTTTCTGTGCTCGCCTTAAGACTCCGGTATCGCTTGCCTGACCGCAGCAGTTCAAAGAGGCAGTTGTTCGGGTGGCTCGAGTCCTTAATAATTCTCTTAGCCTTCCCCTTGCACCGCTTGTTGTAAATGTTCTGGAGGGTGGGAAGCCCCCCTCCAATTGTGCGTTCGGCTGAACGTGTCACTCTTTGTAGTCTGCTACGGTCTTGTGCAGTGCTATTCCCAAACTAGGAGGTGATGTTGCCGGTCAGGATGCTCTCTATTGTACATGAGTAGAAGTTCCTAAGGATCTTCTGACTGACTTGGAACTTCCTTAGGCGCCTGAGGAAGTAGAGGCGTTGTCGTGCCTTCTTCACAACACTGTCAATGTGTGTGGTCCATGTCAAGTCCTCGGATATGTGGGCTCCGAGGTACTTGAAACTGTTCACTCTCTCAACCGGTGCCCCGTCGATGCTGAGGGGGCTGTAGTCCTTGACCCCCGACCTCCTGAAGTCCACAATCATCTCTTTTGTTTTGCTGACGTTCAGGGAGAGGCAGTTTTCCTGACACCACTGTGACAGGTTCTCTACCTCTTCCAGGTAGGCCCTTTCGTCGTTGGCAGAGATCAGGCCCACCACTACTGTGTCATCAGCAAATTTGATGATGGTGTTGTTGTTCCGCTGTGCTACGCAGTCATGTGTGTACAGGGAGTAGAGGAGGGGGCTCAGAACACAGCCCTGGGGGGCCCCTATGTTGAGCGTGATGGATGAGGAGGTGCAGTTGCCGGCTCTTACCACCTGGGGTCTGCCCGTCAGGAAGTCCAAGACCGACTGGCAGAGGTCATAGTTCAAGCCCAGGTCCCTGAGCTTGGCTATGAGTTTGGAGGGGACTATGGTATTGAATGCTGAGCTGTAGTCGATGAACAGCATTCTCACATAGTTCCCCTGCCTCTTGTCCAGGTGTGATGCTGCTGTGTGCAGCACATGGGCTATGGCGTCCTCCGTGGACCTGTTGGGGCGATATGCAAATTGCAGAGGGTCCAGGTTGATGGGGAGGGAGGAACAGATGTAGCCCTTCACTAGCTTCTCAAAGCACTTCATGGCTATGGAGGTGAGGGCTACAGGGCGGTAGTCGTTGAGGCAAGCGGGCATAGATTTTTTGGGTACAGGGATGATGGTGGACTTCTTCAGACAGGTGGGGATGACAGCCTGTTCCAAGGACAGGTTGAAGATGTCAGTGAATACCGGGGCCAGTTGGTCGGCACAGACTTTTAGGACGCGGCCGGGGATGCCGTCCGGTCCTGCTGCCTTCCTGATATTCACTTTTTTAAAGATCCGTCTCACCTCATGCTCTGTTACCCTGAACACTGAGTCTCCATCAGCAGACCCCCCCCCCCCCCCATTGCCGTGGTTTGTAGGCTGGTGTTGTTATTCACAGCCAAAAAAAACGCATAGAAGGAATTGAGATCATTTGCTAAGGAGATGTCACTGTTCAGTTTGAGGGGGGTGCCTTTGTAGTCTGTCATTGTTCTGAGGCCCTGCCACATGCCTCTAGAGTCAGCCTGTTCAAACTGAAGTTCAACTTTATCCCTGTAACGCCGTTTTGCCTCTATTACTGCTCTCCTGACGTTGTATCTTGCCATCTTGTGTTCTTCCATGTTGCCTGTCACCAGCCCGGTGTTGTATGCTGATGTGCGCACTTTCAGAGCCTCACGGACGGATTTGTCTACCCAGGGCTTTTGATTTGGGTAGATTTTAATTTTGGTGGAGGGGATTGTTTCTTCTACCAGAGTACAGACATAGTCAATCACTATGCGAGGAGGATCACTGGAGCTAGCCTCCCAGATATCTCCACAGTCTTCACCTCCCGCTGCCTACGTCGTGTGAATAACATCTTACAGGACCAGTACCACCCAGCACACCATCTCTTTCAACTGCTGCCCTCTGGTCGAAGGTATAGATCCACCCAGTCCGGAACTAGCAGACTGACCAACAGCCTCTATCGACGGGCTGTCAGGCTGCTCAACGATCAACATCAACTTGCCGCTCCAAACTAAATTTCGTTGTACCAACAATGACAATAAAGATTCTATTCTATGTCGTGTATGTCATAAATGTCATGATTAATTGAAAATGGGGGACCCTGATGTAAACAAGATGAAAGTCTTTCTCTGGTCTGCATCCCCTTAACAATTGTGTGTATTGAGCTGTACTGTATTGTACCCATTCTGCAATCTGTTAATAAAGTTTTCAATCAATCAATCAATCAATCAATCAATATATACATTCAAGTTAATCTTATAACACCGGACATCATCTCAGAATATCAGAATATCACAATAATAAAATCTGTTAATAAAATGTTCAATCAATCAATCACACCTACAGTAAACTCATATATCTAAGCCTGCATGGGGAAATAATAAATAATACTCAAGAGATTACAGAGAGAGCAGCAACTCTGGATATGTGCATCGCTCTTCTAGAATAGCTCTCTACCACAACTGCCAATTTATGACTGAATGGATGATAGGGCCTGCATTTCAGGAATGAAGCCATGCTGGTATAACCCTCTATAGCAGGGGTCAGCAACCTTTTTGACATGGAGTGCCTGTTTGAAATATAGTTGTAACTAGTGTGCCTCAACAATATTCCATGCATCGTACATTTTTTTTCTCATAATCAGGTATTTTTAATGATAATTTTTACATTAATACATCATTATTGTTATTGTTATTATTAACAATATTATTATGATGGTTGGATCAACCCTAAATCTGAGTTGGGGGGGGGGGGGGAATGCAATGCAGACAAACAGCTGCATACAGTGCGACCATTTCACTCACATTTGCCCATTCATTTTTGGACACATCACACACCATCGGTGTGTGTACTGTACGTGTGCTGTCATAGCTCCACCTACAGGCCTAATGGAGAACACCAGGATGTGAATGGAGGGTGAATGTGAGGTATATCGTGTAAATAAGTTTTGATTGATCGCAAGACTACACTGTACATTTTTTTTATAATAATAAGTTACCAGAACCAGTTTTCAATCCATAATAAGTTAACAGAAAAATAAGTACACAACCACATTATTTCAACCTAATAAAACTATGTTTATTGTCATTGTTTTAAGAACACAAGTTGACTTGGTAATACTCACATTTTGAAAATGGCTTTTAACATGTGCAATGTTCAATGAAATAGAAAAATAAATAATAAAATGTGTTGATTAATCCCACTGGTCACAATGGTGACCGTAATAATGTTTTTGTTATAAGGCTCTGCAAATGTTACTGAATGATGTAGCAATGTATTTCCAGCTAAATTGAAATAATAAACAAATAAAGGGTCTCAATTAAATATGTGGTAGTAAAAAGAACCTGTGGGAGGATTTCAACAAGATAAATGCGACAACAGTGCAAAATATTTCACTATAATATTTCAAAGCAAAAAGAAAAAAAAATAATACTTTTTTTTTATACTGCTGCCCCCTGTGCCTATGAAAATGCCCCCGCGTGCCTATGCATGCGTGCCTAGGGTTGCCTACCCCTGCTCTATAGCAAAATCCTGTCACTTAAGGTGACTTACTTGCGTTCAGCTTTTCTCTGATTGGCCACGACCCCCACGTGACCGCGCGCTAGCCCGCCCCCTTTTGCCGCTCCTGTATGTTGCAGCGCGGCACGAGCGGCAGAGGTCCCTTGCGGAAATGAAATGCGGAGCTGTAATGTTATGTCCGAATCGAATCACGCGAATACACAACATATTTATCAAAACAACTACGCGATTCACTCGTCACTGTACATCAGTGGAGGCTGCTGATTGATTAACTAGAAATTATACATTGTAACGTTATATAATGTATAATGTTATTTCGCGTTTTTAATGTCAAAAAACAACTACCAGATTCACGCGTCACTGTACATCAGTGGAGGCTGCTGACTGAACTGTACATTTTTTTTCTTTTTATTATTGATCTTTTTCCCCCTCCTTTTTCCTCCGATTTTCTCCCATCCCAATGTTAGTCGTTATGCCAATTCCCAATCCCCTTCCTGGTCGCTGCGCACTTACCCCCCACAGTCGGTCTGGGAGAGTGGAGGCTACCACGTGCTTCCTCAGACACACGTCCAGCCAATCAACCGCTTCTTTTCACCTGGCAGCGCGGATTCTCACTGAGAGGGCGTAGCGTGTGGAAGGATCACACTATCCCACTTAGATCCTATCCGCGCTTAGCAGGCGCCCCGACCGAACTGTAGGAGTCACTGTTTACAACGACCCGGACCCACCCCGCCAGCTTCTCCCACCCTCTAATACTGCCAATTGTATTAGTGTGAACGGCCAGCCAAGCTGGTGACAACCCCGGAGCTGTGAGCTGGATTCGAACAGGCGAATCCAGCCGCTCCGGGGTACGCACCTGACCGCCCTGAAACTATACATTGTAACGTTATAGGTTATTTCGCGTTTTTTATTCATAACGTCATAAAACAACTACCAGATTCACTCGTCGCAGGTAATGTAGTTAATCAATCAAACATGTAACCTACTGTACCTTACTGTACATATGCTTTTACTGTACCTCTGCTGCGGCCTACAGCACAGCAGGTAATGTAGTTAATCAATCAAACATGTAACCTACTGTACCTTACTGTACATATGCTTTTACTGTACCTCTGCTTTGGCCTACAGCGCAGCAGGTAATAAAATGCATTAACGACACCCCTTACCTCTGTGCTGGCTTGCACGTTGGCAAGCCAAAAGCTTGCACGTTGGCAGCCACGTTGGCAGCCACGTTGGCAGCCTGCGGCTCAAACCCTGCCCTCTTTTCTTGATCCTCCAATCACAACTGTCCAATCACAAAGTTTGTCCGAGGTAAGCGACAGTTGTGATTGGAGGATCAAGAAAAGAGGGCAGGGTTTGAGATAGGTCCATTCGCCCGCATGCAGCGTCCATCTTGCTTAGTTAGTTAGTTAGTTAGTTAGTATAACCAGCTGCAAATATGGCGTTAACCAACAGCGCTAATATGGCATTAACCAACAACGAAACCAACACTGCTAATATGGCATTAACCAACAACGAGCACCTGCGTGGCGTCTCAGAGCACCTGGGGAGTGGGGGAGCCTCATGCGCATGCGCGGCCAATCAGTGGTCGCACGTGACCAGAAAAGTCGCGTGAAACAATGCAGACCACTGATTGGTCAGAAGAGAGACGCGTCACTCGTTCTGCCGCTCTGTCGCGCGCTGCAACGCGGCGCGCCACACAGAGCAGCAGGGCGCGGATAAGGGCGTGTGCTAGCGCGGTCACGTGGGGCGTGTTGCCAATCAGAGAAACGCTGAACGAAAAGCTGAACGCAAGTAAGTTACCTTAAGTGTTCACGCGTCCCGCGTGCCTTGCTGAACCTATAGAGGCCTTAATTGTCACCATTCTGATTGACAAGCTAAAAGCAATTGGTTTTGATAGTCTATCAGTGAGCTGGATGCAATCCTACCTTGAGGGGAGGGAACAGATGGTGGAGGTAAACGGTACCCTATCCCCCCCCCTCACAGTGAGCTGTGGTGTTCCACAAGGAAGCATACTAGGACCGCTACTGTTCCTAATTTATGCAAATGACATGTCGTCAGCTTGTGACTGCAACTTGTTCCTGTTTGCGGACGACTCAGCCCTGCTGGTCTCTGACAAGAACAAGTTACAGGTTGAAAAAACCCTCAGCTCGGAACTAGGCAGAATCTGCATATGGCTCGCTGATAACAAACTATCATTACACATGGGCAAAACAGAGTCCATTCTCTTCGGTTCAAATAACAAACTCAGCAAGACCGACGGCTTCTCAGTTACAGTGGGTGACAATATTGTCACAAGGAAAGATGAAATTACCTACCTGGGTTCCATCCTAGAGGCTAATCTCTCCTGTGACAAAATGGCATCCAATGTAATAAAAAAAGTCAACCAACGAACTCGATTCTTGTACCGGATCTCCTCTCTGGTAAACAAGAATACCCTGAAGACTCTGGCAGGAGCACTCATTCAGGGGTACTACGACTATGCTTGCACCTCATGGTACCAAAGCACCTCAAAGGCGCTAAAAACAAAATTACAAACATCTCAAAACAAACTGGTCAGACTACTGCTTGACCTTACTCCTAGAACCCACCTCACCCCTGCCCACTTTGACAACCTAGGATGGCTTAGAGTAGACGACAGAGTACAGCAACTTGCAATGGGCCTGGTCTACAAGATACACTACACGACCAAGGTACCCATGTACATGTCAAAATACTTCCCAAAGGTCAGTGAATACCACGATCACAACACCAGAGGGAGCTCCACAAATCATGTTAAACCCAGATTCGGCTCAAATAAGGGACTAAACACGTTTCGCAATTATGCCACATCAATGTGGAACGCCCTACCCAAAGCTGTAAAGGAATGTGGATCACTACCCACTTTCAAAACCTCTCTCAAGGGACACCTACGGGAGACTGCAATTCAACACTGGCCCCTGTAAATATCCTAACCCAACCCCCTCCAATGTACAGTCATGTACCTAGTATGGTTTTGTCAATAGTCCAATGTACAATTTTGTTTGTTTGTACAGTGTCTCCTCCCCCCCCCCTCAATGTACAGTTTTGCTTGTTTATACAGTGTGCCCCCCCCCCCCAACCACCTCCAATGTAAATTACCCAGTATGGTTGTCAATATCCCAATGTACCCAACCCCCCCCACCCAACCTCCTCCAATGTACAGTTTCTACGTCAAATGTATATACTCCCTTTTCTTGACTCCTTCTGTATCACAAACAGTACTGTATTTGCAAATCTGGTATGTCATAAATGTATAGATGTAGCAGTACTGACTATCTGTATGTCATGTATGTCATATATGTCCTGATGAATTGAAAATGGGGGACCCTGATGTAAACAAGACGAAAGTCTTTCTCTGGTCTGCATCCCCTTAACAATTGTGTGTATTGAGCTGTATTGTACCCATTCTGCAATCTGTTAATAAAGTTTTCAATCAATCAATCAATCAAAGAAGTTACATAATATAAATATCTTACTCTGAAGTCGACTGTCATTTAAGTAGTCCTGGTGAGCTTCTTTCATCTCTCCAGGCCTGCTCGAATGTCTCAGAGATATCGTCCACCACCTCCAAATCACCTAAATTAATATTGTAGAGGTGCAACGATGACGTCAAATACTGCAAATGACCATTCGAAACTGGCCCCGGTAAATGTCCAACCCCCCCCCCCCCCAATGTACAGTTTCCTCCCCCTCAATTGTAGAATCTCTGTCTGTAAATAAATGTGTATGTCATAAATGTCTGGATGTTACAGTACTATCTGTATGTCATGCATGTCATAAATGTTAGGAATTGAAAATGTGTTACCCTAATGTAAACAAGACGAAAGTCTTTCTCTGGTCTGCATCCTTAACAATTGTGTGTATTGAGCCGTACTGTATTGTACCCATTCTGCAATCTGTTCATAAAGTTTTCAATCAATCAATGAGTGCCAGATTGGATTGTTGGATTTACACCTCATTAAAATGGAAGGTGAATCCAAAATTCCTCCATCCACTCATGTAACGTTAATATTATCTTCTCTCTCAACCACTCAGTCACAGTGGCTGGTGGAACGACAATATCAACCACCAACCGAGCATTACATTTAGCTGGGTGCTGGTGGTGGTAATATACGTTACCTAGCTAGCGTTAGCAACGAGTTAGCAGGTCATACACCGTTTATGTCATCCAAGAAAAAATATATATTATCCGCAAAACACAATGACAACAACTTACATCAGATTTTGTGACAGCTAAATTATAAAACTCTTTAGTCAGTGAAGGAGGGCCTAGTCCACTGATTTCAAATAAACTGTCTGGCAGCAGAGACGCCATGTTCATGTTGGGTCGCTTTATATGTTGCCATGACAATGAAGGGTGAGCTCGGAGACGGAACATGCCCGATACGAGTTTTTGAGTTTTGAACGGAGATTCCGTATGCAGCTGCAGAGCCGCAGAGTAGCGCTCTCAGGGAGTAGGGTCGAGCTGCAGCCTCGAAAGTCTTTCTCTGGTCTGCATCCCCTTAACAATTGTATGTATTGAGCTGTACTGTACTGTACCCATTCTGCAATCTGTTAATAAACTTTTCAATCAATCAATCAATCAATCGGTCCAGATTGGGCAACTTCCGCCCAGCCACAAGATTATTACTCCCGTGACAGGGCAATGCGCTGATTGGCGGAAAGTACGGAAGTATCTCGAAGTACGTCTGACGTACGTCTGACGTTTCTCTACGTCCGTTAGCGAACGTGTTAATTGAACGTCAAAATCAAAAGCAAGTACGTCTGCGCTGACGAGAGGGGGGGGGGGGGGCTTGTATTGATCAGGTTAGTAGATATTGTACCAATCAGGTATTACATTCCTGTACTATTGTTTATACTCTGCTCCTGTGTTGTAACCCAACCCCCTCCAATGTACAGTAAATGACCAAGTATGGTTTTGTCAATATTCCAATGTACAGTTTTGCTTGTACAGTTGTACAGTGTAAAATGTAAAATGTAATTATTGGGTTGTTGTCGTCGCAGACTCACTGGATGTTCAATTTGCGGCTCTGTCTTCAATTTCATGCCGCGCGCACAGGGCAGCGGCAGCAGCAGCGGTGGATAGGGGCCGGGGGGCGTGAATATTAAAGGCAACCAACTTGTGTTCAGCTTTTCATTCAGCGTTTCTCTGATTGGCCACACGGCCACGTGACCGCCCTAGCACACGCCCTTTTCAGCTGAGACGCGGCAAAAGCGCTGGTCGAACCAACGCGCTGCTCGAACCAGTTCAGACAGAGGTGTTTATTTATATTAATAAACATATCTACTAGAAACACTGGTGTTCTGTTGTGTGACTGTACTAAACTCTTCCACCACATGACCGACATTTGACATACAGTACACCTCCTATCTATGTTGGGATTATGTTTGGTCATGACAAAACAATAAAAATCGCTACTGTTAGTAATGCTGCCACCACCCACTTCAATGACAGAGCTCTCATATTTGCGAATGCATAAACTATATCTTAAATTATGGCGATGTGTCTAATATGGCTGTCGCGAAGTCATTGATAAGCGACAGCCATATTAGACACATAGCCATAATTTAAGATATAGTTTATGCATTCGCAAAATATGAGAGCGCTGTCAGCGAAGGGCTTCCTACAACAGAGCACCGCTGCTGCTGCTGCTGAAGCTGGATCAAGCCGCGGGCGGCGCACGGAAGCCGGGGAAAAACCACCGCGTCGCCCCGCTGGCGCTTCACGGCTTCAGCAGCCTCCACGGGCGAAATAACATATAACGTTACAGCGTACAGTTCCACACTGATGTACAGTGAGTGTTTAATATTGCTGTCGCGAAGTCATTGATAAGCGACAGCCATATTAGACACATAGCCATAATTTAAGATATAGTTTATGCATTCGCAAAATATGAGAGCTCTGTCATTGAAGGGCTTCAACGGAGCGCGGCCGCTGCTGCTACTGGAGCTGAAGTGATGTACAGTGACGAGTGAATCTGGTAGTTGGTTGTTAAAAACGCGAAACATAATAACGTTACGCTTATCCTGGTCGTTGTAAACAGCGACTCCTACAGGCGCCTGCTCAGCGAGGGAGGGAACTGGGGGAAGTAGTGTGAGCCTCCCACACGTTATGCTCCCCAGTGAGAGTCCTCGCTGTCAGGTGAAAAGAAGCGGCTGGCTGACTCCGCATGTGCCGGAGGGGACATGTGTGATAGTCTTCAACCCTCCCTAGACCAGCAAGTGGGGGGCAAATGCACACAACGACCCAGAAGGGGACAGGGGAATTGGCATAATGACTAAATTGGGATGAGAGAAATATACAGAAAAAGGAAGAGAAAAAGTAGATAAAAAAATATTTTAAGATAAGATATTCCTTTATTGATCCCATTGGGAGAGAATCTGGAAATATTATAAAATATCTTATCTGAAAATATTTTTATAAATATATATTTTTCAAGTTGGAATTACATCCATTGAAAAATGTAAAGCTAAAGTAATGTGTTAAACATGTAACGTTAATGAAGATCACGGATTGCAAAGGCTAAATTAAAAACGTCACTTCACACACGTGAATAAAATACCCCAAACCAAGTGCTGTAGTTAAAAATCTTTAATATATTTATACATATATTTATATATGTACACATTGACTTACCTACTCTTGTATAGACGAGTAACACATTATCAAATTCATTGTTAGTCATTGGTGGCACAAGTGAGACCCTGTTCTCCAGAACGAACCTCTATCTCAAACCCGCCCTCTTTTCTTGATCTTCCAATCACAACTGTAGCTTCCCTCGAAGGATCACTAAAAGTGGGCGGGGCATGATAAAGGTCAATTAGGCACTGGCCCAGCAAGGAGAAAATAGAGACCGTTAATGATTATCACGAAATGGACCCAGAAGCAGTCACAGATGTATTTTCAAATAGATTGAAACGTAAACCTTTCAAATTCCAAGGTGGTTCATATATCTAGCAGGCTATAATTAAAATCATGAAGGTTGTACATTGCAGTGTGATTTTGAATGATTTTGAATACATTCAGATTAGACTACGTACATTTTAACGTTTGGAATGGCAGCACAAAATTCTCATAATTTCAAATAACAGCGTGCCAGATACGTACAACCACATTGGGATTAAAATGGTTTGCATTTCAAGCAAACATCTTTAAAAGATTTTTTTGAAAGTATGTCTATGTCAAAACAAATTATATATATATATATATATAACTTTAACCGAGCCTGAATCTGGATCCACTTCCTGATATTTACTAACAACCTCTATTGCTAATTAAATCTCTTGAGTCTTTCCATGCCTCATTTGAAATCAATCAATAGTTACTTTAACCTTCCTCCTCCAAGGACCTTAAATGAGGCAAGGAGAGAAAGGAGACAGTTTTTGTATAGTTCTAAAAACATTTCTATTTAAAAGATTTTTTTTTTTTTTTTGCGATTATAGGCAGGGTCTGGTAAACTTGTGTAATTCGCCATCATCTTGGCAATGGGTCAACCACAACCAGTTGGAATGCCTAGACTTCCCTTGGTAACCGATTTGCTTAAGAGAGCTAAGGTTACATCCAGAACTCTAAAGACAGATTCTCAACAGTATCACATTTACTCTTTTTCACACTCTCTCATAAGATTTATGGAAGTAATCGGAAACTCAGCACCTCGTCCATCTTCCGTCAGTCCTTTAAAAGAGGCGGGGGGGGGGGGGGGGGGGTCACAAGGAAACATCGAAAGGTAGTCGAGATTCAACCAATGTTTTTGGGACCAGGTAGGTAGAGTTACAGAGGAAGAAAATGGTTATCCAAACCCCCCCACCCCGACACTCTTTGTGCTGTAGTAAGGCATCTGCCTGTCCCGCTACCTGCTAGCTACCTGAAGTCTGAGGTCTCAGCTGGTCACATTATTCAGTGAGTCGCCCCCAAGTCTCAAATCAACCCATGGCCCCTCATCCTTTCCAACTTGTGCAGATCTGAAAATAACTGGACAGGTATTAGTTGCGAGACTGTACATCGAACAGCTGCAATTAAAGACGCAATGTGTACGATTTTTCCATCATTTCGAATGAGGACCATGTAGATTCAACCACACACACAATTACGTTGGAATAAGCGTGTCATTTAGTGGTTGAGTCGACAAGGTCCTCATTCAACATGGTCCGGCAATAAAGACCTTGTGGACTCTACCACTATATTACATGATCATTCCAACACAATTGTATGTGGGTAAGTCAAGAAGGTCCTTGTTTCAAATCACAGAAACTCTAATCTTTAAACTCTCCCAATGGGTCGCGCGTGATTCACCCATCCAGTCGTTTTGGATCTATGTTACTTTGAAGGATGTAGGGCTATACAGGGTCGATTCGGGGTCAAGGGCAACTGTTGACACTTTGGGATAGCACTCTGGATAGTTTAAGTATCAAGAATGTGTTTGCACCTCAATGTCAATATGGTAGCAAATATGCTACAACAATAAAAACAAAAACAAATCCCTTTATCAGATGCAATATCTGCATGATTACTGATGCTCAAATCCACACAGATCATTGACTTGGATGGAGACCCTGTAATTTACCGTAAACTGTATACCCTTACTTACTATGTAGATACATTGTAGTGGCTGTTTCACAACGTGTGTACGTTTGTGTGTGTGTGTGCACGAGTGTGTATACCCACTCATGTTAACTTAGTATTTGTTATACATAACATGTACTTAATCGTGATTACAAATGATATGCACAAAGAGCTTACAGTCATAAACATAAACAAAAAATAAAATGCATATAAATGTACTGTATAGTGTAGTTTAGTCCAATGGATATCATTATATCTTTTCTTCCAGAACAGTCCCCATAGTCCTCTTTTGTAGTGTAAACTTAAAAAAAGAAAAAAAAATTGTTTCTTTTTCTTTCCTTTTTGAAATGTATCGTCACTGGTTATGTGACGGAACAGGTGCGTTGAATATGCGCTGCATGCTGCCCCTCAGTGGTGAGGACTGGGCGGTGCACTACAGGAAGGGGTTGGTGGAGCCTCCGGTTGGGAAGGGTCCTGCTGGGGCTCCGGCCTGTAGTTGGACAGAGGGAGAAATGAGTTGACAGAAATGCTAAGCGTGACTACCATTGTCTTTAAAAGGGGTCCTATTGTGAAAATGTTCCTGTGTATTGCATTGTTTTTACAGAATGACAGGTTGTCCCAACACTGAGAAAATGTGAAATACGTGAATTTTGCCTTTTCTGTTCAGCTGTGACAAGAACCCTCCCCCTTGAAACAAGCCATTCAGAATTGCGGCCACAAGGGCCATACTTAATGACGTGCGTGTGAAGAGATCTTGTGTGTCCAAAATGGCAGCTCGCTTGTAAATCTTCTCATTTCTACCTAAAGTTGAACCTAAAATATATTTGACACATTTTTAACAGTAACTTTGATATGCTATTACTGGATTGTTGTGGAATATTGGCCACTTTCTGGTCAGACGCTTTGTGTTACACATGTTTGTCTCTGATTATAAACTGATCTCTGTGGAAGCAGATATTAAACTATGTTCTATATTTGTATACAAAACTGACTCAATCTGAATTCCTACAGCTTACTGTTTGGCTCATTTGAATATTCCACAAAAGGATCTTTGTCATATTTGTCATTTGAGTAAGGTCTGGTCTGACAGTTCGATCTGAATTTCGTTTGATGGTACAGGCTCATGCACCGCTGCTATGATCATTAGCCTGAACGATAAAAGCATCCATCTGATTACAGGCACGGAAAGGTCGTTGAGGACAGGACTGAAACAGAGGGGTATAGAGGCTGCTAAGAATGCATAATCTGAGCAAAAATTTGTAATACTATATAATTAATACTTAATACTAATGTTTACAGGACCTCAAAGACCTATATTAACTTGTTGAAAAGGACAAAAATATGTCCCCTTTAAATGTTGACCCGTTTATTAGTATGAAGGATTTTTCCAACTAAACAATTTGTCAAATATTAGTTTCACCCAAACACAACACTTCTTATCTACACAAGCTTATTATAACTAAGAGATTCGTTTACATTTTTTGTTTGTTTTCGTGCATAGATCACTGTCTAGATGTATCAACTTATAATGCCAATTTCAAGTTAGCAGTTAGCATTTCCTAGATGACAGTGTGGCCAGCTGGGTCCCGATAGGTTCGCAGGATTATTTGCGTCACACAGCCGGCTAGGATTTTAAGGTAGTAGAGAGAAGAATGTGAAAAGGGCGCTCTAGTGATAAATATCTGTCTCTATAGTCTGTAGTCTATCGTCTGTATAGAAAAAAAACATGTTTTTGAGTGGAGTGGACCTTTAAAGAGAAAACTGAAAAGGCTGAATCGATTTTCAAGCTAGATGTAAATGATGTGTCACAGCCTTCGCATCATCAATCAACACCCAAGCAGGGATCTCAGTGGGGGAACAGGAACTGGCATCGTCCACACGGAGGGACCCACAGTTCCCAAGGGAGAAAAGTGATTCACATCCTTCACAAAAGTATTGACTACATTGTCTTCAGGAAGTTCAGGAAACACTGTCTTTAGCCAATTCTTCAATAGACCTTCATTCAGCTCTCATCTTCCAGTCTTTGAAAAGAGAGGAAACATGCTCACCATAAAGGGGTTACTAGACATGCCAGGGCCAGCCATCGGCTGCCCAAAGGGAGTCATGGAGGGCGTATTCTGCCCATAGACGGGGTACACAGGACCTGAGGCAAACAAAACAAGGCATTAGAGCAGTGGTTGTCAACCTGGGTGTTGGGAGCCCCAAAGGGGTTCACGAGAGGACTTAAAATACTTTATGTGTATAATAGGCAAAGATGCTTTTTTTTGTAAATCAATGAATATTTAGACTTCAAATATTATATATAACATATAACATAAATATTATATATAACATGAAGAAAATTATTATTTTGTTATTTTCCATGATTAAATATGTAGAGAAGGGGGGCCGCGAACAGGCGTCCCTCTGTTTATAGGGGTCGTAAACCAGGTTGAGAACTACTGCATTACAGCAGGCTGAAAAGGTTACCTCCCAATTATGTCCATTATGTTCTGTATTTATATTTATTATGTTATTTAAAATGTTATTTATTTGAGACAATTAGTAGATTGGACTGGAATTCTGCTCCACTATCTGCGACACTATTTTGCAAGGGCACCGTCACTGCATTTTGGGCTTATGCCTAATTTATACTCAGACAATGTAACTGCCGTGCCTGGGCCAGGCCTCACATACTTCCGGATTTACCATTTATCATCTCAGGAGCTTGGTCGGAGCGGTCCATTATCGACTGCGATTAACTACCAAATCGAAGAATGACTGGCCGAGGAGGTCCGGAAATAATAGCCATTTGTAGAACTCAACGCAGCACAGCCACCTAGTGGTTCGGCGGTGTACTGCAGCCCACGTGTTGAATTGACGTGGAAGTATGTCGGTCTAGCTCCAAAGCGCAAAACTTCGATATGCAAAGCATATCTCGGCCTTTAGCCCTAGCCAGGATGATTATGGTTGTTTTAAAGAAATACAAACAGAACAGAGTCTTTTCCCCCCCTATAGCAGAATGATAATAGGTTCGCCCAGACCTCTCTCCGGTGCTGATACAGTGCTAACGTAGTGTGGAAAGAGGTCTGGATAGTAGATACACGAGACAAGTTAAATGTAAACACTATTTTACAGTCATCCAATTTACAAGACCGTTTTAGAAGATAAACAGAAGCTCACCATAGAAACCAGACTAAGGCTGTGAAATGAATCATTACCCAACAGGCAAACACTCAGGGTATCAGAGTGCATTCAGGTGTGAGCAGAGGAAAAAGACAAATTTCAAATGTGTTAATTACATTTTGGTCCACAATCGTTCCAAGGCTTTGTACCCTGAACGCATCCCTAATTGTCACACAGTAGCTGCCAATAAAATGTAAAAAAATTTATGCACCGTGGCAAAGACAACGTATTGTATTTGAAAAATGTATTTGAAAACGTCCAATACAGCTGCTCAAGATTATCTGGCATTTCATTTTGGTGACCATCATTCTGACCTTTCACCGACAGGTACTGTGTGGATAGAAGGGGAAGGGGGAAGAGGGAATCAGGGTGGTAGGCCCCAGGCTGGGGGTAGGGGACAAGGGACAGGGGGAGGGCACTAACCATTGGGCTGAGGGTGGTAGGCCCCAGGCTGGGCGTAGGGGACGGGAGTATGTCCGGGGAAGGGCTGCTGGAAGGTCCCACTGAAACTGGTCGGGAGGCAGAAGGAGGACGCATTCCCAAAGCCAGCAGGCATGCTCATAGAGCCAGTACCAAACGAGGCTACGACACAAACACACACATACAAACCAGAGGAGAGGGGGAGTAAGTTTGAGACACAAACGCAAACTTACCTTGTTAAGTTGCTTACTTTACATGCCAATAGATCTCTCATGTGTGTCGTAATTTTTCAGCCCATTTCTTCGGCATGGGAAATTAATGGGTTATTCAACTTTTGTCTGTGGTTCACACACTCTTTACCATGAATGGGGTATTCTAATATCTATTTCGCTCTCTGATAAAGGTGTAATGAAATGACAACATACTCTCATTTAGTGTCAGCAATGTGGCTCTTAAAAATAGGCTAGTTTGCAAAACAAGTAATGCTCCTGTAAAGCGTTACTTCTCAGTATAAAGCACACAATCACTGGTGAACGGGTGGTAAACTTCTCCAAAATGACGACACTTGAGGAGTCCGTACTACAGGTTAACATCAAATTAAAACAAAGGGTCTATGTATGTATACACTGAGCTATGTGTCCATAAACACTACATGCACGGGGGCGCACGCACGCACAAGTGCAACACACACCTGCTGTGGGAGCTCTGCCATTGGTCTGGAAAGGATTGGTGGCCATCTCCGGGGCGACGCCGGCAGCGACGAAGGGATTTGTGCATGGGATGGCTGTGGTCAAGACACAGGTATGTCACAGGAAGCTTTTCAAAACTACCAGATGTACGCATTAGTGATGCACCGATTGCCAATTAATTGACCCATCTCAAACCCGCCCTCTTTTCTTGATCCTCCAATCACAACCATTGCTTTCCGCGGACAAACTTACGGTGTGATTGGAGGATCAAGAGGGGAAGAAAAAAGGGGGGGGGGGGGGTTGAGGTAGGTCAATTACTTTTACTACACTGTATAGATTTAAGACAATTCTAGTTCACAGGGCAAAATAAATGACATCTAAAATGCAAGAAAAGTAGAAAATCGAATAAATTCTCGTTGATTTTGGACATGTTACACGTCAACCTTTAGTATCAGATTTTTATTATTGGGAGAAATTATCCAATAATGATGAGCCTGGTATTGACCAGATATCCAATACTAGTATCACCAGTGGTGCATGGTTTGTATGCACATTGCAGGGTAACACCCACCTCCGAAGACTGGCTGAGTCTGAGCTGGAGAGGATCCAAGCACAGGTCCAAACATATTCCTAGAAAACAAACAAAAAACCTATATGAATGAAATTTAAAAAGGTGCTATAGATAAAGTTTTTATGTAGAGTAATTATTATTATTATTATTTGGATTTTATAGTGGTTTTTGTTCTGGATCTATTGTGATGTTTCTTGTTGATCTATGAAGCCCATGGGAGCAATTCGTTACGATTTCGGGATTTTATTTGAATCGATATATATATACTGTATATATATATTTTTTAATAATACATTCTCAAGGCTTTTTAGAAAGGTGTGCAATACAAGTATTGCTCCCCCAAAATCTTTTTTTGAATCAATAATAATAATAAAAAAATTGCGAGTCTAAAATGAATGTCATTGTTTACATGTTGCACGTCATTAGACATGAGTGGGTGTTTATTACACAAAAGAGAAGAAACAAATGTCACGGTGTCTGTGTCTGTCTCACCCTTGCACGCTGCTCCCTGTAGGGGCAGAAGAGCTGAGCTCATTGTCCAGCTCAGCCAGGGCAGCATAGCGGTCCTCTGCAGAACTTCCAAATTGGCACTGAGCCGGAACGACACTGGACATGGATGGGATTGGAATACCTCGCCCTGAGGAGAGAAATAGATCATGTATAAAAATAAAAATAAATACACACACACAAGTAAACAAATAAATGACAGCACAATCAAGTACATTACAACAATTACAAGTCAAACTGAGTGCAAAAAGCGTGTGTGAGCCTTAAGCCATGAATGAGAGGATATGGAGGAGGGGTTCTGCAGAGCGGGGGTGGAGGAGAGGGATACCTGATGACTTCATGGGGGGTGACGTGCCCAGATGGGATGGGATTCCAGAGTTGCCAAACGGCTCAAAGTTGGCAAAGTTGGCGTTTGAATTACCCTGAGTTGCTGTGGCCACAGACAAGGAAACAAAAACACTGGCAACATGAGGTATGAGGAAATCAAGATGTCAGACGTGGCATGACGTTAATATGACGTGATTCAACACATGGTGATCTTCATCTATTCTGTGCAACTTCCTCATATCTCGTCTTAAAAAGGGGAAAACCATCCACGTGTGGTGCATAGGCACACATAGAAATGGTAAATGGTGCATTTATATACCATTTTTATCCAAAGCGCTTTACAATTTGATCCTCACATTTTATCCACACACCGACAGCGGAGGCAACCATGCAAGGTGCCTACCTGCTCATTGGGAGCATTTAGGGGTTAAGTGTCTTGCTCAAGGACACTTTGACACGCTGCCCGGGAATCAAACTGGGAACCTCCGGATTACCAGACGACTGCTCTACCTCCCGAGCCACTGTTGCCCCCAGACATATTGACTGTAATAAAAGTCTTTCCGTCTTTACTTTAGTCAAAAAAACAATTGTGTGCAAATTCTTAAAATAGATGGCATTCCCCTTTAATGGATATCAGTTAATGACTCTGCCGAGATGTGACACATTCAGTAGGGCCGACAACCTCGTTGAGCAAAGAGATTACCTGATTGGCTGGGGAAATGTGCAAAGTTGGCAAAGTTGGCAGAGCTGGCAGCTTGTGAGGGTGGAGCGGCAAAGATGTCCCCTCCCAGTTCGGACAGGAGGTCAAACCTTTTCTCTTGACTGATGGCGTGAGCCTGGGAACGGCCTAAACCTGGAGACTGGGAGGGAGAGCGGAAACCAGAACGTGGGTGAAGGATGACAGACTTGAGTTCAGCTGAACTTACAAAGTCAAAGTCGTCTCCCACAGTAACTCCCATGAACATTGGAGGTGGACATCAACAGAACAAGCAGAACCACATCTGTGTTGTTGTTGCGTGTGTTTATTTTTATGGAAATTATTCAACAACAGTAGTAGTAAACGCATCTTCGCCATCATTTGAAGCTAGTCAGGCCTCCTTTTTTTAATACTTTATTGTGTCAATGAAGTCACTCGACTACATTTAGGTGTAGTATATGTTGATTGATTGAAAATTGTATTAACAGATTGCAGAATGGGTACAATACAGTACAGCTCAATACACACAATTGTTAAGGGGATGCAGCCCAGAGAAAGACTTTCGTCTTGTTTACATCGGGGTAACACATTTCCAATTCATCATAACATATATGACATACATGACATAGAGATAGACAGTACTGCTACATCTATACATTTATGACATACCAGATTTACAAATACAGTACTGTTTTTGATACAAGAAGAGTCTAAAAAAAGAGAGTATATACATTTGATGAAGAAACTGTACATTAGAGGTTGGTAGGTAGGAGGTTGGTAGGTGGGGTGGAGGGGGGGTTGGTTAGGCGGGGTGGGGGGGGTAACTGTACATTGGATTATCAACGAAACCTTACTTGGTCCCAAGAAGAGGGTCTCGTGTATTATTGGGTTTAAAGGACATTTATTGTACATTTACAGGGGCCAGTTTCAGTCTCTCGTAGGTGTTCTTTGAGAGTGGTTTTCAAAGTGGGTAGTGATTCACATTCCTTTACAGCTGTGGGTAGGGCGTTCCACATTGATGTGGCATAATTGCGAAACGTGTTTAGTCCATTGTTTGAGCCGAATCTGGGTTTAACATGATTTGTGGAGCTCCCTCTGGTGTTGTGGTCGTGGTATTCACTGACCTTTGGGAAGTATTTTGACATGTACATGGGTACCTTGGTCGTACACACACACACACACACACACACATAGTTACACATATCCATACATACATGTACATTCATACAAACAACTGTACATACATATCTTTTTAATCTTGACACTTTCTTTTAACCCATCACCCATACAAGAACAAAAACAAAAGAGTGAGTACCAGTATAGATGTTAGGACTACGGGTGGAAATTAGCCCTGTGCTATTCCCGGCATATTTACGTCCTTATCATGCTGTGATGTTATTTACATTTACATTTAGTCATTTAGCTGATGCTTTTATCCAAAGCGACTTACAAGTTCTGTACGACAAGACAGCAAGAAGGGTACAACTCTATCAGCTGAGTAACAATGTTCATCAAGTGTTGCGTGTTACAGTGTAGGTTAGTTTATTAGGACAAGTGCATGACAGTAAGGTTAGTCAGGGTTAGATTTTTTTTTTTTTAATCATTTCAGATAATGGTTGAAGAAGTGAGTCTTTAGTCGACGGCGAAAGATTGGACGGGATTCGGCTGTCCTAACTGGGATGGGTAGTTCATTCCACCATTGTGGGGCAAGGACTGAGAATAGGCGGCTTCTCTTTGATGACCCTCCGGGAGCTTGGATAGGAGTAGGTCTGAGGCGGCCAGAAGATGCAGAGCGTAGGGGTCTTGAGGGTGTGTAGTTAGAGACCATTGACCGGAGGTAGGCGGGAGCGGTTCCCTTTGCTGCACGGTATGCTAGGTCGAGGGCCTTGAAGCGGATACGTGCAGCAATGGGGAGCCAGTGCAGGTCCCTAAGAAGTGGGGTGACATGGGCCGACTTCGGTAGGTTTGATATCAGGCGGGCCGCTGCGTTTTGAATGAGTTGAAGAGGCTTGGTGGCAGTGGCCGGGAGGCCAGCTAGCAGTGCGTTGCAGTAGTCGAGGCGGGAGATGACTGTTGATTGGACGAGGAGTTGGGTGGCTTCTTTTGTCAGGAAGGGGCGTATCCTTCTGACGTTGCTCAGGAGGAATCTGCAGGTTCTGGTTGTCGCTGCGATGTGAGCAGAGAAGTTCAACTGGTCGTCGAGGACAACACCAAGGTTCTTGGCGGTCGGGGACACGGTCACAGCTGCATTCTCGACTGTGATGGAGAGGTCGGTCAGGGGGGAGGATTTGGCCGGCAGGTGGAGCAATTCTGTTTAGCTTAGGTTCAGTTTGAGGTGGTTGGTCGTCATCCAGGCGGAGATGTCGGACAGACAGGCCGAGATCCGCTCAGAGACGTGGATATGTGAGGGAGGGAAGGAGAGGAAGAGTTGAGTATCATCGGCATAACAATGATATGAGAAGCCATGAGACGTGATAATGTTACCCAGTGATTTAGTGTAGAGGGAGAAGAGAAGGGGTCCTAGGACCGAGCCCTGGGGGACACCCGTCCGGAGGGGGCGGGTGGCCGACAGAGTCCCTCTCCATGACACTTGGTAGGAGCGGTCGTTGAGGTATGATGTCAGCCATGTCAGCGCAGATCCAGCCACTCCCATTCCTGTGAGGGCCGTGAGGAGGATCTGATGGTTGACTGTGTCGAAGGCTGCAGATAGATCTAGGAGAATCAGGACAGAGGAGAGGCCTTTCGCTTTTGCTAAGTGAAGTGCCTCTGTGACCGCAATGAGGGCCGTTTCTGTGGAGTGGCCAGTCCGGAAGCCAGACTGATTGGGGTCTAGGAGGTAATTCTGTAAGAGATAAGCAGTAAGTTGGTTGGATACAGCACGTTCAAGTGTTTTAGAAAGAAAGGAGAGAAGAGAGACAGGACGATAGTTGGCTATGACGGTGGGGTTCAGGGTTGGTTTTTTTATGAGGGGCGTGACTCTGGCTTGTTTTAGGGAGGTGGGGACCACCCCCGAGTTGAGTGAGGAGTTGATGGTTGCAGTTAGGAATGGGAGGATGTCCGGTGCTATGGTCTGGAGGAGTGGGGAGGGTAGCTGGTCCAGCTGGCATGTAGTCGGACGGTTCGACGTTACCAGTGTCAGGGTCTCGGCTTCTGTAATGGGAGAGAAAGATGACAGAGTGAAGGATGAGGTTCTCGATTCAGCGTTTGGAATGGGTGGGGGTTGGGAGAAGGAGCTGCGGATGTTCTCCACTTTTTCCTCAAAGAAGATCGCAAAGTCTTCGGCAGAAAAAGATGAGGGAGGAGGGGGTGGGGGGGGGGAGTGAGGAGGGAGGACATGGTAGCATGCAGTTTGCGAAGATTCTTGGCAGAGGCCTCGATCCTATGGTGAAAGAAAGAAGCTTTGGCATTAGTAATGGTTTTGTAGAATGTTAACAAGAGGTTGTGATATGTGTCGATGTCAGCAGTGAGGCGTGATTTTCTATACTTCCTCTCAGCCGCTCTCAGGACCGGATGTTATGCATACACATGTAAATGATGTTCATTAATTTGCATTGTCCTTAATAAACAAATCTTAAATCTTACTGATCCTGGACTGGTAAACCTATCCATCCATCCATAGTATACATCCAATATCCATCCCTACTCAAATTAAAAAGGGAAAAAAGGACTTGAATTTTCATTATAGGTGTAGGCCTGTAGGGGTAGGCCTACGGGGTGTTCCAACAATTGAGTAGTAGATCCAAGATAACTCTCTTCCTACTACTACTGCTACTCTAGTTATCTATTACCGTTTCATGTTACTTATATCCTCATCTCAAAGCCTGATCTGTCGTCTAGGGCTGACCTTCGAAGCTTTTTTTGGCCGTCAAAGCTTCGGGGCAGAGATTCGAAGCTTGGAGATAAAAAAAAAAAAAAAAGATATATATATATATTATATATATGAGTCTTCCGGTTTGACAACGGCATGTAGCGGTCACGTTGGTCACGAGCTCCGCTCCCGTTCATGTTAATTTAGCTTCAAAACCCACTTTTTACAACACTAATGTGTTTAAACCTCAACGTATATATTAGCTAAGACCTTCTACTAACTATATCAACAGAAAGAATCAACATGACATCAAAGAAATAACCTGTAAGTGACTAGCTCCGTGAAGGATAGGGCAGTCGAGATCGAGAATAAAACAACGGACAATACCATCGCTTCCACCGCTCCTGCAACCTCACCCGAGACAGACATGGAGAATACATCACCCGATTTCGAGTCTCTGACTAATCTGATAAAGAACTTGACCGACAAGGTAAAGATCTTAACCGACAAGGTTGATAATGCTGACGCCAAGGCTGGTAATATTGCTGATAGGGCTGACACTAATGCTAACGCTTTCAAGTTATCCATCGAAGCTAAATTCAAAGAATTTAAAGCAGCGGCTGCAGCACAAACCGAGCGCATTATTGCAGTTGAAAATACCGTGAGCGAATATACACTGAAATTCGATGAGGGCAACAAGGCTCTTCATGTCGAAATCGCGGAACTAGCGGTGGAGATGCAAGAGGGTGACAAGGAGCTTTTGCAGAAGATACTTGACAACAACGAGAAAACAACAGATAGGTTGCTCGAATTCGAACGTTACTCCCGTAGATTTAATATCCGTATAGTGGGATTGGATGAATCAGTCAAATGCACAGACGACTCGTTCCCGTCAGTGTTAGCTGAAATTCTAGGGTCAGAGAAATGGAAAAAGGTTCGGGCTCCGTTCGCCTGAAGTGGCCGAAGAATACATGAAGGAAATACATCGTGGATGACAAGTTTATTCATCTTTTTTTTTTTAATCTATGTTGGATAATCAAAAACGGCATCAAACAAGCTTTTTGACAACATTGAGGTACAAATAGTTTAATACGAAACGCTAGACACTATATTTATAGATTTATGGTTTTGTGCAGGTCATGATCTGATGTCGACATTTTGGAACATTCTGGATTTTTTCGAACGCTCTGTGTCATATTGGAATATACTGGAATACACTGGAATGACATAACTCTATGGCAGGAAGAATACCCTGGAACATAACATCAGTTTTACACAAGTCATGATCGGTGGCTAACTTTCTGGAATACACTGACTGGACTTTTACAATGAAGGCCCGGGAACAATAACATCGGTATGTGACCTGCACATGAACCAGATATGGAAGATCAATAAACCTTCATAACGGATTAATGCCCACCCTTGTCGGGGGACGAACTGCATACAAGGATTTAAAAACCTCATTTTCATCTAGAGGTGTAAGCTTGGCAAAGTTATTTTAAAATGTAAGCAATTGTTCCCTAATTTTAGGGATTTCTATAATTTAGTTCTAAACATCTTTCTTTCTTTTTCTCTGTTTTCTGAAATGTTCCAACCTATACATGTTAGTAGAAGGTTCAAATGAGTATACTAATTGAGGCATATTTTTCATTTTATTTTATTACATTAACGGGAGAGTGGCTAGGCCACGAGTGACATTCTATTAAATTAGAATTAAAGTTTTAGATCCTATGGCAATTGGCATAGGAAAGTTAAGGATAAATGGCTCATTCTGGGCTAACCGGTGGTGTAAGGGAGGGTGGAGTTGTACGCGAAGGGGGTGTCAAAGGAACACAGGTACCTTGTACGGCTCTTTGAGGGAGGGGGGTTTAGGGGATTATTTGTATATATGTATGTTTTTAAGCTCGGCTCTCAACGGGACCTCAATAATTGGATATATATCCATTGTGAATTCGTACTCCAGACGCATTACTAACAAGTACACAACAACATGTATAGATTATGGCTAGTTTGAATATAATGATTTGGAATACTGGGGGAATAAATAAACAACAAACGCAAAAGCGTGCTCACACTGATGAAAAACAAACAGGTTGATGTGGCTCTTCTAAGCGAAACGCACCTTTTAGTCGAAACGGAAGTTGAATATTGAATTACAGGAAGTATGGTCTGATACAGATGGTCGGATAACCATAGCTAAAATTGTATACAGGAACAGGAAAATAGCGTTGGTAGCGGCATATGCCCCAAATCTTTACGAGGCTAACTTCTACGCTACACTTACCAGAACAATGTTAAACTTTCCTGAATACTCATTTATAATTGGCGTGGATTTTAATGCCATTTGGGATCCCGGGATGGATAAATCTTATCCCACCTTTTCCAATGATCAGAAAAATTAATCTAATGCATTAAAGGATTGGTCTAAGAATACAGGTGTAAATGACCTATGGCGATCACTCAACCCAACGACCCGAAAGTACTCTTGTCGATCTGCAAGACACAACACATTCTCCAGAATAGATTATGTTTTTGCATCCCCTAGACTATTTGATAACTATGACGCGGAAATGGCACCCAATGCATCAGATCACTGTTATTTACTCCTAAAAGGATCATTTGGTATACTGTCATCCCGAGCCCCAAGATGGCGATTTAACTCGATATTGCTGAAAAACAAGGAATTCATTACACAATTCAAAGAAGCTCTTGTTGAATTCCTGCTGGAGAATGCGCAATCGGTACAGGACCCCAGAATATCATGGATGTCGGTAAAGGGATTTATCAAGGATTTCACCGGGGTCTTTTCCTCCAAAATACGCAAGAATCGTTGTTCAAAACTGGCAGAGCTGGAAACGCTTTACTCTACGTTATTTTCCTCTTTACAATACAACTACTCGGTTTGATTGGAATCTCAAATTAATGTGTTAAAAAAAGAGATTAATGCCATTTTAAAACAACAATCTGAAGTTCAAATACGTAGCACAAGACAACAGTATTACTTTCATGGTTCTAAACCAAGTCACCTACTAGCTATGCAGATACGAGCCAACGCAAAATTTGCAGATATCCCTACTATTAAGGCACAGCAAGGACTTGTTACAGACCCTAAAAAAATCAACGAGACATTCAAAAAGTTTTACTCCAACTTGTACAAATCAGAAATGGCCTTCGATCAAAACAAAATGGACATATATCTTAATCAAATTAACCTTCCTAAACTATCAGAGGATGACGCTAAACAGTTAGAAACACCAATCACACTAGATGAACTTAGGGAGGCCATATCTGAAATGCAAAGTGGTAAGGCTCCTGGAAGGGATGGTATCCCACCAGAAATGTACCTCTCATGCTGGGATGTAATTGGACCCCTATTACTTAATATGATTTTATACTCAATCAAGGAGGGGAATTTCCATAAGATCGACAATATTGCACTCATAACAGTCCTCCTTAAAAAAGACAAAGACCCCACCGATTGCGGTAGTTATAGACCCTTGAGCCTCCTCGGAACCGATATCAAGCTGTATTCCAAGGTATTAGCCATCAGACTTCAAAAGCATATGACGTCTTTAGTTCATCCTGATCAGACTGGCTTCATAAGAGGCCGCTTGATCACGGATAATATAAGACGGTTATTACATGTGCTAGATGCCAGCAAGGATGACACCCCACCTATAGCGATGCTGTCCCTGGATGCAATGAAAGCCTTTGATAGGTTGGAATGGTCTTATTTATGGGCAGTACTAGAAAGGATGGGGTTAGGAAAAGGATTCATTGATATGATAAAAGTATTATACAAAGACCCATCGGCCATGATTACAACAGGTATAATCACCTCCGAAATCTTTCCGGTATCGCGCTCTTCCAGACAGGGTTGCCCTCTTAGTCCCGGACTATTCGCTTTATCATTAGAGCCTTTAGCACAATATATATTGTGTTTATACATACATATTAGTTTATATGCGGACGACGTAATATTGTTCATGCAAAACCCTAACACCTCAATGCCTCATCTTCTCAAGTTGATTGATGACTTTGGCAATCTATCGGGATTTAGGATAAATTGGCCAAAGTCGGCCTTCCTTCCACTTAATGCCCCTGCAAAGAATATACTCCTTCCAGAAAAAATACCAATGGTTAAACACTTCAGATGTTTAGGAGTTGAGGTATTCCCTACTATAAGCCAAACGGTGAAGTACAATTACACAAAATTCCAAGATAAGATCAAATACGACTTTGACAGGTGGTCCAAACTTAAAAACTCAGTACAGGCACGAGTATCAATAGCTAAGATGGATGTTTTACCTAGAATCAACTTCATTAGCTCAATGTTACCGTTACCCCCTCCTGATGGTTACTGGAAAAAATTACACTCCACCGCATATAAATTTATTTGGAATAACAAACCTCCACTAATAAAAAGATGCACCGCACAGAGAAACAAAGCCGACGGAGGTTTGGCATTTCCAGACTTTTACCACTATTTTAAAGCGTACTCTTTAAGACTACTGACAACCTGGTTTGACTCCCAAGCATCTGTATCCTGGAGAAACTTAGAAGAAAATATAGTAGCACCACATAGACTGCAGGACATAGTATACACCATATTATCAATTAAGCAATGCGAAATGAAATTTGGCCCCCTTATTACACATGTGATCCGGATATGGCGTGAAACAAAAAAAAGATTCTAACTAACATAAATGGCATAGCCATACTCCCCTATTCAATAACAATGCACTCCTTATTGGAAAACGACCTATAAGATACCCCAAATGGGAAAAGCAGGGCATACACACATTGAGAGATGTTTTCAACAAACAGGGTTTTTGTAGCTATCAAGATATACATAAAAAATGTAACCTCACCAGTTCCACATATTATTTTTACGCACAGTTATTGGATTGTTTGAAGGCTCATGGAGTCCCATTAAGGATACCAATTGAGCACCACAGATATCACAAATTCTTCTATGAAAGAGAGACATCGAGAGGCTTCGTATCTGATTTTTATCATCACTTACTAACATCTTCGTATGGAATCCTCCCCCTAGACTCAGTCTGGAGGAGGGATATACCAGACTTGGAAATAGATTTTGATTGGCAAGAAGACTGGGCAAACGTTCGAATTGCGTCACGTAACCCGGACCATCAACAAATTAATCTTAATTATATTCATAGGACATACCTGACTCCTATAAGATTGAACAGAATGGGACTTAAACAAGATTGCCTATGTTCCTTATGTACAAATGGGGATGAGGGTACATTTATGCACATGTATTGGGATTGCCCACCGGTTAAGATATTCTGGGAAGAAGTGTCCCAGCAATTATCAGAATTCTTATTTCTTTTTTTTTTTTGGTCTTTTTCCCCCTCCATTTTCCTCCGATTTTCTCCCATCCCAATGTTAGTCGTATGCCAATTCCCAGTCCCTTCCTGGTCGCTGCGCACTTACCCCCCACAGTCAGATCATCTGGGAGAGTGGAGGCTACCACGTGCTTCCTCCGACACACGTCCAGCCAGTCACCGCTTCTTTTCACCTGGCAGCGCGGATTCTCACCGAGAGGGCGTAGCGTGTGGGAGGACCACACTATCCCCCTCGAGTCCTATCCGCGCTTAGCAGGCGCCCCGACCGAACTGTAGGAGTCGCTGTTTACAACGACCCGGACCCACCCCGCCAGCTTCTCCCACCCTCTAATACAGCCAATTGTATTAGTGCAGACGGCCAGCCAAGCTGGTGACAACCCCGGAGCTGTGAGCTGGATTCGAACAGGCGAATCCAGCTCACAGCTCCGGGGCTGGTGACGAACGCAATCTCCGCTCGGCCACCTAACCGCCCAGAATTCTTATTTCTGAACATACCTGTACATCCCTCTGTATTGCTGTTGAATGATGTTTTTCAGTTTGCAGCCCCTATACAGCTAAAGAGACTAGTTTTATCCTGTCTCACAGCTGTTAAAAAGCTGATAGCATCACGATGGATTCAACCGGATAAAATGTGCCGGAAGGTATGGGTTCTTACCTATCTCGATGTGATTTATCTAGAAATATCTACATCAAGAATTTTAGGTGTCAGTGAAACCAACATTGCAATCTGGTTAGAAGTGGTGGCGAGAATAAAAGCTAGCATATGAATTGTAGTGCCTGGTTAGAAACTAATGAAAATGGATGGATTATCCAAGTGGGGGTCCGGGGGGGGGGGGGTGAGCGAGCAAGAGCATATGTATGTATTGTATTAGATAGCAAGTATTAGGTATATATCTCGTAAACTACATTTATAATGATTCAAATGGTGATTTCATTGAATGTTTACTGTTAACACTTTCTCTGCCAAGGACGCCTAAACTAGTCATTCCCCGCCATGCTAATTCTGCCAATGACGCCGTAACACGTCATTGAGATCAATATTTCAAAAATCTGTGATCGCAATCATATTTCTCCCCCGGAGACTTGAGATCTACTGTTGATCCCCTCTCAACTCTCCAACGGTTCAAGAGCGCCATCTGGTGGCCAAACCGGAAACGGAAACTGGTGCTCATCCAAATTCGGTCCTATCACTCGCTATAGGTCCCGGGACTCGGGCTCGACACAATGGATAGCGATCCGTTACCAATAACTCGATAAACAACATGATTTGGACGTATATACTATTATACAACCTGGAGATGGATCGCATATTTCAACATCCCATAATAGGAATATTTTTGCTCCGCGCTCATCGCCCAACGCTACGAGGAAGCTGCGGTGAGTTTCAGCGTTTTTTTTTACCGTGTTCAATACAAACTGCTCTAATGATCATATCACCCACACTAGATGAATCATCTAACGTTGGCCACGGAATTATAAACGACCCCCCCCCCATCCGGTCAACATCAGATGATAAGTAGTAACTTCTAGAAGTACGTCCATTTGAAATGTTTTATCTCGCGCAGATCGCTATCAAACTGTATTTGATCATCAATATAATGCATTTAGGGCTATAAATCACGTTCTGCAGAATGCTGCAGAAAACGATAAAAACATATTTATACTTTAGACCGTATTTTAGTATGAATATGTGAATGAAAAGTATAACGTTCCTACGTCCTGAACGATAGATAATTGACGTTGAATGGGCCATAGTAATGTCAATTTAGCAATACAATTTAAAAAGTTATAGCCCTGCAAAGAAGGGGAACTTCTCCATAGACAAATAGAGCTGGCAGAGGATGGTATAATGATGTACATAAGCCTGGCGAAGAAAGTGGTAATGCTTGTGTGTCTAATTTGATGTTATGTTTAAAATAATAATAATAATAATAATAATAATAATAATAATAATAATAATAATATATATATTTTTTGTTTATCTTATGTTGTGGGACTTGTACAGCACTTGTCAACTTTGTTGTTTTTAAATGTGCTCTATAAATAAAGTGGATTGGATTGATTAATTAAATGAATAATGAGTTGTTACACAGCCAACAACATTACATTACACAATTATGTTGCAACCTTCATCTATAAAGCAAACAATTATATAAATATTTATATGTAGTTAATAGCGACACAGGCAGAATTTGACTAAATCTTTTATTAAGACATGTTTTTATATGGGTCGGGACTCGGGACACTATAAAAAATACTATAGAGAATTGTCAGTGCTGTAACGTTTTTATATATATATATATATATATATATATTTGAATTTTATTTTCCCGTTCGAATCCTGTGCCCATCGAACGAAGCTTCAAAGTATTTAAGACAGCCCTGTCGTCTAATACCTTTCCATAGTTTTAAGAAACCCCATCTTTTTTACCAGCATATGTTCATTCTAATTGATTTAGTAAGTTACCTTTTCCATACTATACAGTATATGTCCTCTACAGTTTCTAACCACTTGTTTACTTTGGGAGATTTTTCCCCCCAGGCTCTTGTTATTTGCTTAAGTGCTGCAGCTCTGAAAATAAAAAAAGGTATAATTCTTCTTTTTGTAGGTTTTTGGGGCGTGTTCCTAACAGTATATCTTGTTTTTCTAGATACCCCACTTTCTCGAACATCTGTTCCATTATGTGTAAAATATCTGACCAGTAGATTTGTATTTTTTTTTTTTTTTTACATGTGAAGAATTATGTGTATGGTCAGCATTATTCTCCCCATATTCCCTCCAGCAACTGGGATTATTTTTTGTGAATTTGGATATATTCTATGGTGTTCTAAAGTACCTCATATTTATTTTCCAAGCATACTCCTGCCAAAAGGGTCATTTTATGTAATGGAAGATATCTTTAAAACGTTGATTCCACTCATGATCTGGTATATTTGTTTTCAGTTCCTTCTCCCATTTATTTTTAATATAGCTTAAATCTTCAATTAAGTTTTCTTGAAGTATTCGGTAGATTTGTCCAGTTGTGTTTTTGAGGTTATGGCTTTGGTGAGTCTTTATCATGTATTTCAGAAGAGGGTGGAGATCTTAAAGAGTTTTAATTTGGACTTTTTCTCTCAAGTAGCTTCTTACTTGCAGGTATCGGTGGAAGTGATAACTAGAACAGGCATATTTATTAGCTACATTTCAAAATAATCCACTCCTTCATTGTACATTTGATAAAAACGTATGAGGCCCTTAGCTTCCCATGTCTTAAAGCACTAATCAATACTGTTTGGAGAAAAATCTAGGTCCCATGCTATTTCTCTTAAGCTGATCATTCCTTGTTCCTTAATTTTATTTATTTTACACATTTTCCTCCAGATTTTAAATGTGTTATATATAGAGTAATTGTGTATTTTGATCTGTGCTTTTTTATAACTGGAGAAGATCAATGTGCTGAGTGATTCCACTAAATGTAACTCAATTGACTTCCATTTGGGTCTCATCTCATTTTTCATCCATATTAAAATCGGTTTTACCTGTGCTGCATAAATAATAATTAATTAAATTAGGTAATGCAAGTCCCCCTCCTTTTTTTTGTTGCAGGATTTTGAGTTTGACTCTAGGCTTCTTTTCATCCCATATACATTTTCTCAACAGCCCCTCCCAAACATTGAAACATTTAGGTGTTATGTATAATGGCATGTTTTGGAATAAAAATAGAAAATGTGGCAAGATGTTCCTTTTAATAATTTTTTTTTTTTCAAATAAAGCGAGGTACAATTTTCCACCTATTCAGATCTTCCTTTACATAATTCTCCACATTTCCATAATTACACTGATGTAGATGGTCTAGGTCAGTGGTCACCAACCCGTCGATCTTGATCGACTGGTCGATCTTTGAGACTGTCCCTGTAGATCTTTCCATGAAAATTATTTTTTTTTTTTTTTTTTAGATCTTACCCTGAGAGTCCACATTACAGTTCTACCTTTGTTTTGATGTGAAAAGTGATGCTGCACTTAGCACTGACTGAGAAAGTACACATACAGTTCTACTTTAGTTTTGATGTGAAAATGATGCTGCACTTAGCACTGACTGCACTTAGCACTGACTGCACTTAGCACTGACTGAGAAAGTACACATTACAGTTCTACTTTTGTTTTGATGTGAAAAGTGATGCTGCACTTAGCACTGACTGAGAAAGTACACATTACAGTTCTACTTTATAAAATGCCAATTGTAAATATGTTTGTCAATGTTAATAATATGAGAAAGTCCACATTACAGTTCTACTTTTGTTTTGATGTGAAAAGTGATGCTGCATAAGATGACTGCACTTAGCACTGACTGAGAAAGTACATAATAGTTCTACTTTGACGTTTTAATGTTGGACCAAAGCATTGCATGTAATTAGAATACAGGCAAATAAAAGTCATTTAGTTTAAAGTACAATCTTGGCTGTCTTTTTCTCTCAACGCTTCAATAGGTAGATCTTGCCTTCACCAAAAAAAATAAGTGATCTTGGGCTTAAAAAGGTTGGTGACCACTGGTCTAGGTTATTAGGTATAGTTATTCCCAGATATCTCACTTTGTTCCGGTCCCATTTAAAGTTAAACTGTTTTTTGAAGTCTTTCTCCAAGTGGCCACCTATTTCACCTATAGCTTCAGTTTTATTGAAATAGTTTGTAATTTCATCTATTAATCCTGGTAGTGAACTATATATATCTGTAAGATACACTATACACTATGTTGTCCGCGTACAGTGCGAGTTTATGTTCATCTTCCTTTATTGTGAGACCTTTTATCCTCTTTATTTTTTCGTATGCTTTCGGCTAAGGGTTCTATGCATGTCTTGTCCCCCTTTTTAAAATAAAATTCGTAGAGTGTCCCATTCACTCTTACTCTAGGTTCTTTATATATTCCCTTAATCAATTTAATAAAAGTTTGGTGGAATCCAAAATGCTCACATACTCCGAATATGAAGGGCCATGACACCCAATCAAAGGCTTTTTCAGCATTTAACATCAATGTCAACATTTGTTGCTTTGTTTGTACTGCATAATCAATGATGTTAAGAGTACGCCGCACATTATCGCTTAGGAGACGATCTTTTTAACAAATCCTGTTTGGTCCAGATTAATTATATTAGGTAGTATATGTGAAAGTCTGGTTGCTATAATTGATGTGAATAATTTTTTATCTAAATTTAAGAGGGATATTGGTATATACGATGAACAGTCTGCCGGGTATTTTCCTTCTTTAGGTATAACAGTAATGATAGCCGAATTCCATGTGTCCGGCCAGTTTCCTGTTTGTAGGATCTCATAAAAAACTCTACATGAGATGGGAGTAACTAGGCATCTAAACTCCCTGTAGAATTCGTAAGTAAATCCACCACTTCCAGGACTTTTTCCAGTTTTAGTCAGGCCTCCTGGTCTACCTCACAGTGCAATGTAGCACAGTTTCCAGTTCAGTTAGCTTCTAGCAAACACACCAGAGCAATAACATGTAATATGTACTGTAGTTGAACATCTATAATAGTCTTACATAAATTATAAAGTATTGCATATATTCAAATGACAAATATGTCATGGCATCTGTATAGCGATTCCTCATAATTGTGACAGCTTGTCAGGAGAATGCACACAGAGATGTCAAATGTCAGAATCAGAATGGTCTTTATTGCCAAGTAGTTTTCACATACAAGGAATTTGATTTGGTAGTTTTTGGTGCAACATTAACGGACAGCCAATTACAGTAGAATCAAATAAAAAAGGTGGAATAAAATTAAATGGAATATAAACTAAATTAGAATAGAAGCATCAATAGAATAGAATAGAATTATAATTTTTTTTAAATAGGCTGTACAACTGTGCATGATGTGGTCAAGTTATCCGTGTGATTCAGCTTAGTATGACCACTTGCCAAGAGAACACAACAACCTGACCTCATCTCAGCACCGAGATGTCAAATGGCCTGTTGAGAATCAAATAAAACCATGAGGGCACAGACCGCCACAAATAGACGCAGCCAATGACAGAGAGATAGATGGCAAATATTGGATTGATAGCAGGGGTATAACGTCACGGCACGGACGTCACGGTTAAGTATGTGCAGCCATACAAAGAACACTTCTGAGAAAGCTGCTCCCTGGAACCGCACAGAACACAGACATGTCAGCCTGAACCTGGTCGGCCCCAGGATAATAACAGATGCAAAGATAACTTTGACTGTTCGATTTTGAACTAAAACGTTAGTATAAGAAAGATTGATCGTTGCCATGGCTGCCATCTTTATCGGTCACATATACGTATTGACATCTGCTCTCTGACCTTTCACCTCCTGACCAGGGCCACACTCACAGACGTTTAGTATGATCATTTAGTACCATCTTGTATTTCACTATAGGACTAGCAACTACCATGGACCTTACAAAACACGTCATGGGCTGCCTTTATCAGTGTTTACTACTTGATACACTACAGGGTCAGGCTGTACCAACTATCTCAGGGGGACGTCATGGCATATTCAGATTACAAAGCTACAAAGAGTGTGGATGACTACGCCAACTGTGTGTTGCTTGAGCACAACTTGGTCATCACTGTTGTCAGATTGTTGATTTGGAAACAAAGAGAGATCCATTCCACACACCAACCAGCTCCCATTTGAATTACTTTTATTTGCAGTGACATTCGAGTACAAAGCTCTTCCTTGGACTTCAGAAGTCTGAGCAATAGCTTGATGCTCAAAACGTTAATGCTAATACGAGTGCTTCAAAGTGGGTGCTAGTTGGGTGTGCAGGTCTCTTTTTTCAACTTTGCAAGGTGTTTTTTGAAGTTGAAGTTATTTATATTTCAAAAAGGTGATTAATTCATTGTGCACTAAATTAGATGACATGTTCCACTGCAAAGACAGCACATAAGTAAAAATACGATGCATCGGTCATGGATATGCAAATAGACTAAATTACAAGGTTGACGTCATCAACAATGTTGATTAATCGTTGCAGCCCTGAAAAGTAGGCTAGTCCTCAAAACAAAGTAAAAAGGCTTGAGTAAAGAATAAAAGTAGGCTATAGCCCTCAAAACAAAGTAAAAAGGCTTGAGTAAAAAATAAAAGCAGGCTATAGCCCTCAAAACTAAGTAAAAAGGCTTGAGTAAAGAATTAAAGTAGGCTATAGTCTAGAGTTGTTCCGATACCGATACCAGTATCGGAAATGCCTCCGATACAGCCTAAAATGCTGATATCGGTATCGGCGAGTACATGTAAAATCTATGCTCCGATCCCATATGACGTAATTGATCAACAACACTAGGGCTGCACGATTAATCGATTTTAAATCGAAATAGCGATTTGGAATGATTGCAATTATCAAAAAAAAAAAAAAAAAAAAAAAAATCACTTTAATTATTTTTTTTAATTTAACCAGGAAGTCCCATTGAGATACAAGCTCGGTTTGGGAGAGGGAGGTAAGGGGTTTTAGATTGTGTGTTGTGAAGTTTAAACTTCAGAGAGGGAGAGTAAAATACAGAAAAAAAGGTACAGTTTGGTACCGGTATCGATTACCAGGTAAAAAGAAACATTTTCAGGCTCGGTGTCCCGAAAAGACCCATGCGTAGGCCAGATGCAAGCAGCATTTTACAATAAACATCTGTGGGGCTGCTTAAAAAAATATATAATTATAATCGCAAATTTAATCGCAATCGCAATATCTGTCCGAAAAATCACAATTAGATTATTTCCCAAAATCGTGCAGCCCTAAACAACACGCAGTATCCTCCTGCTGACAGTGTTTTTAATCGACGTGAATTAAAGTGTCAATGCTGTTTGTCATTTTAACAGCAGATACTTTCTTAAATGCCATCGTCCCGACAGCGGTGTTGACGGGGAGCTCTGATGTATTCGCTTGCTGGTGTTAGCATTAGCTGAAAAGCTCGTTTTAGCTTAACGTTACCTTGGCTAAAGTTGGAGCTATTCATAATCCAGCAATAATGACTGCAGACCTGCAAGCAAAGTACAGTTGGCAAAGGAGTATTCCAAGGTAAATCACTTTTTCACCAGTAACGTCACATTCTTTCCATCTAGCTCACATTAACTGGCTAACCTACTGTAAGTGTCGTTACTGGTGAAAAAGTGATTTACCTTGGAATACTCCTTTGCCAACTGTACTTTGCTTGCAGGTCTGCAGTCATTATTGCTGGATTATGAATAGCTCCAACTTTAGCCAAGGTAACATTAAGCTAAAACGATCGTTACAAAATGGATTATCATTCAAACGTTATTGAAGCCTCCCGTGAACCGGTAAGTAGGTAGTACTACTCAACCGCAGCAATGTTCACTATGAATTGAAAATTGGGGACCCTGATGTAAACAAGACAAACGTCTTTCTCTGGTCTGCATCCCCTTAACAATTGTGTGTATAGGGAGGTGTAGTCTGACGTCACTGGTTGTTCCACCCGTATAGGGATTCATCATTGGGAAAATGGATTATCGGCTATTGTAACAATTCTGCCGCATGAACATTGGCAAGCTTTCCATTTTTGCACAAAATGAGTTCCCTAACATTATTGTTTAAGCATTTTTGGTTGAAATAAAAGGTAGTTATAAGGTTTTTAATTTGTTGTAAAAAAAAAAAGAACTACAATTACCAGTAGGCATCCTGTTGTTCACTAGGCAGCCTGTTCAGTACTGTCGCCTGATCCACGTCACGGCCAGCTGATACCACGCTAGCTAACGTTACCTCGCTAAACATACTAGACGTTAGCAATGTCTACTGTCATTAACCATTTTAAATCGGTGCATGTAGAGGCGTTTCGGGACAGAGTAAAATGTACAGGTCCTCTTCTCAGACCTGTGCACTGCATGCATCATGCTGAGCTAACTGTAAAACAATGTTATTTTTTACAATCATTTACATAACATCTTAAGAAATAACTAATGTGTATGGGAACTGAAACAAAAAGGTAATGGTAACTAGGGATGGGTACCGAATTCGGTACTTTTGAGGTACCGAACCGAAACACATCGGTACTACCGAGTATCGAATCAAGTGAGAAAAAAAAAAAAAAAAAAAAAATTATTATTATTATTACGACTGAGGTAGGTAAATTACATTTCTTGAGACTAAAGTACCGAAAAAAGGTACCGTTGGGTACCGGTATCGATTCACAGGTACCGGTACCGGTACCGGTTCAAATGTGAAAGGTACCCATCCCTAATGGTAACTGTTCTGAAGGTCCAGATTAACACAGAGTCTGCGTTTATTATTTTGTATAACTTATATATATAAGATATATATTTTCACGTCATCTGTTTACCTACCAGTATTCATCATTCGCTTATTTGTATATGTTCCACTCTTAACGCCGTAGACAGCGTGAGCGCATGCGCAGGGTTCTTGGGACATGCCTGGACAGAGTGTGTGTTATAGAAGAAATGTTTGGCAGCAGTAACAGGACGGCAAGCAACGTATCTTGACAGAGAGCTGTACAGCTAATTAGATACCACATAATATTGTCGAGCCACTATTGGCACAGTATAGTGACTTGTTCGAGCGAAGTAACGTTGAGAGACTTATAGCTGAACCCAGCGGCGTTCTGGATTTAACTACCTATTGAAGACGACATGCGGGTTGGCCTAAGTGTACAAGGGCTAACTAGCTAGCAACCATGCCAACAGGCTTTTTGGACTAATAGCTATTAATTCTGCCATCGGGCGCTAGGAATACAGGAACCCGGTCCGTACGAGACCCTCCTCACCAGCGACGACAGGATTATCCCAAGTTTGTCTGCGGCTCTCTGGAGTAGGAGCTCCAGAGAATTACCGTCTCCACCCGCCATCTTGCTTTCCCCGTGCTGCTCGCTTCCTCTCACTCCATTCCAAGCATCAATGGTCAGGTACTCGTAGTTCAGGACTATCGTTACCTCTGACATCGTTGCATTGACATTATCGTATTAAAGGAGATCTGCGCTATGTATAATATGTATGTTTTCTATTACTATTAAAGTGATTATTCAACTTTGTATCACTGTCCCCTCGCAGTTAATAGAGTGTCCGCCATTTTGTGTACCTATACTGTCTGGCTAATTAATATTCTTTAGTAGTGGTTTAATCTAGCATTTCAATACAGTCAGGGTTGTGTAGCCCCTTAGCTAAAATTGGTCCTTTGAGCCGGAGGGTATCAGTAATAATAATATTAGTGATAATATGGCCAGCGGCGGACACTCTCCAACCAGCTCTCCCCCACTAGCGCGCCCTAGGCGCCAGCCCCCTCCCTACTTGGAGGGCTACGCTGTAGATTTACCTCATAGCTTATCCAAGAGGATGCTAAGCAGGGATAGCCTTGGTAGCTCAAGCATGCCCAACCTTACAGAGGAGTCAACCCTAGATGTAGAGATCCAAGCTAGTTTAAGTGAAACTGACTTAGCTTACAGGGGGGGACAAGCGGGGCATGACTTGACTATACCCACAAAACACAGCGCCCCCGAGATGGACCTCGGAGCGCACAAAAGAAGAAAACATCGCGCCCCCGAGATGGACCTCGGAGCGCATGAAAGAAAAGAGTACAGCGCCTCCGAGATGGACCTCGGAGCGCGTGAGAAGACCAGGTCACCGCCAAGCCCAGTCAGCTCCAAATCACCATCATCAGCGTCCTCCCCAAGCGGAGCCGATAGGAGGCTAGCGCAAGTCCTGATAGCCACGATAACCGCCTCGGCGGAAAGGGACCGCCTCCAGGCGCAACGAGAGAGTGAGTGTGAACGTCTCAGGACGCAACGAGAGAGTGAGCGCGAACACCTCAGACTGAAAGAGAGACGCCTCCAGGCTGATCTCAGACTGGAAGAGAGGCGCCTCCAGGCTGAAGAAAACATGGAGCGAGACCGACTACAAGCCCAAATGATGGCGCAAGCACTCCAGAATGTAACTCCCCATTCTTCCACCCTGAGCTCCCGGAGATCATCACGCCAAGGGTCGAGGGCACCCTCACCGACCCGAAGAAGCTACACGGGAACCCGCCTAAGGGAAGAACCTGCCTACGTTGCCGAGCAACTAGCCGAGCGACTACAAAGCCTGACTGAGGACGAGGGAGGACAGAAAGCCCACCCGCACTACTCCATCTCAGACCAGGAGGCTCAGCGCAGCCCCGGTCTCAGTCCCGACACGCTGCGTCATGAACCCCCAACACGCCCCAGCGGGGAGTTCGAGCACCAGACGGCACTGAGGACTAGCGCCTGGCAACCCACCCCCTGGTTCCCGCCCAGCACGAACCAACGACCCAACGCACAGGGAGACTCGCCGCGGATGCCTCTCCCCCCACGTGCGTCAGTGTCACAGCCATCTATGGCACCCTACATTGGGACCCCCATATTCCCAGACTTCACAAGAGAAGACAGAGCGCAGTATACCGAGCTGCGTATGTGCCTAGAGACAATCATGTCAGGAGTACAGGACGAGCCATACAAGTACGCCATTCTCCTTAAGCATCTCAAGGTAACTAGAGCGCACAACATTGCGCTGGCATACTCCAATTCACAAACTCCCTATTCCGACGCCCTGGCGGCCCTTGACGGACGTTACGGACGTACATGGGACTATGTCATTCAGGAGATACGTGAGATCGAACGTCTCCCCCCGGCTAAAGACAACCGAGCCCTGGACGACCTATCCGTCAAAGTACAGTCCCTAGTAGGGATGCTCGGGTCCCAACGAGAGAAGGGGATGTACGAGTTGTACGCCAACTCCAACGTGGAGCGCATATTGGAGAAGCTCCCCCCATTCCGCCAAGAACGCTTTCGGCGGCAACGAAACTACTGTGACCCGAATGCCCCAGAACAGTCACTGCTGGATCTTGCTGACTTCCTAGCCAGGGAGGTTAGCAGCCTAAGAATTGACACCTTCGCATGGGGTGGCTCGAACTTTAAAGAGGGACCGAGGAGGTTTAAAGACCAAAGCAGGCCCATCACAGTGATGCACCAGGCCGAGTCGGTGTCACGACAGAAGAGTCACGACCCCCCCGCCAAGGGGAAATGGAAGATCGCATGTCAATACTGCGACAACGAACACTGGCTGTCACAGTGCGACGCATTCAAGAAACTGACCACCGTCGAAGTAAGTCAGTGGATTAAAGGTAACCTCCGCTGCGCGCGCGGCCATATGGCAGCAGAATGCCGCCTTAAGAAGAAGTGTGGCAAGTGTGACGGCGCTCACCTCGAAGCACTGCACGAGAGCAACAAGCGAAACCCAGCTCCACAAAGCAACTCTAGAGCAGAAGTACTCTACATCGACCCCGCGAAGAGTGGGAGCTCCAGGGTGCTCCTCAAGGTGGTACGAGTACTCCTCAGTCACAGGGACAAGGTACTCGACACCTACGCCGTCCTCGGCGACGGGTCGGAGAAGACACTCCTCCTCGCCTCCGCCGCGACCCAGTTGAACCTGCAGGGCCCAGAGGAGACCATGACCCTCCGTACCATTCGTCGAGACTTAAAGACAATCAAAGGTGAAAACGTCTCGTTCACCATTGCAGCGATCGACCAGCCTGAGAAGCGGTACGCCATCAGCAAGGCGTTCACGAGCTACGACATAGGTTTGTCCCGCTACGATTACCCCATCCCACAGCTGAGGGAAAAGTACGACCACCTACGCCAACTGCCCATACCGCTCATCAGCGGCGCTACACCGACCCTACTCATTGGCTCCGACCACGCGGACCTCATTGTCCCAACTGATGCGGTCCACATCGGACCCAGAGGATGCCCAGCCGCGGTTAAGACCCGACTGGGGTGGACGCTCCAGGGCCCCCTCTCCGGGCCTTCCAGCCGACCAACGTCCACACGCTGCCTTTACACCAAGGCGAGCGACAGACAACACTCTCCTACAGCACGTTGAGAGGCTATGGACACTAGACGCGCTGCCATTCAAGAACGAACGCAAGATGGTTCGGTCCAAGGAGGAGAAGTATGCCATCGCTCTACTAGAGCAGAAGACTACAAGGGTCAAGGTCGACGGAGTGCTAAGATACGCAACCCCACTCTTGAGGCGGGAAGGGATGCCCACTCTGCACATGCCTAAGGGAGCGACGCACCACTACCTACAGAGCACCGAGCGGCGCTTCGCCAAGAATCCCCCACAAGCAACGATCTATCGCGCAGAGATCGAGAAGCTGGTAACGGCCGGCCACATAAAGAAAATCGATGACCACGAGGCAGAAGGGACGACAGAGTCCTGGTACGTGCCCCACCACAAGGTCACCCACAACGGAAAGAACCGCATTGTGTTCAATTGCAGTCATCAGATTGGACAGCAGAATCTGAATAGCCTACTCCTGCCCGGTCCTACACTCGGACCCTCCCTCCTCGGCGTCCTGATACGCTTTCGTCAGGACAAAGTGGCCATCAGCGGCGACATCAAGGGGATGTTCCTACAAGTTCGACTGATGGAGGAAGACAAGCCTTTACTGAGGTTTCTGTGGAGGGAGAGGCTCGACGACGAACAACCCTCGATATACCAATGGGAGGTACTCCCCTTCGGCACCACCTGCAGCCGTGCTGCGCCACGTTCGCGTTACAGAAGCACGTGGCCGAAGACCCCGGAGCTGACGATGATGTCAGACACAGCGTTGAACGAAGCTTCTACGTGGACAACTGCCTACAGAGCGTATCCACGCCAGAAGAAGCAGAGAGCATCCTAATGAAGCTACGGGGCGTCGTTAGCCAAAGGTGGATTCGACCTCCGACAGTGGGCCAGTAGCGACCCTGAAGTTCTCCAGCACCTCCCTCCAGAGACTAAAGCCGCTAGCAGCGAGACCTGGATGGCGCACACCCCAGGCGAAGCACAAGAGATGACCCTGGGCCTCGTCTGGCGCTTCAAGACGGACTCGCTTCACTACCGACACACACCTCTGAGGACGGATCAGGAGACGTCCACGACTAGACTGACCACTCGGCGGAGTGTGTACCGAACACTCGCCAGCCAGTACGACCCAATGGGGTGTATTCTCCCCTACACCACCCGGGCGAAGATGCTGGTGAGAGAACTGTGGGCCAAGGAGCAGGGCTGGGACGACCCCATACCCGAGCACCTAGCCACCACATGGAGAGAGTGGGAGGATGAACTTGTCTTACTTCGCGAGGTTGCCATCCCGCGGAGTTACTTCCCCCCTACCGTGCGACTGGAGACGTGTCAGATGGACCTGCACGTCTTCAGCGACGCCTCTGAAGTGGCGTACGGATCAGTGGCCTACCTGAGAGCTCGAGAAGAGGGAGGAGAAGTCCACGTAGCCTTCGTCCTGGCCCGCTCGAGGATAGCTCCCCGCAAGCAGCAGTCGATCCCGCGATTAGAGCTCTGCGCAGCTCTGGTTATGCGCGCAACTCGCCAAAATGGTGCAAAGTGAACTCACCATACCGGTGCGTGAGATCATCCTATGGTCAGACTCCATGACCGTGATCACCTGGATCCAGTCCGCCTCCTGTCGGTACAAGGTTTTCGTAGGAGTCAGAGTATTCGAAATCCAAGACCTGGTAGGAGCGGAATGTTGGAGATATGTTGACACCAAGCAGAACCCAGCGGATGACATCACACGGGAGATGTCCCTAGCCGACCTCACCCGTCCTAACTCATACAGTGATGGTCCAGAGTTCCTCAAGCTCCCGGAGGAGAAGTGGCCTATCTCCACACCGTGGGAGGCGAACCAAGACGAGTCAGAAATAAAAAAGTCCATGTTCTGCGGGCTGAGTCAAGCCCCGGCTCCAATGGGCCCGGACCTAGACGACTGTCAAACTCTGGAGAGTGCCCAGAAAAGGACATTCCTATGGCACCCCCCGGAGCTCCCCCCCACCACAGACCTCGATGCACCTGCCTACAAGGAAGCGGAACTTCTTGTGCTGCAGAGGGCGCAGAGAGACTCTTTCCCAGAGGAAATGGAGTGTCTGATAAGGGCAAAGCCAGTCCCCTCAGACAGTCGACTGCTCACCTTAGCCCCAGAAATCGACGCCCAGGGCCTCATCAGGGTGGGTGGTCGGTTGAGACGGGCCCCGGACTTGGCCGAGGATGTTAAGCATCCCATCGTCCTAAGCAGCCGACACAGGATAACAGACCTGATCATTCAGAAATACGACGAGGTGGTGTGCCACGCGGGGACCGAGCGAGTCTTTGCGGAGATCCGACGGCGCTTCTGGATACTCCAAGGGAGAGAAGCTGTACGCCGATTCCAACGAACTTGCCCGACCTGTCGCAAGTGGAGGGCACAGCCCATTATTCCGAAGATGGCAGACCTGCGTCCCTGCCGCCTCCGAGTCGGCGAGCGGGCCTTCCATTCCACGGGCGTGGACTGCTTCGGCCCATTCAACGTCAAGAGAGGAAGAGGAACAGAGAGGAGGTGGGGCATCGTTATTAATGCATGACCACCAGAGCTGTTCACATTGAGCTCCTCCAGTCGATGAGTACAGACTCGTTCCTCATGTCATTCCGGAGGTTCCAAGCGAGGAGAGGGACCCCCTCAGTGCTATTGTCAGACCAAGGGACAAATTTCCGAGGAGGAGACACGGAACTGAGAGCGAGCTTCCTGAACATGGGTGAAGAACTCAAGATCCGCCTCGCTCCTGCTCAGGTCACCTTCCAGTTCAATCCTCCGAATGCCCCCCATTTCGGGGGAACGTGGGAGAGAGAGGTCCGCTAAATAAAGACTGCTATGTACACCGTACTTGGAGCCCAGACAGTGGGCGATGAAGTCCTGGCTACGGTCCTCACCGAAATTGAGGGAGTTCTGAACTCCAAGCCCCTCGGCTACGTTTCAAGCGACGTAGCTGACGTCGACCCCATCACCCCAAACTACCTCTTGATGGGGCGGCTGGACCCTGCCCTTCCTCAGACTGTGTACAGACAGGACGAGATGAACGGACGGAGAATGTGGAGACACAGCCAAGTACTGGCCGACCAGTTTTGGGCCCGCTTCCTCCTACACTACTTACCCTCCCTTCAAGCCGTCAGAAATGGGTGAAAGACAGGGACAACCTGACCGTGGGGACCGCCGTGATGATCATAGACCAGTCAGTTCCCCCGAGCTACGTGGCCAGCCGGCCGTGTGAGCAGAGTGATCAATGGTTCGGATGGGAAGGTCAGAGCGGCAGAGGTCATCGTCCAAGGGCGGACTTATACTAGACCAGTAGCTAAGTTGATAGAGCTTCCTGCGTTCCCTGACCCCCCTGACGACGACGATAACCCACCGACTTTATAGATTACTTCCAACTCCCCATAGCCCATTATGGAGAAATTGATTTGACCCTTGATATTAATCTGTGCCCCAAATTTTATTTGCTAATTAGGTTCCGACTAATTAGGGGGCGGCTGTTCTGAAGGTCCAGATTAACACATAGAGTCTGCGTTTATTATTTTGTATAACTTATATATTGTTTATATATATAAGATATATATTTTCACGTCATCTGTTTACCTACCAGTATTCATCATTCGCTTATTTGTATATGTTCCACTCTTAACGCCGTAGACATAGACAGCGTGAGCGCATGCGCAGGGTTCTTGGGACATGCCTGGACAGAGTGTGTGTTATAGAAGAAATGTTTGGCAGCAGTAACAGGACGGCAAGCAACGTATCTTGACAGAGAGCTGTACAGCTAATTAGATACCACATAATATTGTCGAGCCACTATTGGCACAGTATAGTGACTTGTTCGAGCGAAGTAACGTTGAGAGACTTATAGCTGAACCCAGCGGCGTTCTGGATTTAAACACCTATTGAAGACGACATGCGGGTTGGCCTAAGTGTACAAGGGCTAACTAGCTAGCAACCATGCCAACGGGCTTTTTGGACTAATAGCTATTAATCCTGCCATCGGGCGCTAGGAATACAGGAACCCGGTCCGTACGAGACCTTCCTCACCAGCGACGACAGGATTATCCCAAGTTTGTCTGCGGCTCTCTGGAGTAGGAGCTCCAGAGAATTACCGTCTCCACCCGCCATCTTGCTTTCCCCGTGATGCTCGCTTCCTCTCACTCCATTCCAAGCATCAATGGTCGAGTACTCGTAGTTCAGGACTATCGTTACCTCTGACATCGTTGCATTGACATTATCGTATTAAAGGAGATCTGCGCTATGTATAATATGTATGTTTTCTATTACTATTAAAGTGATTATTCAACTTTGTATCACTGTCCCCTCGCAGTTAATAGAGTGTCCGCCATTTTGTGTACCTATACTGTCTGGCTAATTAATATTCTTTAGTAGTGGTTTAATCTAGCATTTCAATACAGTCAGGGTTGTGTAGCCCCTTAGCTACAGTAACGCTTAAAATTTATTTTTGCAGCTGCAAAAGGCGCAGTGAAGAATTTTGGGTGTACCTAATTTATGTGCTGGTGCACCTAAATGAAAAGGTTAGGCGCACTGGTGCAACCAATGTAAAAAGTTAGTCTGGAGCCGAGCCTCTGCTACTAGCTAACTGAACCGGAGCAGGCTGGATAAGAAGTGCAATAACGTATAACGTCCGTGGGGAACCAATGTCCCAACAACCTTTCCGTGGGTGAACTCATTGAGCATAGTTATCAATTAATGATACTAATCTATACAATCACCTGTTGAATAAATACCTTACTTTCTAGTTATATAAAACAGTAGCTGTAAAAAAAAAATTTAATAATAAGTTTTATAATTTATATTATATAATATATATATTATTTTAAATGTATGCACTGGTATCGGATCAGTATCGGTATCGGCCGATACCCAAAGCTTAGGAATCGGATCGGGAAGAAGAAAATGGTATCGGAACATCTCTACTATAGTCCAACAAAGTAAAAATACTTGAATAAAAGAAGGTTATAGTCCTCAAAACAAAATTAAACGTGTTGAATAAAGAATACAAGTAGGTTGGGGCGGCTAGGTGGTGCAGTGGGCAAGGCGCTCACCACCAATGCAGGAGACGCTGGGTTTGAGCCCAGCTCTCCGCATTGCTATCAGCTTGGCTGGTCGTTCATACTAATACATTTGGCAGTATTAGGGGGTGGGAAGCTGATGGGTGGGGATCAGACGTTGTGGACAGCGACTCCTACAGGTCGGTTGGTGCGCCTGCGCAGTAGAATCAGGAAGCGACAGGGGCGGCGTGCCCTCCAAACGCAGACCCCCGACGCCGAAAGATCGCGCTGTGCAGGTGAAAAGATGCGACGGCTGCTACCTCGAGTACCGGAGGGGACTCGTGCAATGTATGGCTTCGTCCACGTTACAGCCGGCTTGTGGGAGGCATGGCCTAACAGCGTTCGAGACAGGGGAGGGTAGAATTGGACGATACGAAATTGGGATGGGAGAAAAATAGAAAATGGGAGAAAAAGTAGATAAAAAAAAAGTAGGCTATAGCCCTCAAAACAAAGTAAAAAGGCTTGAATAAAAGAAGGTTATAGTCCTCAAAACAAAATAAAAAGGGTTGAATAAAGAATAAAAGTAGGCTCAAAACTAAGTAAAAAGGCTTGAGTAAAGAATTAAAGTAGGCTAGTCCTCAAAACCGGGTACTTTGGGGGGACAGCCTGCTGAAACTGGGACATATTTGCATATTTGAGGGATTTCCCGGGACACCAAGAGACGCATTGCTTTAAATCTGGCCCGTCCCGAGCCTATTCACTATAAAGTGGTCTAAAGTTCCTGCCTTCTAGTGCACAAGGATGAATGACATCATGTTTTTGTAATTCTACCACTGGGTGTTGTTTGTACCAACATTGTGTTGTGTGTCAATTGCAAATGAAGGCAAAGGCATGAGGTTGAATGAGGTAGATACCGACTTGTACCGACATGAAAGTGTGCGTTTAAATCTTTTTAGGCTGCTAACAGACCTGCGCATTCTTATCATTAGTAACATTATCTCTGTGCGGTTTGCATGATTGTACAAATAAATTATGTCTGATTATGGTGACATTCTGTACATGCATGCCTCTTCCTCAAACTTAAATATCATAGTGTATCATAGTGCATTGCGTTTTATCACTGGAGATACATTTTTCACTCACCATTGTGTTTTATATGAAAAAGTGGGATGGCCTTCTTTAACACTTTGATCGCCGGGGTTAAATTCATAATTTACCATCCCTCGCCAGCCCTATTTAACATGGAGAAGTTCCCCTTCTTTGCAGGGCTATAACTTTTAAAATTGTATTGCTAAATTGACATTACTATGGCCCATTCAACGTCTTATATCTATTGTTCAGGGTGTAGCAACGTTATACTTTTTCATTCACATATTCATACTAAAATACGGTCTAAAGTATAAGTATGTTTTTATCGTTTTCTGCAGCTTTCTCCAGAACTTGATTTATAGCCCTAAATGCATTATATTGATGATCAAATACAGTTTGGTAGGAATCTGTGCGAGATAAAAAATTTCAAATGGACGTACTTCTAGAAGTTACTACGTATGATCTGATGATGACCGGATGGGGGGGGGGGGTCGTTTATAATTCCGTGGGCAACGTTATATCATTCATCTAGTGTGGGTGATATGATCATCAGAGCAGTTAGTATAGAAGACATTACAAAATAACGCTGAAACTCACCGTAGCTTCCTCTCGCCGTTGGGAGATGAGCGTGGAACAGAAGTTTTTCTATTATGGGATGTCGAAATATCCGATCCATTTCCAGGTTGTATAATAGTATATACGTCCAAATCATGTTGTTTATCGAGTTATTGGTAACGGATCACTATCCGTCGTGATCAGCTCGAGTCCTGGGACTATTACCGAGTGATCGGACCAAATTGAAATGAGCACCAGCTTCCACTTCCTGTTTCTTCCCTGGGCGATCCGCCGATCGGCCACCAGATGGCGCTCTTGAACCGTTAGAGAGTTGATAGGGGCTCACCAGTACACCTCATGTCTCCGGGGGAGAAATATGATTTCGATCACAGATTTTTGAAATATTGATATCAAAGACGCTGTCCAGCGTCTTCGGCAGAATGAGCATGGCGGGGAATGACGTGTTCCAGCGGCAACGGCGATTAAAGTGTTAACTAAGAAAAGAGACTAGCAGGCGGCTGGGTGGCGCAGCGGAGGTTGCGCTCGTCACCAACACAAGAGACACCGGGTTCAACTCCGGCTGTCGGCGTTGCCTCCGGCTTGGGCCAGCCGTCATACTAACTCAATTGGCAGAGTTAGCGGGTGGAAGTCGATGGGTGGTAATTAGGGATGCACCGATATGAAAATTTGCCACCGATACCGATTGTTCAACTAACACAATCGGCCGATACCGATTCCGATATTTGTGGCAACAAATTTATTTTAAATATATATTTTTTTTGTAATATATTTTTTTTTGTAATTATTTTTAATTTTTTTATGAAACTACTGTATATGTGTTACAAATTGTGCTCACCGATATGAACATAGGCCTCTTTACTTACTTAAAAAAAGGAAACATCAAGAAATAGCACTATCTCTCTCCCAGTATGTTCTGCAGGGCTGCATCTAGATACTAGTTCTCCCAGCATGGTCTACCTGCTGGGCTGCAGCGAGATACTAGTGTCTCAACCAATGACATTTTGATTGACAGTCGATTCTGCCAATTACGTCACACACCGCTTGCACCCGCCTCTGCTGTTACCACCAATCGGCAAGCCGTATACATTTTTTACTTCGGCTTTTGTCCGCCATTGATTTTGAGTTGACGAGAGGTTTTCTAGAACAACAAGACGGCACGGCTGTTTAGCTTTTAGCTCCGCAGGATGACTTAAATGAGGCATAATGATTTTACTGCAACTAATGTTATAATAAAACAAAGCCTTTCTATACATGTGTCTGATTGAAAACGTTATTAACAGATTGCAGAATGGGTAAAACTCAGGGCTCTGTGAGCAACGGAAGGAACTGAGCTAGTATGAACGCTTGCTACGTTCGGGTAAATAATATGCTGATGTTATTGAACGTGTAACACTAACTATATAATGTTAATGCCACAAAACGAATGCCTTGTTAATCATAAGTAGTAACTTTGATGCAGTAGCTTGTGTGTGTGTGTGGGGGGGGGACTGGGGCCGGCATTGTGCAGGTCGCGAGTGAACTTTTTTTTGTCTTGACGCTACACAAATTGATGGATATTTATCGGCTACTGCCATCGGCACATTCGAGCTTATCGGCCGATTGCAGTCAACAAGGCACTTATCGGCCGATACCGATACCCGACCGATACATCGGTGCACCCCTAGTGGTAATCTGGACGTTGTGGACAGCGACTCCTACAGGTCGGTTGGGGACGCCTGCACAGCAGAGACAGGAAATGGCGGGGGTAGTGTGAGCCTCCCACACGTTACACCTCGCCAATGAGAGTCCGCGCTGGCAGGTGAAAAGATGCGACAGGCTGCCTCCTTGTGTATCGGAGGGGACACGTGATGCAAGGCTTCTATCCTCCCTACAACCGGCCAGTGGAGGGCATATGCGAGCAACGTTCAAGACAGGGGAGGGGAGAATTGGCACAACGGAATTGGAATGGGGGAAAAATAGAACGGAGAAAAAGTGGATAAAAACAAAATAAAAAAAGAGACTAGCATTGTATTTAATTTAATTATAAGGCTCTTCGGGGGGCCGGGTAGCGCAGCGGACTACCACCGGTATCGAATCCAGCTGTCAGCGGTGCCTCCGGCTTGGCTGGTCGTCATACTGACACAATTGGCAGTGTCAGCGGGAGGGAAGCCGTGGGTGGTAATCTGGTCGTTGTAAACAGCGACTCCTACAGGTCGGTCAGGGCACCTGCACAGCGAGGAAGGGATCTGGGTGAGGTAGTGTGTCCTCCCACGCGCTACACTCACCCAATGAGAGTCCTCGCTGCCAGGTGAAAAGAGGCTGCTGGCTGTCTCCTATGTATCGGAGGAAGCATGTGATAGACTTCAGGGCTCCCTAGACCGGCAAGTAGGGGGGAAATGCGCGCAATGACCAGGAAGGGGAGAATTGGCATAACGACTAAAATTGGGATGGGAGGAAAATACAAGAAAAATAGGAGAAAAAAGTGGATAAAAAAAAAAAAAAATTTGAATATTTCATTCCAGTAAAAGATTTTAAAGTATTGAAATGTCCTTGTTGTTTGACTGCTGTATGGTAATCTATGACTGATTAACTGTACTTGTTTGTCCAAAGTGTTTTAGGTCTTATTGTACACAGATCTCGCTTGAAAAAAAAAAATCTCGATCTCAAGGAGACTACTTGTATGAATAAATAAAAATAACTGATTAGCTGATGTTAGCTTCAGTTTGTTAGCTTTGTAGGGATAAGAGATACATGTTTAATCTGTTTCTAGACTTCCAACTAGTCTTCCAGATATAATATTATCACCATACTATAGTCACGATATTGCATTTTATAACTGAAAATGTCACCACTGGAAAACTTAGGCATCATCTGCAATAAAAAATTATAATAATTATATAATATAATAATATATCTGTTTTAACTAATACATACTGTATATCTGTTTTACCTAATAAGATAATATACTCATCTGTTTTAACTAATACATATACACTGTATATCCGTTTTAACTAATACATATATACTGTATATCCATTTTAACTAATAAGATAATATACGGTATATCCGTTTTAACTAATAAGATAAACATATACTGTATATTTGTTTTAACTAATAAGATAATATATATATCTGTTTTAACTAATAAGATAATATACTGTATATCTGTTTTAACTCACATATATACTGTATATCTGTTTTAACTAATAAGATAAACATTATATACTGTATATCCGTTTTAACTAATAAGATAATATAATGTATATCTGTTTTAACTCACATATATACTGTGTATCTGTTTTAACTAATAAGATAAACATATATACTGTATATCCGTTTTAACTAATAAGATAATATACTGTATATCTGTTTTAACTTACATATATACTGTATATCTGTTTTAACTAATAAGATAATATACTGTATATCCGTTTTAACTAATAAGATAATATACTGTATATCTGTTTTAACTAATAAGATAAAGGTTTCATATACTGTATATCTGTTTTAACTTACATAATACTGTATATCTGTTTTAACTAATAAGATAATATACTGTATATCTGTTTTAACTAATAAGATAAAGGTTTCATATACTGTATATCTGTTTTAACTTACATATATACTGTATATCTGTTTTAACTAATAAGATAATATACTGTATATCTGTTTTAACTAATAAGATAATATACTGTATATCTGTTTTAACTAATAAGATAAAGGTTTCATATACTGTATATCTGTTTTAACTTACATATATACTGTATATCTGTTTTAACTAATAAGATAATATACTGTATATCTGTTTTAACTAATAAGATAATATACTGTATATCTGTTTTAACTAATAAGATAAAGGTTTCATATATACTGTATATGTTTGAACTAAGGCTGTCAAAGTTAACGCGGTATTAACGCGTTATCGCCCGATCCTATTAACGCCACTATTTTTTTTAACTCACGATTAACTTTTAAGACAAAAAAAATATATATATATATATAATATATATATTTTTTTTACTAGACTTCACTCAGGTGTATTATTGATGCTCTCATTGATACTATGTTTGTTTCTGAAGTGTGTGTGTGTGTGTGTGTGTGTGTGTGTGTGTGTGTGTGTGTGTGTGTGTGTGTGTGTGTGAGATATATATAAAGAGAGGGGGGTGAGAGAGATGAGGAAGGGGCAAGAGAGAAAGAGAGCTGGGAGAGTGTGTGTGAGAGAGAGAGGGGGGGGGGGGTGTGATTACTCAGCCCTTGTGTGGGTAAATGTAACAAGTTCCTAACGTTTTCTTTCCCCTATTATTTCATGTACACTTTATTCATTGTTTTAAATTATTATTTTCTTTTAAGTTATTTTGTGCATCACTCCGTTTTGAATTTGATGCAAATTTGCAATGCATGAGGGTCATCCTTTTGTGTTAAATGGCTGCATAAAGCAAGCATTTGTTGACTCTCATGTTGATAAGAGTATTAAAACTTGGAACTTGAAAAAGATCCGTTTAAGGTAGATAAAAAAAAATAAAGAAAAATGCGATTCGAAATCGCGAGTTAACTATGGACAATCATGCGATTAATCGCGATTAAATATTTTAATCGATTGACAGCACTAGTTTTAACTAATACATATATACTGTATATCTGTTTTAACTAATAAGATAACACTGTATATCTGTTTTAACTAATACGATAATATACTGTATATCTGTTTTAACTAATAGGATAAAGGCTTCGGTAAACGCCATCAACAGTGCTTGTATGATTGTATGATTTTTTAGACATTTTATATTTATAGAATAGGGGCAATAGTCTGGAAACACAATTACTTTTACATACTCTCTTTTCTTTCCCCCATACTTATATCCAGACCTGAAAATGACTAATCTAATTCCACATACTGTGCAGGAAGCCTGTACCTGGCGTGGGGGGGTCTTGTTCAGCTGCAGGGTCTTGAGCGGCTGAACCTCTGGTGTGCTGCCAGTGCTGCTGGCCGACGAGCCCGAGACAGAGGCCTGGACGGTCGCTACCGCCCTCGCCTGGTCTGGAGGAACATACCTACACACACACACACACAGCAGATTTTCGTTAAATGCAGTTGGACGTAGCTTTCCAGGCAACTAATCGAATTATGTCCACAAATAGCCTTTTCGTTCATGTGACAAACAATGTCCTTTCTGTTGGTATTGAGATAAAGATGTCAAATAACTAGGGATGCTCGATATTGGCTTTTTTACCGATACCGATATTCCGATATTGTCCAACTCTTAATTTCCGATACCAACCGATATCAACCGATACCGATATATGCAGGGTTTCCCCGTCCAAAAAACGGAATAATTTCAGGTAACTAATAATTTCACTGGATATATATAACAAATATTGTTATTGTTTTTTATTTTTTTTAAACCGATACCGATATTTTCCGATATCACATTTTACTGCCGATATCGGCCGATAATATCGGTCGGCCGATAATATCGGACATCCCTACAAATAACTCAACTTGTTTGAAACTGGTTTAGCTAATGACAAGATTTATTTGTATTATTATTATCTTGAAACATAAAAATAAAAAAAATAAAAATTTACCATCTTTTCTTCTCGTATTTTTCCTGAAGGAATTCTTTTACTTTCTGAGGTTCACGGAAGTCAGGAACAACTGATGTCCTGTCGTCATACAGCCCCAACCAGATGTGTTTACAAACCTGTGGGGGGCAGTGGAGGGAGGTGGGTAAGGGGGTAGGGAGTGAGAGGAACAGGGGTGGCGGGGGCAGGCAGCAGGGGAGCATGGGAGAGGGGTAAGGAGGAGGAGGACAGCGTAAGAGGTGGGGGGTGATGAGAAATGGAGAGACGAGGAGAGAAGAATACTAGTCAAGTAGTTTACCAAGATGAATACCAGACTACCAGTCAAGTAGTTTACCAAGATGAATACCAGACTACCAGTCAAGTAGTTTACCAAGCTGAATACCAGAATACCAGTCAAATAGTTTACCAAGCTGAATACCAGAATACCAGTCAAATAGTTTACCAAGCTGAATACCAGCATACCAGTCAAGTAGTTTACCAAGATGAATACCAGACTACCAGTCAAATAGTTTACCAAGCTGAATACCAGAATACCAGTCAAGTAGTTTACCAAGCTGAATACCAGACTATCAGTCAAATAGTTTACCAAACAAGCTGAATACCAGAATACCAGTCAAGTAGTTTACCAAGATGAATACCAGACTACCAGTCAAATAGTTTACCAAGCTGAATACCAGAATACCAGTCAAGTAGTTTACCAAGCTGAATACCAGACTATCAGTCAAATAGTTTACCAAACAAGCTGAACACCAGAATACCAGTCAAGTACTTTACCAAGCTGAGCCTCGATAGATACAGGATTCAGTAGTGCTCATCTGTTTCTGTGTCAAGGAGCCGCAAATGTATACACATTAGGCCACAGACCTTGGGGAGCCTCATTTAAGCAGATTTGTGTTAGATATGATTTACTCAAGAATTCCATAACAATCTATAGACTCACTGTGGGAGAGAACAGTTGAGAGAACGAAAACGATAGTCGTTCTTGGTATACATTTTCTCATCTGGGGTCTAACCTCTAGTCTTTGAATAGTGCAAATAAACTATTCCTCATTTGCTGGGGACCCCCTGGAGCCTCCTAAAGGATCCCGAGGGGGTCACCAGACCCCTGGTTAAGAACAACTGTAGCATATAAAAAGGCATCCATCCACTGACATGATCTAAGCATGTCTAATGGTGTCCAATTTGATTTTTAGTGCTTTACCGTCATTCTGTTTGCATACTAGTACTACTCACCTCGTTTGTGTGTTTCTGTAGGAACTCTATTTCCTGCTGTGTGAAGGTGGTCATAGAGATGGACTTCACTCTGTGTGGAGGGTTCAGGCCTCGCCTGTGTGTTTAGAGGAGGCACAACAAGGCCACGTTAGCAACACAGGAGCAGAGAAACAACACCTACTGTATGAGTAGTTTAGAAGAACCTTTCAGTTATAATTCTGCCCAAACAGACACTCCTACCAATATTGTTTTAAAATCAGTTTTTTGGATGTATGAGCTCTCTAAAAGAAAATGCAAGATCATCAAAGTGCCTTGCCCGAGATATTTAATATTATATATATCGTATATATATATATTATACATTATAATTTTAAAAGATTCACACAAACATTTTCTTTCAACCACCTTGGGCAATGCATCTCTTGACAATGTCATTGCATTAGCATTTTCCTTGCTTTGTAAGCATATAACTTGTAAATAAATAAAATAAAAATATTGTAAGTTTGTTTCAGTAAAATTTCAGTGGAATTCTAAATTTCATACCGAGGTGTTGCTGGCTTGCTGCATTGTTTCCCCACACAGGTTTTTTGGGTGGCGGCCCTACCACAAATACATTTTCCAAATGGACGGACACGAGATATTACTTGTTCTTTCTGCGCTGCATACTTGGTGCTTCTCTCGAATCAGTAGTCGCTATCTTGGCTCACTCCTACATGCCACCAAAAGCCCATGAGAAGGCTGATATAAAATACCAAGCTGGGTACTTTTGACATTGACAATTTTGTCTATGCTATTCAAATTGTGTTTGTGTCTGTGTTTGGGGGGGGGGTGAACTTGAATAGACTATTAGGCTACATTACGCAAACAACACACTAGTTTGAAGAGAGATCTGGCTTTACAAGACTAGGCTACATGTTAAAAATGTAAGTACTAACCTGATTCCTCCAGTATTAATGACGGGGAGGGATCCTACACGTTTTTTTGCTGATCAAATTCCCTTACTTTCCCATGACTAGACTATGCCATGACAGACAAATTTCCATGCCTATGTATCCATTGATAACTTTCTACTATATATATACTCAGCTGAAAGAGTTGTACCCTTCCTGCTGACTTGACGTACAGAACTTGTAAGTCGCTTCGCTTTGGACAAAAGTGTCAGCTAAATGACTATAAATGTACTATTGAATAGTTGATTTTGAATGTCCCAGGCTTTATTTTGTCCAGCTACAAGTAATCGCAAGGTAGAATCTATAATGCCGCCAAACAGCAACCTCGAGACGAAAGAGCCTCGCTTGGTATTGCATTTTGTTATTTTGGCCTGATGACTGATGTGCGAGTTTAGTAACTTACAGTATTATACTGTGCATTTCTCCAGACCTCTGCCTGAGGTGTGGCCAGCAATAGCAATCCCTCCCCCCATCCCCACTGTCAACTCCAACCCAAACAGACCAAAACTAAATATTTAAACAGAGGGGCTCTTTCGCCTAGAGGCGCAAGTAATCATCACAACATGTTATTTGGGTTATTGTTCCTTCGAAGACAACTAGATATAGGCCTACCAGCTGTCAAGTTTGACATGGATTAATTTACCAGGTGAAAACAGTCTTAAAAAGAAATGGCCATGACATTTCATAACCTTTTTGGACATGTATCATTTTCCAACACAACCTTCAAATTCCACAACTTTTCCAGGTTTTCTATGACCGTATAGGAACCCTGTAATAAGCTTAATTTCAGTATCATCAAATAGCATGTTCACATTGTTCAGTTTTAATGTGTTGGTTTGGTTGTATCATAATGTCAATTAGTTGTTTACACTTTCTCCATGCTGAATGAGTTAGGCCTATATCTAGAAAAGATTATGAGCTCAACTCTGCTCCTTCTGTATGATTGTATGTGGGAAACACAATTTTACAGATTTGTCAATAAATCAACAAATTGATTATTTAGTTCACCAAAATATCACCATATCGACTATTAGCCGACTATGAAGAATTTCTTTATATAATATATTCTGACATGGTTTCAATGCAGTGGGTAGATGAGTTATGTGGTAGATAGGCTTTCTGAAAGTTCTCATGACTAATTGTCCTCATCCTGGAAGAACTAATTAAAAAAATGAATGTTAGAATATTATTTCTATAACGCCATTGCTCATGCTGATGACATAGGCACATTTTTGGAGCGGTAAAAACCACTAGACTAACAAAGAAAACCAAGCATATTGACTTTGGCATCGATTACCATGGCAGCGATTGAAGTTTCTAAGTATTCAGGTCAGAATATCACCAAATTCCTTCAACACATCATGTTGCCTGCAGCGTAGTCCAGATAGATAAGTCTTTCTGCCTGGGCTTCAATTTAAGATATGTTGTTGACATATGGCAACATCTTTAAAGGGGCAAAAACAATGATTTATTTTGCACATAATCTTACACACATCCAATAACTCTAAACAGCTTTGCACACATTCACTTCGTTTGACAGTTATTGAGTAAATTATTTTGAATATGGCCTCCATCGGGGACATTGAATCATTGTGTTGTGTTAAAAACACCTCGTCTTATAAGGACTGCTACCATACCAATTTATTGAGCTGTAATTAACACAACACAATGTGCCCGATGACATCACTGGTGGCCATTCACACTCATTTACTCTTAGTAACTGTCAAACTAAATTAATGTGTGCAACACTGTTTAGTTATTGGATGTGTGCGAGTCAGGTTATATGCAGGCCTCACTTTACATAAGACCTTGGGAACTGCAATTTATTTTGGCACAGAGAAAATAAGTGTACATATTGATTACACTTGACAATGCAGTTGTCTTACAAATGCTGACGGGCTGAGGAGGGACACAAAACGATGCAAGGCTGTTATTATTAAGAAGATCAAAGATGATGGGGTATACTACACTAACTTTCCATTCCTTCCACTGGGGCAGGTAAAGTCAATGGAATATCAATGACCGTAAGGAATGTGAACCTATTTCCCCCAGTCCCTATGCTATATCGGGGAATAGACTAGTGATATACTCCTTTCATTGGATTATAAATCAATTGTGAATCACTAGTAGGGAGGAGGATCACCCACGTATTTGAAGCACGAGTTGCGTTTCGATAAGCAACCGATTGATTGAAAACTTTATTAACAGATTGCACAATGGGTACAGTACAGCTCAATACATACAATTGTTAAGGGGATGCAGACCAGAGAAAGACTTTCGTCTTGTTTACATCAGGGTCCCCCATTTTCAATTAATCATAACATATAGCATCACAACTGCGACCCACTGCCCCATTTCATGCTAGAAGTGTGTACTAACTTCATGAGGCCAACCCTACCTCTGTACTTATCTCAGGGGGCGAGTGTTCCTTTGCAACAACATGATCGCAGGGTGTCCCACTAAAGTTCACATAGATAGGGAGGGGGTTCGCCCGCATATGACGTGCTGTTTTTTATAAAGGCTGGTCAAATATTTGACTTCCAGTTATCGGGAACAACCATCCAATGCCAACCTTGATGCGAGGCAGGCAGCCGAGACTAAACACTCCCATGTTTACTGCAGTTGTTTGTAGTAACTACGACCTCGTTTCATCCAGCGTTGAGAGAATATTGCCAAACAAACGAATCATCAATAAACAAAGCATGCAAACTGAGCCCTGCCCAACCCAATGGCCTGGAGCTAACTAACCACAGATCAACGTTACCTGTCCTGACTTAGCTGACGAGCTAGCTGCCACTAAACGGGTCACAGAGTATAGAATATAACGAGCACCGTTAGCTCGCCGTGTTGACACACATAAGGACGGGACGGTGTTGTCAGAACAGCACTTACAAGATCCCAGAGCAGGTGGTGCAGACGAAAGACCCCACTGTCATGTTGGCATAGGTCGGGCCGCGCTGGTCGCAGTCAAAGCATTTCCTATTCGGGGGCAAGCTGGTCATCTCCCGCAGCATCTTCAGATGGGTCTCCTCCTGCTTTCGCTTCGCGCTCGTCGCCATGGCCGAACAAAACTGGCTACTGTCGACGAGAGTTGTTGTTTATCCAGGACTTGGGAGGGGACGTCTTTAGGGGGAGAATTACCTCGACGACGGCGGCCAGGCAGACACCTTGTTGCTGTGAGGTCTGGTAGCAGCGGGGACTGGGAGTCAGACGAATGGCCTCTTCTACGCGTAAAAGATAACGTTACTAGTCACCTTCAGACCCATTGTCGCCACCTATTGGATTGGAATGTAATCAAGCATGTGCAGCATCAACTCAGTTCACATTCATCCAATAGTATGCAGCTGCAGAGCCGCAGAGCCAGCGGCGCTCTCAGGGCCGCGCTGTGAGGGCCGCTCAGCAGCGCCACTCACCCAATGGCTGAATTGGAGTATTGCACTGTGCGGGCACAGCTGTGAGATCCGCGCGAGGCCTGCTATGAATGCGTTTATTTATTTCAAACATAAATTGAAAATAAATAATAAAGTGTGGGTGATGCCTGTGCAACAGGAGAGGGTCTGTATTGTCTCTTTCCACAGCAAAACGGTAGGCAAGGCACCTTGGTTGAGAAATGCAGGCTTCAATCTATGTTGTTTAGTCCATCTGTTCAGCACTGTTTCAAGATGCACAATGAAGATCTTCTGAGAGAATTGTTGAATAGATACACAAATGTTCTAGAATGTTTGATTATGACATCATACTGTGACATCACAAATGTTCTAGAATGTTCTATTATGACAAGAAAATAAGTCAAGAACAAAACAAGAACACCCCTACCCAACCCCCCCCCCCTCCAATGTACAGCCCCCACCCTCCCAACACCACCCCACCCACCCAACCTCCTCCAATGTACAGTTTCTATGTCAAATGTATATACACTCTTTTTCTGGACACTTTTGTATCACAAACAGTACTGTATTTGCAAATCTGATATGTCATAAATGTATAGATGTAGCAGTACTGTCTATCTGTATGGCATGTATGTCATATGTTATGATGAATTGAAAATGGGGGACCCTGATGTAAACAAGACGAAAGTCTTTCTCTGGTCTGCATCCCCTTAACAATTGTATGTATTGAGCTGTACTGTACTGTACCCATTCTGCAATCTGTTAATAAACTTTTCAATCAATCAATCAAACCATAAAGTCCAAAAAAAAAAAAAAAAATATATATATGATTCCACAGACATAACTTTGACCACAAGACCACCTGCCATACCCACATATAGTGTCTTATACATAATTGCACATAGTTCATGTATAATATTGTAAAATAGCATAGCCTACTTGCATAGAATAGTCATGTATAATAATGTATAATATTGCTGGCTGTACAATACTGCTGTACAATACTGCTGTAGGCCTATAATACTGCTGTTCATATCCAGTATACACATATTTACATAATATTCACCATTCCTTAATTACCATCATACCCACATCACATAGCAAAAGTATACCGTTACCTGGCTGGCCCATGGGGACATTAAAACTTTCCGTGCCAGCCATGCGGTGCCTAGGAACCCTGTTGCGTGCCACTGCTATATTCAATGACAGAGCTCTCATATTTGCGAACGCATAAACTATATCTTAAATTATGGCTCTGTGTCTAATATGGCCATCGCTTATCAATGACTTGTTTGCAGTCAACATTGTCGAAACGGATTTTTTTTTAATCGGTTCATTTCCGTTTTTGAAAGTTTCAGAAAAAAAATAAAGATTCTGTGATAAACGGCCTTTACTGGAATACACAAAACACGTTGTCATTTTTCGGCCTATTTATGAATCGTTTTCAAATAAACGCTAGATTATCAATAGTATATGTGTACTTATGCACGCTATAGAAGCGGGCTGAAAATCGATTATCTTATTTCCTGATCGCACACACATGACACACACACACACATATGGCACACGCTGATATATAGGTGAAAATAGCTGATTATCCCAAGACTGGTAAAATAGATTCCTTACCTCAGATCAGATGTTCTCCAAAAAGATGATTCCAATTCCTGATCGCCATTCCAAATATCGATCGCGTTTATTGATCCAACGCTGGGTACTGGAAACACATATTCTCCGCTGTTCTGATGGTGGGCGATGACTCCAGTAGGCTTGGATTACATGCCTGACAAGTAAAATGTGGAAGCAGGACTTTTTTTTCTCCATGCGTTTCATTCAATCCAATCCAATGGGGTGCAGTACCATCCGGAGAGACGATAGGGGGCGGTATTTTCCCTGTTCGAGCTCAGACAGATTCCCACTGGTAACGTGAGGCTATTGATGAAAAATGAATGGAAATGGATAATAAAAAAAATAACGATTAAAAACGAGATCTCTCGTCGGCTGGCACTCAACGGTTGGCATGAACTAACGAGAAATCTCGTCGTTGGCACTGAAAGTGTTAACGTGTGTTGTCGGGCCTTACAAATACATTTGATTTTGATTTGATTATCAATAAGGTAAGATATCTGGAACACACAAACACTATTTTTTAAAATCACATGCCATGAAACTCTGGGACCTGGCTGAATTTAAGACCGCACAAATCATGTTTAAAGCACGAAACAATTCACTCCCGGGTAACATCCAAAAATTCTGTTATAGAGAGGGGGGTTACAATTTAGAGGAGAGTCTAACTTCAAGAAACAGGCTGTTCATTCAACAATGTATGTATATTTCAGTTTGTGGAGTGAATATGAGTTGCATAAGATGATAAGAGTGTGAAGGTATACTGAATACTGTCCATCTGTATGTCATGTATGTCATTATATGTTACGATGAATTGAAAATGGGGGACAAAAGTCTTTCTCTGGTCTGCATCCCCTTAACAATTGTGTGTATTGAGCCGTACTGTATATTGTACCCATTCTGCAATCTGTTAAGTTTTCAATCAATCAATCAATCAATCAATCAATCAATCAAGGGGGTAGGAATACATACGTTTACACTTCATCCTCCTACTCCTGCTTGTTTTTTTTTTATCTGTTTATTACTTGTTTTTTATTATTATTTATTTTCAATTTATGTTCAAAATAAATAAACGCATTCATTCAAGATATTGTGTGAGCAAAAGTATATAATTTACTCATACAGTATTCTCTGGCCTCGCGCGGATCTCACAGCTGTGCCCGCACAGTGCAATACTCCAATTCAGCCATTGGGTGGGTGGCGCTGCTGAGCGGCCCTCACAGCGCGGCAGTCAGAGCGCGGCCCTGAGAGCGCCGCTGGCTCTGCGACTCTGCAGCTGCATGCTTCTCGCATCAACTCATTTCACATTCATCCCCGTTTCTCACATATTATTTATTCTGAGCAGATAATGCTTTCAATGATAGACAAAATAAATAGCATTACACCTTTATTAAACCATTTTCACGTGTTAAACATAATTGCAGTGTAATAATCACACTTAGAAATGTGAATATTGTCATATAAAACCTTAGTACTATAACATGATAGTAAATTAGATTAATCGCTTTTTTGTAATCACACATTACAGAAAATCTAAATTCTAAAGTCTCGAAAGACATGACAAATGCAAGTATTTGGTCACTTGACTTGGCACCATTTACACAACAGGTGTCCATTGAATATGCAGATGAACCATCCCTTGTCTCTGGGCTTGGCTGAGGGGCAGAGCGAACGGCCCTGGTAACAGTGACAACACTGTTCTCGCTCTCAACAAGCTACTGCCTTTTCTGATCCTCTCGACAGGCTTGGGCTTCCGGGAAGCTTCCTTCCTTATTTTTATCATATAGATTGACGGAATTGTTTAGTCAGAACAAGGTAATGGATTTTAATGAGCTATAATGAATAGATCAGAAACAGAACATCATATAGATCTGTAATGCAGAGACTGTAGAGGGGAAGCAAAAAAAGGGGGGGGGAAACATAACTATGTTTTTGTATAGTATAGTTAGTATAACTGTATATTGTATAGGATATTGTATAGTAGTGTATATAGGACCCATTACCTTTTAATTCGTAAGCCTAGCATTGTATTGTATTTTATCTTAGTACTTTTTATCATGTCCAATTTATTATCTATTCTATTTTATTCTATTATTATTTATATTTTTTGCACAATCAAGGCGGGCATGGCCACCCTCATTTCACTATATGTCTTGTGTATGTATGTGACGAATAAACCTCTTGAATCTCTTGGGAAGTAAAACAATGTTGCAAGATGTCCCTCTTCAGCAAAGATGCAGTGCCACCGAGCTCCACCGGGGGGCAGGCAGCATTATTTTTGCTTCACTCTCTTTCCTTTGCCCACAGAATACCCAGGTTCAGCCAGCTACAAGTGGAAAGATCAGAACAGCCATTCAGACACAAAAACAAGCCAAATTAGAAGACACAGCAAGTTAAAGATTTTTTTTCTCTGATCTTGAGCTAGCCTGCCATTATCAAACAAGGAAAGACGTTTCCCTACTCAATAAATATGGTCTATGGATTATTCAGAGTAGAAATCATGGCTAACCAGGAATACATTTTTCTACAAATATGTTGGTTGAATTCATTTGTACAAATTATGTGAATTGCAGGAGAAACAATGTCGATTTATTTTGCACATAATCTCAGACATATCCAAAAACTCTAAACAGTTTTGCACACATTAATTTTGTTTGATAGTTGTTGAGAGTAAATGGGTTTGAATCTTTTTTTATTTGTACTTTATTCTACCTGGGGAGTCAATTGAGGGGGACCCTCATTTTCAATGACACAGAGGGTACATGATGGCATCATAAATTACAAAACATTAAATCATTTAAAGTAAACAGAAAAAAAAAAAAAAAAAAAAGAGCAGTCCTACAATCAAAAACACAACAGTATAGTACAAATAAATAAGACAATTGGACAGTAGTAGGTCAAGGAAAGCAAGTCAAGTTGCCAATGGTCGGTTGTTGATAGAAAATGTAAAGCACCCAAGTGAGACAAAAGTACAACATTTTAGGTCAATTTGCAAGATTCCATGATACAGCTGCATCGACACAAAAAGCAGTCTTTCCATGTTCAGTTCCAACATAGGGTGCCTGAAGAACCAGACAATCACTAGAGCGCGTCATGTGCAGATCTGTATTCCAGTGCAACATAGCTGAGATAAGGGCTTTATAAATATACAGATACCAGTGGATATGTTTTTGGATCTCGAGAAGACCATGAATTTAGTTTTATTTGCATTCAGGACAAGTTTGAGATTTAAGAGATTTCTGGAGGGCACTAAGGAAAGCTGCAGCTTCTCCATAGCTAGCTGAGCAGTGTCAGCAAAACAGTATATAATTGTGTCATCCACATATAAATGAGCCTGACAATCATTCAATAAGGAGACAATATATATATATATATATATATATATATATATATGGTGAAGAGGACTGGCCCCAGGATTGAACCCTGTGGGACACCTATTGCTATCTGCAAAAACTCTGTATATTTCCGTATTGTACACACTCACACTCTCAAACAAGTAGTTCTGAAAGCAGTCACAAGCCTTTCTACCCATATCAATATTACATAATTTTTGTAAGAGCTAAGAATGATAAACTGTATCAAATGCTTTAGACAGGTCTACAAAAAGAGCAGCACAATGCTTCATTCTCTAATGCAGATATAATGTAATTTGTAATGAATGGAACAGCTGAAATAGTGTTGTGATTTGTTGTAAAACCAGATTGGTGTGGACATAAAACTGAGTGAGTTGAAAGGAAAAACTTCAGTTGGTTGTTTACCAAGGATTCCATGATTTTAGCCAAGCATGGTAGTTTGGATATTGGGCGGTAACTATATAAGTCACCCCTATCACCACCCTTATGAAAGCAAGTCACATGGGCTGATTTCCAAGCATAAGGGAATTCTCCCGGTGAAATAGAAAGATTAAATACACGTGTTAACAGCTCTGCAATAACTGGGCGGACAAAAAAATTAAAAAACATCCAACCCATCCTCTCTGGTGGAGCACCTGGAGTACAACACCTCAAGAACATCCCCATGAGAGAAAGGATAAAGATCAAACTGAGAAGCACAGTGGATATCATCTACATATTCATTGTCATCAATAAAAACGTTTGTTGAATGCAAGGCAGATCTAATTTCTTATAGCAGAGGTGCATTTATTTCCTAGCCGTTTGAATAATAGCCAATGAGCAGGATCTAGCTCGAGCCCAGGCAATATCGTTGTCTCTAATCAGAATTATTACCACCAGAGAGAACCATGGCACTTCTCTGTCCTGGTCTTCAGTCTCTTGATAGGTGCATGTTTATGTTTATTAACAATAGAGTTAAATGATTTTGTGAAGAAATCCAGGGCTGCATGCATATCAGAGATATCTGAAGTATAATGTTGCTGGCGTCCTGGATGCGTGTATACTTTCGACAACAAATGTTTGTTTCCGCATTCGAGTTTTGCGCTCTGATTGGCCAGGTCATGTGACATGTGCGCTAATCGTGGGACAGCAAGTTCTGCGCCTATTTCCGGGTCTAACAGCCTGCAAACTACCTGGCGTTCTATCGCCTTGCTCTAAGACAAACTCTAACCTTAACCAACTTCGAAAGAGTGCTTAAGCTTAACCGTCAAAAGAAGGGTAGGCGTTCTATCGCCATGCTCTAAGACATAGGTGTCAAACTCACGGCCCGCGGGCCAAATCCGGCCCGCCACGTCATTTGATGTGGCCCCCCAAGAACTCAAAAAAAAAAAAAAAAAAAAAAAAAAATGTTGTACATTAATATTGTGTTAAAAAATAGCAGTGTTAAAATAATTGTGGGTTAATGCGTTAATAAAGCTTTAACTTTGACAGCTTTAGTTATTACACATTCTTACACATACATGTATGTTGAACATCTGAGGTAACAAAGGAAAAAAGCCAAAAGATCCAGGCGGAATAGGTAACAAAGGGTTGAAGAAATATTGTCTGAACTGTCAGATGCAAGCTGGCTGTGTGACATAACCGAGCATCTCGCTCAATTGAATAAGAAGCTGTAGGGATGCAAACAAGTCCCACCCAAAACTTGACCAATATAGTTGTGAACTGAGACAACCCTTATTTTGTTATTTTTGAGTACAGTTACAGTTGTGTGTTCATGCAGACACATAATAGCAATTTCATTACGAATTGAAAATGGGGGACCCTGATGTAAACAAGTCGAAAGTGTTTCTCTGGTCTGCATCCCCTTAACAATTGTGTGTATTGAGCTGTACTGTACCCATTCTGCAATCTGTTAATTAACGTTAATTAAACTATCTTCCATTAGTTGGATGTATGGCCTCTGCAAGGTTGTGTGCAGCCATTTGTTTTTGTAACATCTGCTACATCTGTCCCACGTGTTCTTTGCAGCTCACACTTGTTAGTTCTGCCCCTCTTGACTGTGACAAAAAGGTTTTGAACAAACTTAATGTCATAGCTTGTATTTGATGATATTCTTCTTTGTTATTTACTTGAATGGTTTGATCATTGATTGGTGGAGTAATATGGGGTTCTGATAAACTAAAATTATTTGTTAAAATAACATAAGCTAACATATATTTTTATATTTATGCAAATGAATATGCAATATGTATAACTTGAATAAGTAATAAATACAGAAACACCATGTTTAACAATATGTAAATGTGTAGCTACATTTATTTTATATTACATTAACATTTATACGGTCTTTGGCCCTTTGAGGGCAACCATAATGCTGATGTGGCCCTCTGTGAAAATGAGTTTGACACCCCTGCTCTAAGACAAACTCTAACCTTAACCAACTTCGAAAGAGCGCCTAAGCTTAACCAGTGTAGAAACTTGCGGTCCCACGATTGGCGCACATGACACATGACCAGAAACGCGCATGGCCAATCAGAGACGCGGAAACAAACATTTGTTGTCGAAAGTATTCAGGCGTCCTGGATATCTTCCACAAAGGCTTGATCGTTAAAGAGTTTCCAATTTCTTCTCAAAACTGTGTGAGACCTTGTTTTAGTCAACTTTGTGCTTTGAATACAAGCTGTAGGGCAGTGATAACTTATGCCCAGTGCAAATACATATTTGCACTGGGCATAAGTTATCACTGCCCTACAGCTTGTATTCAAAGCACAAAGTTGACTAAAACAAGGTCTCACACTGGACACGATTTTATCAATACGGTATAAGATCAATTAAGGTCGATCTTGATGAATCCTTTATATTAGGTTGAGTGGATTCAGTTATCAGTTAAAATCTCCTAAAACAATTAGCTCTGAATCAGCATAAGGAGAAATAAACTGCACCAAGCAGTCAACATTGATGGGGGTCGCAGACATACCCTGTTTTACATCAATAGCTACCCCCCCCCTCCCTTCCTGACTCACTCAACATTAAAATATCTGGGTCCATTTGCAAGACCAGAATATTCAAGTGATCTAGCTTTTTTATTAGGCTCCTGATGTTTAGTTGGATTATTCCCAGCCTGTTTCTAGACTTAACCCTTTCACTAGTGGGATAGTAAAGGGTTAACCTTCTGTAGTGTGGTAGTGAAAGGGTTAACCTTCTGTATTGTCGCAGTGAAAGGGTTAACCATTTGGTAGTGTGGCAGTGAAAGGGTTAAAGGAGGATATAATGAGAATTGGAATTGGAATGAGAGTATAGCAGTAGGAGGTTTTAGGTAAATCGTGATCAGATTAGAGGGATTTACAAAGCAAGCAAGAGTAGTGAGTAGGCTTTCTACTACTGATACAAGTGGGAATAGATTAATGATATAATACTAATAAACTTTATTTATATAGCACTTTTTTTTATCCACTTTTTCTCCCATTTTTCTATTTTTCTCCCATCCCAATTTCGTATCATCCAATTCAACCCTCCCCTGTCTCGAACGCTGTTTCTTGCCTCCCACAAGCCGGCTGCAATGTGGACTAAGTCATACTGTACATAGCACAAGTCCCCTCCGATACTCGAGGTAACAGCAGTCGCATCTTTTCACCTGCACGGCGCAATCTTTCAGCGTCAGGGGTCTGCGCTTTGGAGGGGCGCCGCCCCCATCGCTTCCTGATTCTACTGCGCAGGCGCACCAACCGACCTGTAGGAGTCGCTGTCCACAACGCCCGATCCCCACCCATCAGTTTCCCACCCCCTAATACTGCCAATGTGTATTAGTACGGACGACCAGCTAAACTGAAAGCAATGTGGAGCGCTGGGCTCGAACAGTATAGCACTTTTCATACAGAAATTGCAGTTCAAAGTGCTTAAATGGGTTGTAGTCCGTTACTACACTACTTTGACGTTTAGTGACAACAGCTCAAAGAGCACCTACGGGAGGCTGCAATTCGAAACTGGCCTCGGTAAATGTCCAAACCCCCTGGAGCCACCCACCCACCCAACCCCCTCCAATGTACAGGTTCTTCCCCCTCGAATGTATATATTTTCTTTTAGGATCTCTGTCTCTTAAACAGTACTGTATATTTGTATATCTTGTATGTCATAAATGTCTGGATGTAACAGTACTGTATATCCATCTGTATGTCGTGTATGTCATAAATGTCATGATGAATTGAAAATGGGGGACCCTGATGTAAACAAGACGAAAGTCTTTCTCTGGTCTGCAACCCCTTAACAATTGTGTGTATTGAGCCGTACTGTATTGTACCCATTCTGCAATCTGTTAATAAAGTTTTCAATCAATCAAGCTAGGTTCCGATTTACTGGTCTATTACCTACAACCTACATGAAGGACAGAAACAGCATTGTTATACATATCAACACGGATCTAACAGACTCATCCAATCTCATGGACAGAACGAACAGGACCTCAAGGCATGGTTCATGTTCCTTGACTGTCCGGAGTGTCCGATAGGGCAATCTCCTCCGGTGTTCCCCAGGGGTCCGTCCTTGGCCCTATCCTCTTCATCATCTACCTCCTCCCACTTGGTCGGATTCTCCGTACAACATCAATTTCCACTGTTACGCGGACGACACCCAGCTCTATGTTTCCTCCAAACCCACTTCCACCCTCCCTCCCTCTTCCCTCTGTGCCTGTTTACAGGAAATCAAATCCTGGTTCACTTCAAATTTCCTCAAACTAAAGTGATAAAACAGAGGTAGTCCTCATTGGCTCCAAGTCCACACTCACCAAGCACCCCAGTTTCACCCTCACCATAGACAACTCCTTGGTTTCCCCTTCCCCCCAGGTCAAGAGTCTGGGTGTCGTCCTCGACAGCACCCTATCATTCCATTCCCACATCAATAACACCATCCGGTCCGCCTACTTCCACCTTCGCAACATCAACCACCTCCGCCCTTCACTCACTCCCAACAGCGCCGCAATCCTGGTCCACTCCCTCGTCACTTCCCGCTTGGATTATTGCAACTCACTTCACTTTGGTCTCCCCCACAAACTCCTCCATAAGCTCCAACTGGTCCAGAACGCTGCTGCCCGTATAATAACCAGAACCCCTGTCAGCAGTCACATCACCCCCGTCCTACGCCAACTACACTGGCTTCCCATTAAACACCGCATAGACTACAAGATCCTCCTCCATACATTCAAGGCCATCCACAACCTCGCCCCTCCATACCTGTCCGACCTCCTCCACATCAACATACCCACCCGGTCCCTCAGGTCTGCCTCCTAATGAGAGTTTTGAAGTCCGCTTTCAACCGTTCTGACTATCCGAGGTTTGATGTAATTGGCTCAAACATGCACAACCATTGAGGTTGCTGTACTGGCTAACCAGTGGATTTATGATGGCATTTATATCCAAAACGCTGGCACCAGGATAGCAGCACATGGGAATGGCGATGCGACACACCATGGTCCACTTCCTCCAGCTGGTTGTAGCGGCGGCTGTGTGCACTTGGTCTACGCTACGGGGTGGGGGTGGGGGTGGATGAGCTCAGCACTTTAGATTCAACAGGCCAGATCATCCACCAGATCCTGGAATCTGGGTGGCACTGAAGATGCTGTGTAGTTTGACGGATTGCCACCCCAGATCAGGGTGGGTGGTGTTAGCAGGGGGCCTGTGAATGCTAGCAGCCTGCAGCATGCTGTGACTGTCCCAACAATTTCTCGTCATCCTTGATCCTATAAAGTGTTGATATTCTCCCCTCAAGCTGACACACAGGGAGGGAAGAATAGGAGATGGCATTTAGCTAGACTGTAGCTGTATAGCACAGCTAGCAGGCTAGCTAGCTAACAGGCCAGCTTAACCAGCTGTAATGCCGTTATGCCGGTGATGGTCCATGATCCAAAATCAAAAGTCCAGAGCAGCTGAGGGTCAAATCACTAGAGCAGAATATAATCGTTAACAATACGATTCAGTGAGAGCCAGGTATCACTGTGACCCCATATCCCCGCTAGCATAGCTAGCCTATCTACCAGGTACAGATGTACGTCACCTTGCGCTAGCTACGACCGCAGGTTTTAGCGGAGGTAGTAGGTACACGTCCATCAGTCCAGACGAGGGTCAAGCCAATAGATCAGAAGTGAACAAACAAGTCCAAGATCCAAATTTGGTGTTGATGGGGAGAAGAAACGTCTGTAACCAGGACAATTGAATGCAGGAAAACAATAGCATAAATATGTTTACCAGTGATGTAATCGGGGACATTGAATCCTTGTGTTGTGTTAATTACAGCTCCATGAAATGATAGCAATCCCTATAAGACAAAGTACTTAACACAGTACACGGATTCAATGTCCCAGATGACATCACTGGTGGCCATATTCAAACTCGTTTACTCTTAATACCGGTTAAACTAAATGTATATGTGCCAAACGGTTTAGAGTTTTTGGATGGGTGTGAGATCATGTGCAAAATAATTATTGTTTTTTGATGAAGTGGCCCTGAATCAAATTCCGGATCAATTCAAAAAGCTGACAAACCATGGAAACGAGGAAAAAAAAGTATCTTGTTCAGTTTTGTCACCTGCTGCCTCTTTCTTGTAACGCGGAAGAAGTCCTCCATGCGTGTCTGTCTGCTGTGTCCCGCTGCCTTGTCCTCCTCCCTCTCCTTCCTCCTCCTCTCCCGCGTCTGGCGGAACTTCTCCATCCGTCCGCGGATCCTGTGCTCCCTAGAAGAGAACAGTTGAATAAACATTGATGTCCCAGTAATCTCTGATACACATTAGGGCTGGGCGATATGGCCAAAAATGTTATCACGATAAAATGTTTCATATCGTGGCGGCTGAGTGGCGCAGTGGGCAAGACGCTCGCCACTAACGCAGGATATGCTGGTATCGAGCCCAGCTCTCGGCGTTGCTACCGGCTTGGCCGGCCGTCATACTAACACAATTGGCAGTGTTAGAGGGTGGGAAAGCCGGTGGGTGGGGATTGGACGTTGTGGACAGCGACTCCTACAGGTCGGTTGGGTGACGCCGGTGCGACGGAAGCAGGAAGTGACGGGGGCAGCGTGAGCCTCCCACACATTACTCCTCGCCACTGAGAGTTCGAGCTGCTGCGGTGAAAAGATGCGACAGGCTGCCTCCTCGTGTACCGGAGGGGACACGTGATGCAAGGCTTCTATCCTCACTACAGCCGACCAGTGGGAGGCATAGTTAGCAACGTTCAAGACAGGGGAGGGAAGAATTGGAAATATACGAAATTGGGATGGGAGAAAAATTGAAAAATGGGGAGAAAAAGTAGATACAAAAAATAAAATGTTTCATATCACTCTATATCGATAATTATCTCGATATACATGAAATTATTATTTCTGTCAAGTTTAAAGGCTATTTTTGCTGCTGAATGAAAGCTGAAGAAACCAGAAGGTTAATTGTGGTTCAGAATATTCTTTATTGTCAGAACATGACAAACTAGGCCTACTTGCCAAACCACAAATCTGAGGTAGAACATGAACATGAACTGTATAACAATAAAACTTGTATAACTGATATTAACACTTTCAATGCCCAAAACGTTATAAGATGTTTTATCAGCCCAATGCCTGAATGCCCACGACGACAATTATCGTTTTATTAGCGATCTGAATTCATATTTCATCAACCGAGTCTCCCGTTGGTATGCAGCCCCTGTAGGAGCTCAGATGTGAAAAAACCGCCCCTATCGTCTCCCAGATGGTAATGCACCCTTTTGGAATGGACTCAATGAAAATTGATGAGAAAAGAAAAATCCGGAATCCACAGTTTACTTCTCAGGCATGTAACCCGAGCCGATCGGATTCATTGTGGACCCTCAGAACAGTGTGGAATACATATGTACAGTATGTAGCATTGGATCAATAAAAGCGATCGATTTTTGGAATGGCGATCAGGAATTGGAATGATCTTTTTGGAGAACATCTGATCTGAGGTAAGGAATCTATTTTACAAGTCTTGGGATAATCAGAGTTGTATTCGCTGAGATCTCAGCGTTCGCCCTATGTGTGTGTGTGTGTGTGTGGGCGATCGCTTTGAGGAAATCAGAGAATCGATTTTTCAGATCGCCTATATAGCGTGCATACGTACACATATACTTCGACAATGTTGACTGGAAAACGAGTCATTGATAAGCGACGGGCAGATTAGACACATAGCCATAATTTAAAACATAGATTAGGCGTTATTAACGCTAACATTGAAGTGGATGGTGGGCATTCAAGCGGTAAATCAAGATTAAGCTTGGGCTCTGAAAGTGTTAACAATGAAAATAAATAAATAAAATGTCAATTCTGGTATTAATAATGAAAAATTAATTAAATAAATAAAATTTCAAGTCTGATTAGCACACATAGCCTACTGTGTACAGACGGTTTCAAACTGTATTTTAACACTTTCTTTGCCAGGCTTATGTACATCATTATACCATCCTCTGCCAGCTCTATTTGTCTATGGAGAAGTTCCCCTTCTTTGCAGGGCTATAACTTTTCAAATTGTATTGCTAAATTGACATTACTATGGCCCATTCAACGTCAATTATCTATCGTTCAGGATGTGGGAACGTTATACTTTTTCATTCACATATTCATACTAAAATACGGTCTAAAGTATAAATATGTTTTTATCGTTTTCTGCAGCATTCTGCAGAACGTGATTTATAGCCCTAAATGCATTATATTGATGATCAAATACAGTTTGATAGCGATCGGCGCGAGATAAAAAAAATTCAAATGGACGTGCTTCTAGAAGTTACTACTTATCATCTGATGTTGACCGGATGGGGGGGGGGGTCGTTTATAATTCCGTGGCCAACGTTAGATGATTCATCTAGTGTGGGTGATATGATCATTAGAGCAGTTTGTATCGAACACGGTAAAAAAAAAAACCTGAAACTTACCCCAGTCTCCTCGGGCCGTTGGGCGATGAGCGTGGAGCAAAAATATTCCTATTATGGGATGTTGAAATATGCGATCCATCTCCAGGTTGTATAATAGTATATACGTCCAAATCATGTTGTTTATCGAGTTATTGGTAACGGATCGCTATCCATTGTGTCGCGCTCAAGTCCCGGGACCTATAGCGAGTGATCGGACCGAATTTGGATGAGCACCAGTTTCCGTTTCCGGTTTCCGGTTTGGGCGATCCGCCGATCGGCCACCAGATGGCGCTCTTGAACCGTTGGAGAGTTGAGAGGAGATCAACAGTAGATCTCAAGTCTCCGGGGGAGAAATATGATTGCGATCACAGATTTTTGAAATATTGATCTCAATGACGTGTTACGGCGTCATTGGCAGAATTAGCATGGCGGGGAATGACGAGTTAAGGCGTCCTTGGCGACCAAAGTGTTAAATTAGAAAGCAAACAAAATAAATGGACAAGAGAAAAATAAATCTCAATTTGGTCAGTATTGTCATTTGGACAAGCAAAGCCATTACTTTAAGTTGCGGGCAAGATAGACAAGCCTGTCCACAAATCTGAGGTAGAACATGAACACGAACTGTACAACAATAAAATGTTTATAACTGGCATTATTAATGATTTTCTTTTAATTATTAATATTGACCATGTTTCATATTTATATAGAGGAAAAATATATCGCGATAATTATCGTTATTGTTTTATCGCCCAGCCCCAATACACATACAGTATGAGAGTTGCGTCTCGACTCGAGGCCACCAGCATACACACATAAATAGTACCTACTTGACATGTTTCTCGTGGCAGAGGTACTGGACCAAGGCCTCTTCATCTGGTTCAGACCAGACCAGTTCAGGGGCCACAGTTTGTGGACTGTTCAAGAATAACTTCCTGGCATCCTGGTACTTCCAGCAATCTGGTACAGGATGTGTCTGGAGAGATGGGTAGATCGAAATTTGCATCGCCGACATTATGGGAAATGCACTTACAGCTTTGCAGCTTCTTTGAGTGGGTTGACCCAACCTAGTCAAAGTCAATGTCAGCTTTATTGTCACCTCTCGTAATGTGCAAGACATACAGCTACTGTACATGAAATTGTGTTTCCCCTTCCCACAGTGTATATAAAAAAACAAGATCTAATATAAACATAAAGTAACATATAGTACACTATAAACAAAGTAACATATGGACAGTATACAGGACTATTATACAATGTAGACAGTAGCTTAAAAAAAAGAAGTGAATGTATGAGTGAATGTAACCTACAAACTAGACTAGATATACTGTAGTCCATACATGCAGTTTTATCTTCATAGGCCCATCAACTGTACATATGTTATAACACTGTTTCAACCCAATTCATGCTCTTGACTAGTATCCTAAAACATTTTTAATGCAATGTGAATGATACAAGAAGTGTGAATGATACAAGTGGTTCTTGACCTTTTTGGAGAGACACTAAATGCCAGAGCAGCAATGATGCTGACAAAATTACGGATTGGTTGGAAATGTCACATAAAAAGCCACCGCAGAGCCGGTGAACAGAAACATAAACACACAGTGCTGCTGGACGAGACTTGAATGGAATGGAAGTAGTATTAATTATAACATTAAAAGGAACGCGGCAACATTATGGGAAATGCGCTTACCGTCTTCTCCAGAGTCAGACAAGAAGATAAGATACCAATTTCTATGCGTTCAGTAGAAAGCTATCTGACTGCAAGCTATAGCTTAGCACAAATGAATGGAAGTGGATACGGACCACGTGCAGCCAGATAGATTTCTACTGAACGCACAGAGAGAAAACTGGTATCTATCTTCTTGTCTCTCTCTGGAGAAGACGGTAAGCTAATTTCCCAAAATGTTGGTGTGATCTTTTAAGACGTGACTAAATAGCTTAGATCCTAAAAGTTTTCCTTTAAATATGGTCTACAAGTCTACAAAAATCGATACTACCTTCCTGTTGACATGTAGAAGAACACTCTCTATGGTGCGGTGCTGTTGGATAAGGGTCAGAGCTCTCTTGGGACCCAAGCCGTGGATCTTGTCACAATAGTCGCAGCCCAGCAAGATACATAGATCCACAAACTGAAGGACAGAGGTTTGGTCAAATATATGAATGGGGGTTACATGATCAAATAGATGAAATAATGTTTGTATACTGCATCTATGGGTAGTTTTCTCTTGTACATATTGTGTCTTACCTCCTTGTGTGTAATCTTCAGAATGTCTAGTAGCTTGGATAGAGAATACTCAACGACTTCACTGTGAATAAAAAGGATTTATCAATAGTTGGACACTAGGATCTAAGCTATTTAGTCACGTCTTAAAAGAACACACCAACATTTTGGGAAATTAGCTTACCATCTTCTCCAGAGAGAGACAAGAAGATAGATACCAGTTTACTCTCTGTGCGTTCAGTAGAAAGCTATCGGACTGCATGTTAGCCTAGCTTAGCACAATGAATGCAAGCGAACATGACCGGTTAGCCTAGGTATTGTCCAACTAACACCTCTCCCGAAGGCTAACCGGTCATGTCCACTTCCATTCATTGTGCTAAGCTAGGCCAGTGGTTCCCTAGGGGTCGCGAGCAGCCGTGGGGGGGGGGGGTCGCGAGATGATTTCCAGAATGTATTGATTTCAAGTCAGGCTACTGAACTTAGAAGCAGGCCAGTGTTTCTAGTTGCAGATAACCTAGATGGGGAACAACCAGGAGATCACTGCAACAGAGGGTAACACAGTCTAAACTCACACAAGTTCTCTCTCTCTCTTTTTTTGTTTAACAATAATTTGTGATGCCATCACACACACCGGCATTTAAAGGGTTAGAATTATGAATTGAATGTGTGGTGGTTATGATCAGGGCTGAAGTTGAATAAAAGATTTATGAAAGAAAAAGTGGTAAATTATTTCAACATAATATTTTTATGGCGTTTTTGAAGAGGACAATTTAAAAATCCATCAAAATCAGTGTTGTTGCTAATCAGACATATGCTAGCCTGTTTTTTTAACAATAATTTCTGATGCCATCACAAACACTGGCATTTAAAGGGTACAAATTCAGAAATCCCTGCACCAGAATGCAGGAAATTAAGTATTTAAAAAAAATTATAATAATAATCCTGGTGGGGGACCCCCAGACCCCCCCACTTAAAAAGTTGCCTGACTGGGGCTATATTTCGCACTATATTTCCTGGCCTGAATGATTTCCCCAGTCCGGCCCTGGTTAAAAGCCTCCAATGCTTATTAGTGTGTGTGAACGTGTGCATGTTTCAACCAAAAAAAAAAGTCTAATCATAATTTTTTTTAATTTGTTTTTACCTCCTATAATAGGCTCTCTGACACCGTTATTTCGGGGGTCGTGGCCTGAAAACTTTGGGAACCCCTGAGCTAGGCTAACATGCATCCAGATAGCTTTCTACTGAACGCAGAGAGAGTAAACTGGAGAAGACGATAAGCTAATTTCCCAAAATGTTGGCGTGTTCCTTTAACTTAACTCTTAAAAAAAAAAAAAAAAAAAAAAAAAAAACACAATGCATGCCTGGAACAAAGCACACACTCTCTGGACAAGCCTTTGACATGCATATAAGCACACTAGAAATCTTTCTTCGAGTTGCGCATTATATTTACACACAGAATAAATAAACATAACTATTACAAATCCTTACCTGTCCCTCTTGGCATTGAGTTGGCGGATGAGAACACTGCCCCCAAACGGGAGGGTGTCCATGTCCTCCGAAGCCACGGCATCCACAGTTCCCTGCTGCACCAGCTGGGCACACAGCGCCTCGCCGTCCCCTGGAGCCTAGATGGGAAGATGCATGGAGTAAGGAATTGGAGAGAGAAAATTCAAGAGAGAGAGAGAGAGAGAGAGAGAACACAGCTGGTGTGTTGTTAGGTTATACCGCTATAGAGGATGACTGTGTGGATGTCTGACCTGGATGATGGGAACACCCATGAGCTTCAGGAGGTGGAGACAGTCTCGCGTCCGAGGGGACACTGCAGGAGGCAGGGAAACAATCACCAATTATTGCTGCAGATTGAAATTCAACTGACTTCTTAACAACCCTTTTTGTTTACGTCAGCCTCATCTTGTAGGCAAAACAGCTTCTGAATCTGAAGGATTTTATTTCTTTGGAGTTGATCTCCTGAGCCAGCTCTCAAAACGTGAAATAGTAATTTAGTAGTGTCTCCACAGTTCTCATTCTCTGAGAACCTTTTGAGAATGTCAACGGTACTAATATGATGAAACATCTCCTCGCACTTGTTTTTAATTTGTTTTTATTATCCTTGTATTGTCTTACATGTGCCTGAGCGGTTAGGAGAGCTCCATCCAGCTGCTTCAGCTCTCTTCTCAAGCTGCAGGGGAAACCACAGAAGAAGTCAGTCACCAGCGTCATTGTAATCCTCCACACACCTGTCAAGCTACTTCTGACCAATACGCATAACGCCTGGCTGTGTTTCTCACACTGTACCATTCAACAGCAGGGTGGACCACACTGGGGGCAGCAGTAGCCGAAAAGGTTCAAGAAGCAGGCTTGTGGCCGGAGGGTTGCCAGTTCAAATCCCTTATCCGGCAGAAAAGCCTGTGCAAGGCAAGTGAATGAGTAACCCTTCCTCAAGACCCACTGTTGAAGTGCCCTTGAGCAAGGCACTTAACCGCCAATGTCTCCAGTGGAGCTGCTCAATGGCCAACAGTAGATGACAGGCAGCCACCCTGATGGAGAGCAATTAACTTATATAATGCACTTTATTTGTATAGCGGCACGGCACGGTGGCGTAGTGGTAACACTGTCGCCTCACAGCAAGAAGGTCCAGGGTTCAATTCCCGCTTGGGGACCAGGTTTCCGCGATGCCAGGTACCCAGGTGGGTGATCTCCCAGGCCTTTCTGTGTGGAGTTAGCATGTTCTCCCCGTGCTCGCATTATTATTATTATTATTATTATTATTATTATTATTATTATTATTATTATTATTATTATTATTATTATTATTATTATTATTATTATTATTATTATTATTATTATTATTATTATTATTATCATCATACAAGAATTGCAGCCCAAAGTGCTTCACAGCAGTGATGTAGACACAAAATAGACATACTATAAGATCAGCAGAGAATTGGCATCATTTATGCAGAGGATTTATATTAAAACTTTATTAAAAATAATAAACATTGTAATATATTTCTGTCATTAAAATCTATTAAAAAGATTGTGATATATTTCTGTGTTAAAATGTCCAACCCCAAGCCCCACTTGTATTGGGAATTGTGCAAAATAAAAGCAATGCATAAAGTGCAGTCTGCAGACATAGAATGAGTATACAAATATAAAAATAGACAAGAGTAAGAGCAGTGCAATAAAACACACGTAAATTAGCATAAAACAGAATAAGAGTAAATCGTTATGGTCTTGACTGTTACAGAGGCCTTCCTACCTCATCATGAAAACATATGCACCAATTAGCTTTCACTGTATTCTTCTACATTAATCTCCATCAAGACATGTAGTTTGAGCCTTGCTCTTTTCCTCATAGCAAACCAAGTGAAAGAAGTATGCGCTGAGACACAATGCCGGGAGAATATGCATGGAATCAAAGGGAGACTAGAAATTCTACTTCACGGTGCCACCTGACCTACCACAGCCCTCTTTTCCCCTGGAGGTTTCCCATCAAACACAAAGACTGGCTTGATGTCATGTTCCAGGAAAGTGAGTGTGCGAAAGAACACACCTGCCAGGGGACTGAAGGGAGAACACACTATTCAGATAGTTGACACAAGTTACACGTATAGTTAGGGCTGGGCGATTAATCGATATTATCGATTAATTCGAACTAATGATTTAGGACGCTTTTCAAAAATTTAAGATTGGTGAAAGTTCGGTTTGCACTTCAATCCCAATAGGGACATTTATCTTGGTTTGATATTTTTTTTGTGTCAAATAAAAACAAAGGTTATTTGAATGATTTCCTTGGCGTTTCTAGTTTTCAAGAGAAAAAAATCTATTAAAATCGTAAATCGGATTTAAAAAATAATAATCTGGGATTTCATTTTAGGCCATATCGCCGAGCCCTACGTATACACTTTTAATATGTCACAACATGATGTGCTGAAGCGACAGATACAATAATGTTACTGTTGTATGGCTGTATGGACTGATGAAGAGAAGAGAATGTAAGTGATGAAATGGTAGCAAGATCATCTCAGCCTAATTTAGCATTTGGCTCTCACCTCAGGAACTGGAGTGAAGGCATTGCGGCACGGAACTGGTTCAAAACAATGGAAGTATCCAGAGCAATTACCTTTCCTGTTGAGTGTGAGAGAAGGCCAGCATTATCACCACCAAACAAACAACATCTTCGCCAACTAGCGTTTGTGACCACATGCTCTGACAAGAACAAGTTAAAGTTTGAGTAAAATGTACTCCGTTTGAGTAAAATTTACTCTGCAAAATTTACTGTGTGGGTAAAACAGAGTCCATTCTCTTCGGTTCAAATAACAAACTCAGCAAGACCGACAGATTCTCAGTTACAGTGGGTGACAATATTGTCACAAGGAAAGATGAAATTAGTATACCTGGGTTCCATCCTAGAGGCAAATCTTTCCTGTGACAAAATGGCATCCAATGTAATAAAAAAAAGTCAACCAACAAACTAGATTCTTGTACTGGATCTCCTCTCTGGTAAACAAGAATACCCTGAAGACTCTGGCAGGAGCACTCATTCAAGGGTACGACTATGCTTGCACCTCATTGGTACCAAAGCACCTCAAAGGCGCTAAAAACAAAATACAAACATCACAAAACAAACTGGTCAGACTACTGCTTGACCTTACTCCTAGAACCCACCTCACACCTGCCCACTTTGACTACCTAGGATGGCTTAGAGTAGACGACAGAGTACAGCAACTTGCAATGGGCCTGGTCTACAAGATACACTACTAAGGTTGGTACCCATGTACATGTCAAAATACTTCCCAAAGGTCAGTGAATACCATGACCACAACACCAGAGGGAGCTCCACAAATAATGTTAAACCCAGATTCGGCTCAAACAAGGGACTAAACACGTTTCGCAATTATGCCACATCAATGTGGAACGCCCTACCCACAGCTGTAAAGGAATGTGAATCACTACCCACCTTCAAAACCACTCTCAAAGAACACATACGGGAGACTGCTATTCGAAACTGGCCCCTGTAAATGTCCAAACCCAACCCCCTCCAATGTACAGTTTCGCCACCACTCAATCAATGAATGAATGAAGGAATGAAAACTTTATTTAACAGATTGCAGAATGGGTACAATACAGTACGGCTCAATACATACAATTGTTAAGGGGATGCAGACCTGAGAAAGACGTTTGTCTTGTTTCCATCAGGGTCCCCCATTTTCAATTCATATAGACATTTATGACATACACAACATACATGACATTTATGGCATAGGGACATATCAATCAATCAATGCTTCTACAAAGGATGCTTTGGATTGTCCGTGGTGAGTTATTGGAGAGGATTGGAATAGAGTAAGTGCTGACAGGAGGGTGCGGCTGATATGTAATGTAAACCCCGGGCCCTTCCTGACTTCACACGGCTAACTTTTAACCAACTATCAAATAGCATAGGTAAAATCTTACAAAACTGGGCGCAATGCGAGAGCATTTACCTGCGTAATCACCAATCTCGTTGTGCGAAATTGCAGCAGGCGCATCTGAACGAATCAAATCTGTCAGTTTAGTAATCCCCATAATGTATTACTTGTGTTTAGCACCCATTTGATTGTTATGATGGCAAACTGTCTTCTTCTGATAAATAGATTTCAGGCAGACTTGATGGCAAATGTAATGTGTCGCCTCCTACTGCCCCGGAGTGAGTTGACCAATTGTGTTACCGTCTGGGCATTTGTTTCTGAATATTATTAGATGTGCTGTGGTTATACCTACTACTATGCTTTTGCAAAATAATTATCCAGACTCCAGACCCCCGACCCTCTCAAATATCTTTCCCTGCTACATCATTCAAATTAAATCTATCTCCCTCAACAACACTGTTGTTCTGAGGCCATGCACTAGCATCACTCACTCACCCCTGCCCACTTTGACAACCTAGGATGGCTAGAGTAGACGTGGCGTCGCGTGGGTAAAATAACAGGGGATGCCAAAAAAATAAGTTATATAAAAAAAGAAATGTTATTAATATATATATATATATTTTTTTTTATACGCCAAGCAGTCACCATGTACAGTATGGCTCGGCGGCCACTGCCAGTCAAACCAAGCAGTCACCATGTACAGTATGGCTCGGCGGATGCACTGCCAGTCAAACCAAGCAGTCACCATTGTACAGTATGGCTCGGTGGCGTTACTACTATGAACAAAACAAAGCCAAGAGAACAGTTTTGACTCTTCAAATAAAGTGACTATATTTATTTTTCCAAATAAATATAATTTGAGTCAATCACAAAATTCACAATCCGTCAATGTCATTAACAATGTGTTTCCCTGAACAATGAGTGAACTAAAAACCAACAGGTATTGTGCTTTGTCAGCAGATAAAACATTTGACGCTATAGGAGAGGAGACTGTTGTGGTCTTGGTCCATGAAACAACTATTACTTGGCATTTATAAGACAGCACGCCTCAAAAAGAATTAAATAAACCAAACAAACATCACAGGTACATATGTCCAAATTAACCTGGCTATACTCAGGGGCGTAGCTGGGGGGGGGGTAGCTTAAGATGATTCCAAGGGCCCAGCACTGGGGGGGGGGGGGGGGGGGGGGCCAAAAAAAAAAAAAAAAAAAAAATGTTTTTTACTAGACATCACTCAGGTATATTATTGATGCTCTCATTGATACTATGTTTCTTTCTGAAGTGTGTGTGTGTGTGTGTGTGTGTGTGTGTGTGTGTGTGTGTATGTGTATGTGTGTGTGTGTGTGTGTGTGTGTGTGTGTGTGTGTGTGTGTGTGTGTGTGTGTGTGTGTGTGTGTGTGTGTGTGTGTGTGTGTGTGTGTGTGAGATATATAGAGAGAGAGGGGGGGCTTTGGTAGACTATTGCATTGGTCCATTCATTGAAGATGAACGCAATGCGACATCCTTTACTAGGCTCACCCACCAACAGTGCAGGTGCTGAACTGCTGATCCGAATGTATAGGTGAAAACCATATTATGCGTTTTCATCAATAAAAAAATTGCCCAAAAAAAACCGCTTACGCGCGCTCGCATTCACTGGGGGCCTACAAATACATTCTTTCATGGGGCCCAGAATCTGGAGCTACACCCCTGGCTATACTATGGAGGAATAAGTGACTGCGTATTCGAGCCCCTGGCCCCAAATGTACAGTCTCCTCACCACCGGATGTATATTTCTCTCCCACCCACCCACCCCCTCCTAATGTCCCCTCCCCATCATATTATGTGTAATGTACTCGAGCAGACACGGACACGACTTAGCTTGTAGACGTGTAGTTTATTTCTGATGGACAGTCGCAACCTACGGCAACTCCGTTGGGACACGACGGATGCAGAAAAGCGAATCACATCAGTGTGTTAGTGAGATAACACACAGTATGTTACATCTCCCTTCTTTTAGCAAAAACAATACACAATAACACATGCATGAATTTCCACACCAACTTTTAAATCAAAACTGCTTGTTTGTTATTTTAAATTATTTCACACTAACTAGATAATCAGACTTTAATTAGAAACCGACTATCCAACTGTAGTACTATAATTAATGACTATAACAATTAACGAAATAACAGTCACTGTGAGAACTTTACTTTAGCTAATGACTTTGCCAATAACCTGAAAATGAGTGTACTTAAAGTGCAAACAGAACAGTCACTTATAGATTCAGTCCATGGCATAATTCACTTAAAGATTGAGTCTGTCTGGAGGTTTAACAACTCGGCCCCGCCTAGTAACATTCAGTCCAGGTGGCTGGGCTCGGGTGGGACTCGGAGGCGGTTTGGGTGGGGAGTGGGGTATTCTAGGAAGAGCTGGAGGTTGTAACTCCTCTGCGGGTGGGCCTAATGTTTCAGTCCACGGTTCTTCCTGTACCCAGCGGCGAGGTTGGTGAGCGGCTGGAGTGCTCATGCGAAGATGTTGACTGTTGCGGCGGTACTCTCTATCTCCACAGTCCACAACATAGGAGCGTGGAGCACTGTGGGGTTTCACTATTACTCCAGGGGACCAGTTGTCGTTGCCAGGATGCGGCTGCATCCTAACCTCATCCCCAGGCTGAAGAGCAACACGAGAATTGCCTGCTCTCTTTTGGTCGTAGTAGAACTTTTGAATGTCTTTGCTTGTTTCCAGCAGACGCTTGACTTTGTGGGGGTCATATCCTCTTGGTGCAAGTAGCTCACGAGCAGCAGGCAGCTTATCACGTGGCCTCCTACCCATGAGTAGCTGAGCTGGCGACAATCCTACTGTCTCTAGTGGAGTTGTCCTGTAATCCATCAGCGCAAGGTGTTTGTCTGGTGCCTTGCACCAAAGCCTCTTCACAGTTTGCACTGCCCGCTCTGCTTCACCATTTGAGTGCGGCGTGTGTGGTGAAGATGTTTTGTGTGATATTCCATAGCTCTTGCAGAAGTCCTTAAATTCCTCTGAGGAGTATTGTGGACCGTTGTCTGTGCGAAGAGTGGCAGGGATGCCATGTCTGCAGAACTGAGCTTTCAGAGTCTCTATTGTGGTGCGGCTACGCATGTCTTTCAGTACATCTACTTCAATGAATTTTGAGTAGTAATCCACAAGTAGGATGTACTGCTTGCCTTCGAACTCGAACAGATCTGATGCTACCTCTTCAAATGGCAGCTCTGGTGTTTCAGTTGGTTTGAGGGGTTGTCTGGGCAGCTTGTTTTGGAAGTCTGCACACTTGCTACAGTTTCTGACCATTTCTTCAATTTCTGCACTCATGCCTGGCCAGTATAGCACTTCACGTGCCCGCTGTTTGCTTTTCACCATGCCTAGGTGAGACTGGTGTATGAGCTTTCGCATGTGCTCACGCATGGTGGGGGGCACCACTATACGCAGTCCTTTATAGATGATTCCATCAGACAGCACCAGCTGACTTCTTGAGTCCCAATATGGCTGAACATGAATGGGCACTTCCCGTCTGTGTTCAGGCCAGCCGTGGTGAATTGTTTGCTGGAGACCGATTAGTTCTTCTTTTGTGCTGTCTTGCAGCTCTGTGTACTTCTGGTCACTTACTGCAACATAGTTGAGCATGGAGACACACTCTAGTCCGCTTAACTCAGGTGTGCTCTCTGGGAGCTGTGCTCTGGATAGTGTGTCGGGCAACTCCATGTCTTTCCCTCTTCTGTACTTGATTGTCAAGTCGTACCACTGCAGCGAGAGACGCATTCTCTGGATGCGCATGGGAGTGGCCAGCAGTGATTTTTTTTAAATATCTTCGAGTGGCTTGTGGTCATTGTACACTGTGACATGTGCTCCAAATATGTAGTTGTGAAACTTGATGCATGCGTGCACGATGGAGAGCATCTCCTTCTCAATTTGCGCATAACGCGTCTCTGCGTCAGTCAGTGACCTCGAGGAGAATGCTATGGGATGACCGTCCTGGAGTAGGACAGCTCCTAATCCACTGCTGCTTGCATCACTGTGTATTTCAACAGGCTTTGCAGGATCAAAGAACTTCAGCACTGGAGGATGCGTGCACAACTCCCTGAGCCTGTCAAAGGCTTGCTGCTGAGCTGGCTGCCATGCAAACTCCACGTCATTTTTGAGAAGCTGACGCAGCGGGGCATCCACTTCACTGAGGTTCGGTATGAACTTTGACAAATATGTTACAAAGCCCACAAAGCGTTTGACACCTTCTTTGTCTGTTGGTGGCGTCATGTACCGAACCGCTTCTACTTTTGCGGGGTCTGGCTGTAGACCAGCAGCTGTTATCAGATGTCCCACATACGGCACTGATGCTTGGCGAATGTGACATTTGTGGAAGTTGAGTCTCAGATTGTAGCTTGTAGCTCTTTCCGCCACTCTGCGGAGGATTGCATCGTGCTCCTGGACTGTGGGGGCTGCTATTAGGATATCGTCCATGACACTTATTGCTCCAGCTATGCCCTCAAGCATCTCATCCATGATGCGCTGGAAGATTTCTGGGGCGCATTTTATCCCGAATGGGAGTCTCAGCCATCTAAACCTTCCTATCAGAGTATTAAAGGTTGTTAGTAAGGATGAGGCTTCATCCAGCTCTATCTGCAAAAATCCTGATTTAGCATCTAACACCGAGAATACTTTAGCATTAGGTATTCTTGAAACTACCTCCTCTACGGTGCGCATTGGGTGGTGTTCCCTTTTTATGACCTGATTTAAATCACTCGGATCTATGCAGATTCTTATCTTGCCGTTACGGACTACGGCTACCATAGAGCTAACCCATTCTGTGGGCTGTTCAACTTTGGTGATGAAACCATCTTTCTCCATCTCATGTAGCTTTTCTACAATTTTTTCTCTGAGCGCAGCTGGCTGTTGACGGACAGCGTGGACCACACCCTTTGCACCTTCATCCAGTTTGATGGTGTATTTTCCTGGCAGGGTGCCTGTGGTACGTTGTAGCTCTGGAAATTCATCCAGACCAGCTGGTACGCTTTGTGTTGTGGTGGTGTCGTGAATTTATCAAAATGAAACATGAAAATAGCAACTAAACTGTACAAAATAATATTAGACGAAAATGCTGATTTGACAGAAGGAGCAGGAAACCCCATGTTGGTGTCCTTTGTGGCACCAGGCGTAAAGAGGTTGAGACACAGTGACTCCCCCGACCAGGTGGCAGACCATTAAGGTCATAAACTGACCCCTCAAGACTATATTGAGATGGGCAGGAAGGAGTGATATGTACTTTAGCTAAAGAAGAACAAAAGCTTACTAAATGACCCATTTCCACCACGGGCGAACCTATTTGGTAATAAGAGACTAAAGAGGAAGGAGATAATATCTTTGAAGAACAGGAACCAACTGAAAATACAGTTGAGGTCAAAGGTCTTATTGACACTAGCTGAGCAATTTCAGGTTACGACACGGCAGCTGGTCAGAAGACTAAGGCCCAGAGGTCAGAAAGGAAACACCAGACCATTTGGAATTTCCCCTTACACATCCGATTTGACTGACTTTAGGAAATACATTTAACAGGCTCAAGGATATTGGAATTTAAGCAGACTGCCACCAGTTATACATTAACTATAGAATAGATAGACTAGACGGTTTTAGACCTTGAGGAAATAGATAAAACTGATGGCTTTGTCAGAGAGATTAGTTAGATGTCCTTGGAAAACAGTGCAATCTAAATGTACTAAAAGTGAGCTGTCATACAAGATCACATTAGATAAATAGGTTTGGCAGGCATGAAAAGTTGACAATAAGTGAACCAAATACAAAGACATCGTTTGTAAATGAATGTTAATACTGAACAAAATACTTAGTGATCAAATAAAGCTAAAACTAGATTAAAGATTACTTTGAAATAGGAATACAAACAGTAGGATATAACATTAAATAGTTCAATTACATAAGTAACATGTGGACCGAACTGAAGAAAAGACTGTTAGTCACTGTCTAGACAATAAAGAATAATCATATTATTCTAAAAAGCAATTACAGCATGGTAAAGTGTTTGTAGATGGAAACAGCTCATGCTCTATTTTCTGTTCACAGAGAGAGGAGCTGAAAGGATCCCCCAATAAGGTAATGTAATAGAATGGCTAACTGCTAACAGCCAGGCGGATTCTACTGTGTAACGTTGTGTCAACAGAACAGGAAGACGTGTCACTCACAGAAAGTTCCTACTAGAAGGAATTTGGCCAATGGGGAAGCCCGATTGCGGGGTGACGTCACCTGACAGGCAGGGGAAAGGTCTTTTCTATCTCATTAAAAGGGCAGGCGAGGAGACAGAGGAGAGACCTAGAGTGACAGACAGACCTGGAGCGGAGGAGAGCGCTGGAGACTGGAGCGCGCTCAGACGAAACGGAGACTCACCAACCGGAGACTCGAGAGCCGAGCCGGACACACACAGAGCGATGGACACAGACGATGATAGACGACCGCCTCGCAGCAGGGGAGCCAGACTCCATCGGCCTAGACGAGATCAAGCGCTCCCAACCCGCCGAGGATCCGAACAACCAAGGTTGCCTTGGCGACCACCAACCACAAGAGTGCCACACCGGAGAAAACACACAGGAGAAAACGTTAATCGGCCGCAGCTGATCAGAAAATGGACAAAACTGCCACATCAAAGAGACGATTAGATATGAAATGAAGATCCTGTACTTGTTGGACGCATAGCTGTGTTTTATTAACAATGGAAATAAACACCTCAGTTGTTTTATTCAGATCACCTCGTCTGCGTTTTCCTTAATAGAACCGAACACCTGAAAATGCAAACAATGCAGAGAGAAGGGTAAAGACTATGCGATCACAGAACTAGATATAAATGAAGTGAAAGATACTTCAGTGGCTACACTGCTACGAAGTGAGTCAAGACGAGCAATAAGGCCTAAAGCCTCTGCTGAAGCTCCACTGAGCACGTTCTCCTGCGCTATGTCTACTATTTCAAATTCAGCGCTCACTTCACACTTTTTGTATGCCATCTGTAGATCAACTGCAGCTACAGGCTTAATCTTATGATATACGAGCGGAGTATTCTACTAGAGCGTTTTAGCTCACCTGAGTGCATTAGTGACTGATAGCTGTCTACAGTTAGTGTATTACACTTAGCGCCTGTGTCGATCCTAAACGGCACTTGCTGAGACAGTATTTTTAGGTCTACTGTCCATTTATCCTTCTCTGGGTTATCTGTCTGTGCCAGATTTATGTTCAGAATTTCGTCATCCTGATCTGACTCAACATTCACAGAGCTAACTGCACGCCTGCGACACACTGCCATCCAGTGGTTGGGTTTGTGACAGTAGGAACACTGAGCCTTTAGCTGGGCACCTCCCCATGTTCCACTTGTGCTGGGGGTCCCTCCCACAGCTTGCGCAGTTTCCTTGTTGGTTTTCCGGAGCCTTCCTCTGATACACAGGTTTTGTCTGTCCCTCATTGTACATTCTCTTATTTTGCACTGTGTATTTTGGCTTAACAGATACTGCTGATACTTGTGAATCCTCTTCTCTGATGATTTGTATCTGTTTCTGTGACAATTCAAACCGTTGGGGAATTTCGATAGCTTTAGGTAGCGTTAGCGCCTCCCCTTTATCTAACAGCTGTTCTTGGACCCGTTTTTCTCGAACTCCCGCGATGATTCCATCGACCAGCATGTCGTCGGGGTTGGGGTACTCACAGTCCATGAGAATGAGTCTCAAATCTTTAATAAAGTTGTCGAAACCTTCACTTGGTCCTTGCTTCCTTTGCCTGAAACGGTGCCTGGCTATCCGCTTGTTTTTCCTTGGCCTGATGTAGTTGGCAAACTTATCCAGCACTTTAGACGGATCTGCTTTCTCGCCGTCAGCCCAGTCCAACGTCTTGTATATTTCTCTGCCTTGCTCGCCGACCCACGTACCTAGCCAGCCGGCTAGCTGGTTAGCTTCTAGCTCCGCGAGCGGACCCTCAAAGACGAACTCGACGTGACTTCTGAATCTCCCAAACTCCTGATACAAATCAGAAGCCTCCCAGTCGATCTTGGGGTGTTCAAAGTGCGGGTATGCCATCTTCTCTTATTTTATTTTCGCTTCTGACACCATGTAATGTACTCGAGCAGACACGGACACGACTTAGCTTGTAGACGTGTAGTTTATTTCTGATGGACAGTCGCGACCTACGGCAACTCCGTTGGGACACGACGGATGCAGAAAAGCGAATCACATCAGTGTGTTAGTGAGATAACACACAGTATGTTACATTATGTATATACCCTGTCAGGATCTATGAGTAACAGTACTGTATATTTGGATACCGCATATGTCACAAATGTATCAGTACTAAATACCTATATGTCCCTATGCCATAAATGTCATGTATATTGAAAATGGGGGACCCTGATGTAAACAAGACAAACGTCTTTCTCTGGTCTGCATCCCCTTAACAATTGTGTGTATTGAGCCGTACTGTGTACCCATTCTGCAATCTGTTAAATAACGTTTTCATTCATTCATTAATTTGCTGTCTCGTTATAACACAAACAGCTTACGTTTGTCACCATGAACCATGACCAGCTTACGTTAGTTAGCATCCAAGCTAGCCTGATAACGTTAGTAACTTAGCATCCAAGCTAGAAACCGCTTCTTACCTGGCCAATAAACTGGTCCTCTTCGCTCCTCCTGGAAAGATAGATTTGTTAAATCATAATATCCACAGTGGTGTGCTGTGCTGGTCCTCAGTAAATGTCCCGCCGGTGAAAAATAAGTGGCTAATAAAGTGCTAAATGTTTGATACACTAATAGAGGATTCGAACGTGCCTGCTCTGTTAATAAAATGTTCAATCAATCAATCAATCAATCCCGCGAGGGGATGACGTTCAGACGTTGTCACGTGACTCACGTTAGATGCCAGTATGTGGATGCTAGAGTACTTTTCTGTCAGAGAGACCCGTGTTATCATGTGGAAAGTGCTTTATTAAGCTCGAATCCTATTGGCTAATAATTGGTTTTGGATGAATCACGTGGTGGAAGCTAGGGAAAGTGTTAACAGAATTCGGCTATAGGGCGACAATAATGTGGTCAAGAGGCATGGTTTCTATCTTGAGCCTGAACTGGCGTGGTTTCTTTTTATTCACATGGAAAGAGCAGTAGTAACATACAGGTCTTCTCTCACTGAGAGACATAGGGGGAGAGAACGAAGTGGGAGGATACGTTTGCTTTTATACTCGCCACAAGGTGGTGTACCTGGGTGGCTCCGCCTAGAGCGCCCTCTAGTGGGAACAGATATATATGCAACTAAACAGTCACTGGTGGAGACAGTTATATATGCAGGTAAACAGTTACTAGTGTAAACAGCCATATGTACAGTTAGACAGTTACTAACAATAGTTACTAACAGTTAAGGAAGTTCAGAGTATCGGGGAAGATACTCCAGTCCTTCTACTCCGGAGCTGTAGAGAGCATCTTGACTGGAAACATCACTGCCTGGTATGGAAACAGCACGGCACAGGACAAGAAGGCCCTACAGAGAGTGGTGCGCTCAGCCGAGCGTACCACGGGTATTGCACTACCTCCCCTGCAGGTTCTATACAACAAGAGGTGCAAATCCAGAGCCTGCAGAATAATGAAAGACCCTCACCACCCCAATAACAGCCTGTTCCAGCTGCTGAGGTCAGGCAGACGCCTGCGAACCCCAGCTACTAGGACAGAGAGGCTTCGGCTCAGCTTCTTCCCCCAGGCCATCAGAGCCTTGAACAATGAACACTGAGTGCCACAGAACACTGAACTCTCCACACACAAGCACACATGAGCACACACACGACACGCACGCTGTGCACGCTCGCACACTAGCAGCCACTTTAACATGAGCAGGCACACACTCATGCTGCACACGCCCACACTTATGGCCACAAAGGAAAGGTCACTTTAAAAATAGTATAGCAACAGTAACAGTGTATTGCACTACCAAAGGACCTAGCATGTCCTACATGCTCTGTAAATAACTATGTACAGATACCGAGATGTCCCACTATGTTACCGGTTTATTGCACAATGATGTTTTATTGGATTCTATTATATGTTGTACTACTGTATTGCACATCGTTGCGGGCAAGACCACCCGCATTTCATTGTATACTTGTATGCCGTGACAAATAAAACTCTTGACTTGACTTGTCTTGACAATCCTACACAGAACCTCTGATCTCAACAGAAAGACACCCCCCTCCTCCCCTCATTTACATTTAGTCATTTAGCTGACGCTTTTATCCAAAGCGACTTACAAGTTCTGTACGACAAGACAGCAAGAAGGGTACAACTCTATTAGCTGAGTAACAATGTTCATCAAGTGTTGCGTGTTACAGTGTAGGTTAGTTTATTAGGACAAGTGCATGACAGTAAGGTTAGTCAGGGTTAGATTTTTTTTTTTTTTTTATCATTTCAGATAATGGTTGAAGAAGTGAGTCTTTAGTCGACGGCGAAAGATTGGACGGGATTCGGCTGTCCTAACTGGGATGGGTAGTTCATTCCACCATTGTGGGGCAAGGACTGAGAATAGGCGGCTTCTCTTTGATGACCCTCCGGGAGCTTGGATAGGAGTAGGTCTGAGGTGGCCAGAAGATGCAGAGCGTAGGGGTCTTGAGGGTGTGTAGTTAGAGACCATTGACCGGAGGTAGGCAGGAGCGGTTCCCTTTGCTGCACGGTATGCTAGGTCGAGGGCCTTGAAGCGGATACGTGCAGCAATGGGGAGCCAGTGCAGGTCCCTAAGAAGTGGGGTGACATGGGCCGACTTCGGTAGGTTTGATATCAGGCGGGCCGCTGCGTTTTGAATGAGTTGAAGAGGCTTGGTGGCAGTGGCCGGGAGGCCAGCTAGCAGTGCGTTGCAGTAGTCGAGGCGGGAGATGACTGTTGATTGGATGAGGAGTTGGGTGGCTTCTTTTGTCAGGAAGGGGCGTATCCTTCTGACGTTGCTCAGGAGGAATCTGCAGGTTCTGGTTGTCGCTGCGATGTGAGCAGAGAAGTTCAACTGGTCGTCGAGGACAACACCAAGGTTCTTGGCGGTCGGGGACGCGGTCACAGCTGCATTCTCGACTGTGATGGAGAGGTCGGTCAGGGGGGAGGATTTGGCCGGCAGGTGGAGCAATTCTGTTTTGCTTAGGTTCAGTTTGAGGTGGTTGGTCGTCATCCAGGCGGAGATGTCGGACAGACAGGCCGAGATCCGCTCAGAGACGTGGATATCTGAGGGAGGGAAGGAGAGGAAGAGTTGAGTATCATCGGCATAACAATGATATGAGAAGCCATGAGACGTGATAATGTTACCCAGTGATTTAGTGTAGAGGGAGAGGGAGAAGAGAAGGGGTCCTAGGACCGAGCCCTGGGGGACACCCGTCCGGAGGGGGCGGGTGGCCGACAGAGTCCCTCTCCATGACACTTGGTAGGAGCGGTCACCTCCTGCCTGAGCTGCAGTGACTGACTGAGCACAGTGACTGCCAGCCTGCCTCAGTGAGTCTGACAGTTTAGACTAGAGAGAGAGAAAATTCAAAAAAAAAATTATGACAGAGATGAAAAATAATGATTTTTGATTATGATTGTAAACTATATAAAAAAATATATATATTATTATTATTTTTTTCTTTTTCTTTTCATATTTCATATTCATATTTTAATGGGGAAGCCTGGCTTCCAGGAGATTCGCCACTTCACGACAGAGTACAGCAACTTGCAATGGGCCTGGTCTACAAGATACACTACACCAGTGGTTCCCAAAGTCGGGGTCGCGACCCAAAGGTGGGCCGCGAGCAGCCACGGGTGGGCCGCGAGATGATTAAAAAAAAATATATATATATTTTTTATTTTTATTTTTTTTATTATAATTTTTTTTGTCAGGCCACTGAACTTAGAAGCAGGCCAGGACAGTGTTTCTAGTTGTATTCTAAAATTCTATTCTATTGTATTCTAAAATGTGACTATATGGTTTTATAATAAACAAAAACGAAAAATCTACTTATTTCAACGAACATTTCAAACTAAATAACAGATTATGCACATAAAATGCTGAAAACAACCGAAGCAACAATAGTATTTTAATGAGGCTATTATTATTATCATTATTATTTTGCAACAAGTTAGCCCTCTCATAAATAGCACATATAAATGAATAACTAACTTGAACTAACTTAATAGGATTTAAGTGATATTTGGCTTAAAAAATCGGTCGCCTGGCAAAAAAAATAAAATAAAATGCCAGACGATGTGCATAAGGCTCTCTGACGCCTTATTTTCTGGGCCCTGGCCTGAAAAGTTTGGGAACCCCTGCACTACACGACCAAGGTACCCATGTACATGTCAAAATACTTCCCAAAGGTCAGTGAATACCACGACCACAACACCAGAGGGAGCTCCACAAATCATGTTAAACCCAGATTCGGCTCAAACAAGGGACTAAACACGTTTCGCAATTATGCCACATCAATGTGGAACGCCCTACCCCCAGCTGTAAAGGAATGTGAATCACTACCCACTTTTAAAACCACTCTCAAGGAGCACCTACGGGAGACTGCAATTCGAAACTGGCCCCTGTAAATGTCCTAACCCAACCGCGTCTATTTTTTTACCAACGGATTTCCAGTTCCGCGTTCGCATTCTGCGATCTGATTGGCCACTGACGTTTCTGGTGCGATCTGATTGGCCACTGATGTTTCTGGTCATGTGACATGTGCGCCCAATCGCGTGACGCCTGTGTCTTTGCCCATTTCCGCTTCGAACGGCATGCAAACTACCTAACGCCTAGTTTATCACTGGTTAAGCTTAGGCGACTCTTTCGAAGTTGGTTAAGGTTAGAGTTTGGAATCAGGGCTGGTGTTCTATCACCCTGCTCTAAGACAAACTCTAACCTTAACCAACTTCGAAAGAGTGCCTAAGCTTAACCGGTGAAAGAAACGGGCGTCACACGATTGGCCGCACAAGTCAAGTCAAGTCAAGTCAAGTCAGTTTTATTTGTATAGCACATTTCCAAGCAGCGGCAGCTGACACCAAAGTGCTTCACAAGCAAGTTGATAAAAACAAAATAGTGTGAGGCAAGGTATAAGATTAAAAGAAAGAAAAAAAACATAGCAAAGCAATGAAAGCAACAAAAACAAAACAATATGGTGCAAGATATAGGATTAAAAACATAATAAAGCAATGAAAGTAATAAAAACTGGTAGGACACAGTAAAACAAAGAGGATAGAAGGGCCAGGGGTCTAGTGGTGGTTAAGTAGGGGGGAAGGCCAAGGAGAACAGGTAGGTTTTCAAGAGTGATGTAAAAGCCTGTACGGTCTGGGCGGCCCGTACGCTGAGGGGGAGGCTGTTCCACAGTCTAGGCGCTGCGGTGGAGAAAGCTCTGTCTCCCCTAGTCTTGAGCCTGGTTCTGGGTACCACCAATAGCATCTGGTCAGCTGATCTGAGGGATCGGTGGGGGGTGTGGCGGTGCAGGAGCTCGGACAGATAGGAGGGAGCCGTGCCATTTAATGATTTAAAAACATTTAGTGCTAATTTAAAATCGATCCTGAAGCTAACAGGCAGCCAGTGGAGCGAGGCCAAAACTGGGCTGATGTGTTCGTGTTTTCTTGTTTTGGTGAGGAGGCGCGCTGCTGCGTTCTGCACCAGTTGTAGGCGGCGGAGGAGGGACTTGTCGATGCCCGTGTACAGAGCATTGCAGTAGTCGAGGCGGGTGGTGACAAAGGCATGTATCACCGTCTCTAGGTTACTTTGGGAGAGGTATGCCTTTGTCTTCGCCAGGAGTCTAAGGTGGTAAAAGCTGTTTTTAACTACGGCGCTGACCTGTCTATCGAATTTAAAATTGCTGTCGAAGATGACCCCGAGGTTCCTGACAGAGGTGGAGAGGTTTGGGCCCAGGGGACCAAGTGCGTCAATGAGGGGGGCACTATTAAAAACAATGACCTCGGTTTTCCCTTCGTTCAATGTCAGGGAGTTTTCGGACATCCAGCACTTGATTTCTGCCAGGCAGTCAAGCAGTGGTTCTATTGACGTCTTCCCTTGGGTGGGCTTTAAGGGGAGGTAAACCTGCACGTCATCGGCGAAGCAGTGGAATGAGATATTGTGTTTTGCCAAGATCTGGCCTAGGGGGAGTATGTATAGGAGGAAGAGAGTGGGACCCAATATCGAGCCTTGGGGCACCCCGCAGGTGAGGGGGGCCACAGAGGAAGTGAGATCACCGAGTTGGACAGAGAAAGTCCTATTACTCAGGTAGGACCTGAACCAGTCTAAGACGGGGCCCCTAAGGCCTACGTAATGCTCGAGGCGAGCTATAAGGATGTGGTGGTCTACCGTGTCAAAGGCGGCTGAGAGGTCAAGGAGTAATAGTAGGGATGAGTTTCCTGCATCAGCAGCTGTAATCAGGTCATTTAAGACACGGAGGAGAGCCGTTTCAGTGCTGTGTCGTGGTTTAAAGCCAGATTGGAATTTGTCATGGATGTTGTTGTGTTCAAGGAATGATTGTAGCTGTATGTAGACTATGCACTCCAGGATTTTTGATAAAAATGGTAGTTGTGAGATGGGTCTAAAATTGGCGAAGACAGAGGGATCGAGGTTGGGCTTCTTTATCCGGGGCTGGACCACAGCGTGCTTGAAGGCAGCCGGGACACATCCAGTGCTGAGGCAAGCGTTTAGTAGTGGTAATAATGTGACCAGTGGCCAATCAGATTGCAGAACGCTCACGCGGAACTGGAAATCCGTTGGTAAAAGTATTGACGCAACCCAACCCCCTCCAATGTACAGTAAATGTCCTAACCCAGTAATACACAAGACCCTCTTCTTGGGACCAAGTAAGGTTTTGTCGATAATCCAATGTACAGTTACCCCCCCACCCACCTCCTCCAATGTAGTTTCTTCGTCAAATGTATATACTCTCTTTTTTAGACTTTTTGTATCACAAACAGTACTGTATTTGTAAATCTGATATGTCATAAATGTATAGATGAATTGAACATGGGGGACCCTGATGTAAACAAGACGAAAGTCTTTCTCTGGTCTGCATCCCCTTAACAATTGTGGGTATTGAGCTGTACTGTATTGTACCCATTCTGCAATCTGTTAATAAAATCAATCAATCAATCAATCAATCACTACCACCAGGGGAGTCTGGTAATCTCTTTGACTAGTATTTTTGTGATGTTGTCGCGAGAAATAACGTAAAATGTATAATTGGTTATCAACTAAAAGATTTACAAAAAAAACAAAAAAACATTTTAGTATCTCTGTATTAAATTGTTTTCAAGTTTCTTTATTAGTTGTCATACAGAAGTACAGAATACTTTTATATAAAATGCTTCTTTCTGTTTTGCTCCATAGATTGTGCTAGATAAAAATAGATAAGTATAAAGTATAGTAAGTATAAAATAGAAGTCAAAGGTGTTCAATACATAATATATACAATGTACAATGCAGAGTAGAAAAGTAACTGAGTTACAATACAATATACTATATACTATACAGTACAATGCAGAAATGGGATGAGGTACAGTAAGGTGTAATGAGGTATGGGTTAGTGCAAATTCTTTGCCAATAAATATAAAGTGTGTTTAGGTGTTCTAAAGTGGGTAAAGTGGGTGCTGCAGTGAGTTGCTTGTTTAAAGTGAGTGTGTGGATGTGTGTGCTGTGAGTGCATTTGATGGTTGTTACGATTGTTCATTGAGCATCCTGATGGCCTGGGGATAGAAGCTCCTTCTGACTGGTCACGTTTGAATTATTGTTGTCACGGATTGTTTAGTTGGTGAGTAGGCAATTTTTTGTGGCTTATTGAAGCCACTTTTGTTTAAATAGCGTGTGTTGCTGCGGGTACTCAATTGCAGTCATATTCTGTGGTAGAGAATATGGCTATGGCAGCTTTTGATTTGGACGCTTTTGTGACAGACCCTACGAGGGGTCAGTTTGATGGCTGCACAAAAGCTGAGTTGTGTATTATTGCTAAACATTATTATAGTGGCTATTTGTCAACAACAACTAATAAAAACTAAAAAGCCACTGAAGCACCAGGGCAGCGAATCTCACGCAGATCAGGAAGTCCATTGTCCAGACAGCATTTGACAGTTTTGTGGCATTTATTGTCTGTTAATCAAAGAATACAGAAAAATTATGTTTGAAACTATATGATCTCCTGACGCTGATAAAAACCATATACCTTCCCTGATGCCCACTGTGCTATTGACTCTAATTACCTAAATACACCCAGCTGTGCTTCCCAATTGCCCAGAACCCCTTCAAAGTAAAAGCATTTAGCTGCGACTCATAATAACTTAAATAATATGGCCGTAAACAAATTAATACTACAAAATCACATAACAAATAAATATATTAAATAAATGTGAAAATAGTCAATAGCTCCCACAAACGGCCCCTAATTGTGAGTCACAATTACCCTTATTATATAACATGTAAGGGAGCTATTCTTTCTATTCAAGCGTCTTCTGTGTCTCCTTCCCTGCTGCCACTGAAAGAAAACAGATGGTAAGAAGACAGGATAGAAAGAGAGAATAGATAGAACAGGTATTATTATTATTCTGTGGCCTCCACCAGCAGGCAGATCTTTGTCACAGGTCTCTCCAAAACGCTGGTTTTAGTTTGGATGCACACAGAGCGGACCAATCCTTTGTAGTCGGACTTGGTACTCAAAACTCGACCCATCTTCCAGGATCCTCTTGGAGCTGTAGCATCAGCAATAATGACAATATCTCCTGGGGAGAAGTTTCTTTTTGGAGCTGCCCATCTCTGTCTTTCCTGCATCACAAGTAAGTATTCGGATGTCCATCTCTTCCAAAACAGCTCTGAGATATACTGTACTTGCTTCCATTTTCTTCTGATGTACAGGTCACTCTTTTCAAAGAGTCCTGGGGGAAAGATGGGTTTTCCTTTCAGCAGGAGAATATGGTTTGGGGTGAGGGCCTCAAGGTCATTAGGGTCATCAGACACTTTTGTAAGGGGTCTATCGTTTAGTATCGCCTCTACTTCACAAAACAGTGTCTGCAGGCCTTCATCATCCAAAACCTGCTGTCCAAGAACAGAGGTCAGTATACTCCTTACTGATCGAATGAGACGCTCCCAAACGCCACCTTGGTGTGAGGCTGTTGGCGTATTAAAGCTCCACTTAATTCCATCCTGAATCAAGGCATCCTGGATCCTTGCATTATTCAAAGCAGCAAGACTTTGCTTCAATTCTTTGTTTGCTCCAACAAAATTTGTGCCGTTATCAGATCTTAAATTTCAAGTTTCTTTAATAGTTGTCATACAGAAGTACAGAATACTTTCATACAAAATGCTTCTTACTGTTACGCTCCAGAGACTGTGCTAGACAAGATAGTATCAAATAACATAGTATAGCATGTAATTTAGAAGAAGAAAATGAGGTCACAGTGTTCGGTATAGACATATGTACAATGTTCTGAGTTACCATATAATATACAATACTATGCAGTGTACTAATGTACAGTACTATATAGTGCAAAGCAGAAATGGGATGAGGTACAATTTAGGTACAATTTACAGTAAGGTGTACGAGTTGTAGTGCAATCCTTCATCAATAAATATAAAGTGTGGGGAGTGGGTGCTACAGTGTGTTTGTTTAAAGTGGGTGTGTGCTATAAAGTGTGTGGAGTGGGTGCTACAGTGTGTTTGTTTAAAGTGAGTGTGTGCGTGTGGATGTGTGTGCTATGTGCGTTTGGTGGTTGTTGTTGTGTAGTGTTCATTGTTCGTTTAGCAGCCTGATGGCCTGGGGATAGAAGCTTCTTCTGAGTCTTTCTGTGCTCGCCTTGAGACTCCGGTATCGCTTGCCTGACCGCAGCAGTTCAAAGAGGCAGTTGTTCGGGTGACTGGAGTCTTTAATGATTCTCTTAGCCTTGCCCTTGCAACGCTTGTTGTAAATGTTCTGGAGGGTGGGGAGCCCCCCTCCAATTGTGCGTTCGGCTGAACGTGTCACTCTTTGTAGTCTGCTTCGGTCTTGTGCAGTGCTATTCCCAAACCAGGAGGTGATGTTGCCGGTCAAGATGCTCTCTATTGTACATGAGTAGAAGTTCTTAAGGATCTTCTGACTGACTTGGAACTTCCTTAGGCGCCTGAGGAAGTAGAGGCGTTGTCGTGCCTTCTTCACAACACTGTCAATGTGTGTGGTCCATGTCAAGTCCTCGGATATGTAGGCTCCGAGGTACTTAAAGCTGTTGACTCTCTCAACCGGTGCCCCGTCGATGCTGAGGGGGCTGTAGTCCTTGACCCCCGACCTCCTGAAGTCCACAATCATCTCCTTTGTTTTGCTGACGTTCAGGGAGAGGCTGTTTTCCTGGCACCATCCCGCCAGGACCATGACCTCTTCCAGGTAGGCCCTCTCGTCGTTGGCAGAGATCAGGCCCACCACCACTGTGTCGTCAGCAAATTTGATGATTGTATTGCTACTCCGCTGAGCCACACAGTCGTGTGTGTACAGGGAGTAGAGGAGGGGACTCAGAACACAGCCCTGGGGGGCCCCTATGTTGAGGGTGATGGATGAGGAGGTGCAGTTGCCTGCTCTCACCACCTGGGGTCTGCCAGTCAGGAAGTCCATGACCCACTGGCAGAGGTCATAGTTCAAGCCCAGGTCCCTGAGCTTGGCTATGAGTATGGAGGGGACTATGGTATTGAATGCCGAGCTGTAGTCGATGAATAGCATTCTCACATAGTTCCCCTGCCTCTTGTCCAGGTGTGATGCTGCTGTGTGCAGCACATGGGCTATGGCGTCCTCCGTGGACCTGTTGGGGCGGTATGCAAATTGCAGGGGGTCCATGTTGATGGGGAGGGAGGAGCAGATGTAGCCCTTTACTAGCTTCTCAAAGCACTTCATGGCTATGGAGGTGAGAGCTACAGGGCGGTAGTCGTTGAGGCAAGCAGGCTTGGATTTTTTGGGTACAGGGATAATAGTGGACTTCTTCAGGCAGGTGGGGATGACAGCCTGTTCTAAGGACAGGTTAAATATGTCAGTGAATACTGGGGCCAGTTGGTCGGCACAGACTTTTAGGACGCGGCCGGGGATGCCGTCCGGACCTGCTGCCTTCCTGATATTCACTTTTTTAAAGGTCCGCCTCACCTCATGCTCTGTTACCCTGAACACTGCGCCTCCATCAGCAGCCGACCCCCCCCCCCCCCCATTGCCGTGGCTTGTGAGCTGGTGTTGTTATTACCAGCATCAAACCTCGCATAGAAGGTATTGAGGTCATTTGCTAAGGAGATGTCACTGTTCAGTTTGAGGGAGGCGCCTTTGTAGTCTGTCATCGTTTTGAGCCCCTGCCACATAGCTCTAGAGTCAGCTTGTTCAAACTGGAGTTCAATTTTATCCCTGTAGCGCCGTTTGGCCTCTGACACTGTCCTCCTTACGTTGTATCGCGCCACCTTGTGGTCATTCATGTTGCCTGCCACTAGGCCGTCGTTGTATGCTTTGGTGCGCTCTCTCAGAGCTTCACGGACGGATTTGTCTACCCAGGGTTTTTGATTTGGGTAAACTCTCATTTTGGTAGTGGGGATTGTTTCTTCCACCATAGTACAAACATAGTCCAGCACTGTCTCCGTGTAGACATTAATGTTATCTGTGTCGCGGAACACATTCCAGTCTGTGCAGTCAAACGCAGACCGGAGCGTCTCCTCTGACGTCAAATCCCATTTCTGCACCTCTCGCGAGACTACAGGAGTACTTTTGATTCTCAGTTTGTACATTGGTGAAAGAAAGATGGACGCGTGATCTGATTTACCAAAGCCACTATCAGAATGAGCCTTGTAGCCACCTTTAAATTGCGTGTAAATTTGACACAGGGCCTCTTCTGCATATGATTCTCCGCAAGGCGTTAATGCAAAAGTCTGTGTCAAGTGAATGTGCCACCTCCAGGTGTATTGCACGGCTGGTCAGACAAGTGAAAATCACTCCATACCTTTTTAGAAGGCTTCTTCCCTTTTCACTTCTATGGGCCCAAAATAATCAACTCCCACTTTAGTAAAAGGAGCCTTGTCTGGCACAACTCGCTCTTCAGGCAGGTCTGCCATCTTCTGTTCCCCAAGTTTTCCTCTGTGCCGTCTACACACCATGCACTCTGTAATAGTCTTCCTTGCAGCTGAATTGGCATTGATTATCCAATACCTCTGTCGAAGTCTGTACAACATGTGGTTCCTCCCAGCGTGCCCTAGTTGTTGATGGATATGACGTAAAATGAGCTGGGAGACATGCAGGTCTTTGGAAAGAATGACAGGGTGCTTGGTTTCTGATGGTAATGCAGACCTGTTCAAACAACCACCAACTCTGAGGATGTTGTCCTCCAGTATGGGGTCTAGTTTGTACAGTGGGCTGTCCTTGGAGACGATATTTAAGCCATGTTTGAGGGAGGCTATTTCACTCTTGAACCTGTGTTTCTGAACAAAACAAATTATTGCCTTTTCTGCTTCATCACAATCGTCTGGAGTCAAATGTTTTCCACAGAGTGTGGCTTTGAAGCTCTTGAGTTTCTGTTCAACTCTACTTTTCACTCCAGCATCTTTGTCATCTTCGGTAGCTTTAAGTTCCTTTCTTTTTTTACTCAGAAGCAACAGAAGTCTTTTAAGTTCAAGGAACCAGGCAACAGACGTTTTAAGCTTCTTCCAAGATGAGAAGTAGCTGATGAGATGGTCTGTTGGATTTTCTGAATCCTTAACAATGGCATTCACTGCCGCTTCTCTTTTGACCTCCGGGTCATCAATGGGAATCACTCAATCCATTTCCAGTGTAGGCCACTCATTTTCAGGCAAATACAGGAAATCTGGGCCTTTAATCCATTTTCCATGTGTGAGAAATTCTTCAGCTCTCAATCCACGTGATGCTTCATCAGCAGGATTGACCATGGAGCCCACATACTTCCACTGGTCAACATCTGTAGCTTCTCTGATTACAGTGACTCTGTTGGCAACAAACGTATGAAAACGTCTGGTTTCATTGGAGATGTATTTGATGACAGTCGTGCTATCGGTCCAAAACACTGACTTCTCCAGTTGCCACTGTAGTTCCCTTTGAAGCATGCCATCCATTCGGACAGCAAGGACTGCTGCTGTGAGTTCCAAACGAGGAATGGTGATGTGCTTCAGAGGTGCAACTCTGGCCTTTCCAGCAAGAAATGAAACATGCACCTTATCGTCTCTATCTTTATCCTTCAGTCTCAGGTACGATACATTGCTGGGATCAGCAAAATTATGAATTTGTGCTGTCACAGATGTTTCAAAGTTCAGGGTTTTGATACAGCGTTCCACCTTGAATACACTCATCCTTTGGAGGTCGCTCAGCCAATCAGACCACTGTTTGGAGAAGGAGGGGGAAATGTGTTCATCCCACTTCAGGTTTTGCCGGCAAAGCTCCTGCAACAGTAACTTGGCTGGCATTGTAAAAGGAGCCAAAAATCCTATAGGGTCATACAGAGAGCTGACCACCGACAAGATACCTCTCCTGGTTTGTGGGCGTGGCTGTAATGAAGTCCTAAAGCTGAACTGGTCGGACTCAATGCACCATTGCAGTCCAAGTGCTCTTTCCATAGGCAGGTGATCTTTGTCCAAATCCAGCTCTTTCATCTCTGCTGCTCTGATGTCACCTGGGATTGATGTCAAAACATAACGGCTAGTTGTCACCCACTTTTGAAGGCTGAATCCTCCCTGACTACAGAGCAGAGTCAAATCCTTTACAAGCTTAATTGCATCTCCCTCCGAGGATGTAGACTTCAGGCAGTCGTCTACATAAAAGTTGTGATTGACTGTTTTTATCACTTCAGGAGGGAAGTGAGTTGCATTGTCCTCTGCAGTTCGCCTCAAGGCGTAATTGGCGCAACTGGGGGATGAAACAGCTCCAAACAAATGTACCCTCATTCGATATTCCCCTGGTTCCTGGTCAGTGTTGCCCTGAGGCCACCAAAGAAAGCGAAGAAAGTTCACATGTTTATCAGGCACCCGCACCTGATGAAACATGGCCTTGATAAGATAAGATAAGATAAGATAAGATATTCCTTTATTGATCCCCTTGGGGAAATTCAGGCATCATAGCAGCATGGGGGGGAGGGGGGGAGGGGTACAGGTAGTAAAACAACACAGTATACAGGTAGTAAAAGACAACACAGGCAGTGTAAACAATTTGATCAATATGGTCAATATAATTTACTATCTGACTAGCTGAGGAATATTCACATTATTCACAGTGTCACATGAGGTGCAGTATGCAAGAGGTAGTGTTATAATAATTTACTATCTACTGAGTATACATTAATCAAAGTACCAGGGTAGTCTACTTTGTCCCCCTTGGGTTCCTATAAGTCCCAGGTCAATGTCTGGTAGCAGTCGCTGTCGCTGCCCCCTGTTGTGGGGCCTGGAGGCTGCTAGTCGCTGCCCACTGTTGTGGAGCCTGATGGCCGCTGGTATGAAGGACTGTCCGAGGCGGTTAGTTGAGTGTCGGGGGGGGATGAGTCTGTGGCTGAACGAGCTTCTCATCTTGACTAGCTCGTCGTAGAGGGGGTGGTAGGGGTTCTCCATGATGGCATCCAGCTTCCTTATCATCCCCCTCTCTACCATCACCTCAAGTCTAGGTAGCTCGACTCCCACCACGGAGCTAGCCTTCCTCACCAGCTTGTTGAGCTTGTTGGTGTCCCTTGAGTTGATGTAGCCTCCCCAGCATGCCACAGCATAGAAGAGGATGCTGGCCACAACAGACTGGTAAAAGGACTGCAGCAGTTTGTTGCACACATTGAAGGACCTGAGTCTCCTCAGGAAGAACAGCCTGCTCTGTCCCTTCCTGTAGAGGGCCTCTGTGTTGTCCGACCAGTCCAGTTTATTGTTCAGGTGTACCCCAAGGAACTTGTATGAGTCCACCATCTCCACATCCACCCCTCGGATGGAGATGGGAATCGGGGGGGGCCTCTTCTTGCCCCTCCGGAAGTCCACCACCAGCTCCTTGGTCTTACTGGTGTTGAGTTGGAGGTGGTTGCTGTCGCTCCACCCCACGAAGCTCTCCACCAGGGCTCTGTACTCCTCCTCATCATCGTCGGTGATGTAGCTTACGATGGAGGAGTCGTCTGAGAACTTCTGCAGGTGGCACCCGCTGGAGTTGCGGCAGAAGTCTGAGGTGTAGAGGGTGAAGAGGAAGGGTGACAGCACAGTTCCCTGGGGGGCGCCGGTGTTGCTCACCAGTACGTCAGACTGACTGTCCTTTAGTCTGACGTACTGTGGCCTCTCAGTGAGGTAGTCCTTGATCCAGGCCACCAAGCCGTGCTCCAGCTGCATCGCAGAGAGCTTCTCCGCTAGCAGTGACGGCTGGATGGTGTTGAAGGCGCTGGAGAAATCAAAGAACATGATCCTCACTGAGCTGCGCGGCTTCTCCAGGTGCGTGTACGCTCTGTGGAGCATGTAGATGATGGCATCCTCCACCCCGATGTTTGCCTGGTATGCAAACTGCAGGGGGTCGAGGGAGTCACGCACCAGGGGCTTGAGGTGTTGCAGGACCAGTCTCTCAAACGTCTTCATGACGTGTGACGTCAGAGCGACTGGCCTGTAGTCGTTGGGGGTGCTGGGACGTCCCTTCTTGGGCACCGGGACAATGCAGGAGGTCTTCCAGAGCTGGGGCACCCTCTCCAGCCTCAGGGAGAGGTTGAAAAGATGCTGGAGCGGTGCTGCCAGCTGCTCTGCACATACCTTGAGCACCCTGGGATTGGTGTTGTCCGGTCCTCTGGCCTTGTTTACATTAATTTTGGAGAGCTGCCTACTGACCTGACTGGTTGTGATCGTCAGGGTTGGGGGTGGTGGGCAGTCTGCTGGTGTTGGGGGTGGGGTGCCGTTGCTGATGGGTGTGGGGGGGTGGGGGGTGGGGGGGCTGCTTTGTAGGTGTGATCTGGTGCTGGTGTCGATGGGTGGGGGGAGGGGTGTGGGGAGGCCACTCTGGTCAAAGCGGTTGAAAAACGAGTTGAACTCGTTTGCACGCTCTGGAGGGCCCTCCACAGCTGTGCCCTGCTGTTTGAAACCAGTGATCTTCCTGACCCCCGCCCACACCTCCCTGGTGTTGTTGGCCTGTAGTCTGCCCTCCAGCCTGTCCTTGTAGCTGACCTTGGCTGCCCTTAGCTCTTTTTTGAGCTCCCTTTGGACAGCCCTGGCCTGCTCAGTGTCCCCTGCCATGAAGGCCCTCTTTTTCCTGTTTAGCAGGTGTTTAATGTCCTTGCTAATCCAGGGTTTATTGTTTGAGAAGCAGCGTACCCTCTTTGTGGGTACAATGCTCTCCTCACAGAACCTGATGTAGTCTGTGATGCAGTGGGATAGTCCATCAATGTCATCACCGTAAGCCCTCTCAAACATATCCCAGTCTGTCAGCCATGATTGCGACAGGCTCTTTCCTGAAGCGAATGAGGACCCCCATAAGAGTGTTGGTGAGATCGGGGCCCTGCAAGAGCTGACAGTTCAATGATGTTCCTTTGAATGAGGCTCCACAGTCATATACAATCCTCAGATTTCCTTTGGTGGGGTGATGTACTCCATGGTGGGGAATGTACCACACTTTTCCCTCATCTTGTTCCAGCTGTTCAATGGGTACAACTTCAGCATAACCTTGAACCAGCATATCATTGATGAATGAGGTGTACTCCTCTTTAAACTTGATGTTCTTTTCAAATTTCCTCTTCAGGCCTTGAAGTCGCTGCTCTGCAACACAGCGATTATTTGGCAAGACCGGTTCCTCTTCTCTGAAAGGTAAGTCAATGTAATAATGTCCATCTTTCAACTCTGTTGTTCTTCTCATTATCTTCATGAATTTAACGTCCTCCCTTGACATTTCCAATGACCCCTCTGATGTTTTTTCATTAAAATCATGGTTGTATTGCTTCATGAGCATTTCTTCCAGATGTTCCACACATATTCGATTTGTTGTGACAACAGAGCAGCCAGTCTTAACTCTGCTGTTACTTCCACTCCTAAGTGGTCCATTTATGACCCAGCCGACTCTTGTTCTGACTGCATATGGTCCTTCACCTTGGCTGTTGATCAGCTCCCATGGTTCCATTACTTTTGCTGCATCAGTTCCGATGAGCAAATCCACATCTGCATTCAAGTCGTGCAGCTTTATGTTACTCAAGTAAGGCCATTTTTCCACATCATCCTGTCGTGGAATGTTCACACGTGACACTGGCATAGCTCTTTGGGTTAAGACATTGGGCAATTCAATAAAATCCTCCTTATCCATGCCAGACACTTCCAAGTGAGACAATACATTGGTGCTCACAATTTTCTCTTGCCCCATTGTTCGTAATAGAATATTGGCTGGCTTGCCACTTAGCCCCAGTCTCTTTGCCAGGTTATGAGTGCAAAAAGTACCGGAACTTCCCGGATCCAAGAATGCATATGTCTGCACAACTCTGTCAGTCACTTGGCTTTTCACTTGAACTGCAACAATCGAAAACACAGCATTGTCCTCATCTCCGGCCCCTATACGGCCACATGTTTGAGACTGAACAGATGTTACACTCAGATGGCTCACAGGCTCTTCTGCCTTATTAAAGGGTGTACTTATACCCTTCTGCTCAATGTGTAGGACTGATGGATGCTTTTGCTGACACACACTGCAATCCAATCGACTCCTGCAGTCTTTGCTTATGTGTCCCACTTTCAAGCAACCAAAACAAATTCCATGCTCCTTTATGAAATGTATTTTGTCCTTTTGTATCTTTAACTTAAACTGTGAGCATTTTTCAAGTGAGTGGCTTGTTCGTTGGCAGAATAAACAGCATTTGATGTGACTCTGGGCAGAGAAGGACTTGATCTTATTATCCATGTACCTTTTGTTGTTTCCTTCTTTCATTGCAGTGACACTGGTGGCAAAGGTGCCCTGTTTCCTTTGCCTTGGTTGACTGTCAATGGGGGGTTTGTTGCGGCTGGTACATTTTGAATCCTGAATATTTCCAAACAGTGGATCAGAGGCAATTCTAACTTGTTTTTCAACAAAGTTCACAAGGTCAATAAATAGTGCTCTGCAACCACGTTGCTCCTGCAAATCACATGCGACGTTCCTCCATTTCTCCCTCAGCTTATAAGGAAGCTTCATCACAATGTTCCTGAGGTTTGATGGCATGTCCAACTCATTCATTTGCATGATTCTCTGTGTTAAATTAGACCATTCTCGCAAGAACAGAGAAAATGATTGTAGTGATTTTACATCTTCATCTTTAACCAGAAGCCAGTTATCAATTTTGTCCATATAAGCAGAAGCAATTTTGTATACATTTCCTAAATGTTCAGCAAGCAGGGATTTAGCGCTTTGATATCCCTGAACAGAGGGTAGGTGCTGACAGCTTTTCACCAGGTTTCTTGGTTGTCCCCTGGTGTACTGCTCTAAAAAGTGTAAACAATCACTTGCATTGTCGGTTTTAACCTAAACACAATTTTCAAAGGATCTGATGAAGGAATGATACTGAAGAGGATCACCATCAAATATGGCTATATTTCTCACCGGTAAAGATGCCAAATTTTGCTGTACCAACATTGTAGTGATGTCAGTTTGGCGTTGCATGATATTCACAATGTCATTTTGGGTGTCATTATGCATGCCATATTCAGGGAGGATGCTCGTCCTGTCTGTTGAGCATCATGGACCACTTGTGTTGGTGCTTGAGTGTATAGTGGTCTGAGGTCCGTCTGTAATACTGCCATTTGTTTAGGCCTGACAGTCTGTGATGGTCCTTTGGGCCTTACAGTGACAGCCTGGGCCTCAGGATGAAATTCATTTTGCATGTTATTTTCCTGCGGGACAAATTGACCAGCTTGAGGATTGAGTTGGCTTGTCCTTCTTTGAGCTATATTCCTGTCCAGATACGAGTTCATTCCATCCGACCTTTTAGAGTTACATTTTGAATTGGTTTCCAGCACATTGATTTTTGCATTGGCTGCAGCTAGGTCAGTTTCCAGAGCAAACTGTTCCTTTTCCTTCCTTAGTTCCTCCTGCTTTGCCCTTAGTTCCTCCTGCTTTGCTTCCAACTCATGTTTCCTTTTTAAAGCTTTCATCCGCTCCAGTAGTGATGCTTTGTCAGCCTCTGCCTTTAGCCTGGTAGACGCGGTGGATGATGTCTTTGATACACTGGAGTGTGGTTTTTGTTGCTTTTCATTTGTACATGAAATGTTAGAGGCACTGTCCTCAGGATTGATATCATCAATAACAACACTTTGTTTAGTTTGAGACTCATCATCATCTTCATTTGTTTCAACAACATCATTCGTTTCATTTGCATTTGATTCCACATGAGGGTGCCCAGCAGCAGACAACCAAACCCTGCTTACATCCTCTGTGAAATTACAAAATTTCATTATTGTTGCATTGAAACATGTATTTTGCCTTTTAACCTCTTCCTCAGGCAAATCCATATTTATGAAAGACTCATGCATGTCCTTAGCGTCCTCATAACAATTGATGAAGTTACTCAAATGAGCTCGCACATAGTTCACATTGTCAGTAGATTTCAGCAAGGTACGTATTGGTTCAATGTATTTCTTGGCCTGTTTGATTTTTGCAGACCTCTTTTCTTGGCATGTTTGCATGTAAAATGCCAACCCTTTTGCGGTAAACTTGATGCCCCGTTTTACAGAGGGCTTGGGCGGAGCAACATTCTCCACACTTGCAACGTTTGAACCAACCACAGGCGTTGTCTCATATGTCCCAACCAGCTGCTCAATACTTTCTCCGATCGTGTCTTTAACAGGTTGATCCAAGGCAATTCAAGCTTCACAAAAGTCACTGATCATCGTCTTCGATCTCCAGACCAAACGCTGGAGCGCCAGCATCCATGTCCTCTGATCTGAATGATCCTCCGTTTGAGCGTGGTGTTTCCATGTCCAAAACGTCCAACGGCAAAAATCCAAAACAACAATAAAAAGTGTCCGCTTCAATAAGGAACGGTTTTTACTTTATGTAGTGGCTATTTGTCAACAACAACTAATAAAAACTAAAAAGCCACTGAAGCACCAGGGCAGCGAATCTCACGCAGATCAGGAAGTCCATTGTCCAGACAGCATTTGACAGTTTTGTGGCATTTATTGTCTGTTAATCAAAGAATACAGAAAAATTATGTTTGAAACTATATGATCTCCTGACGCTGATAAAAACCATATACCTTCCCTGATGCCCACTGTGCTATTGACTCTAATTACCTAAATACACCCAGCTGTGCTTCCCAATTGCCCAGAACCCCTTCAAAGTAAAAGCATTTAGCTGCGACTCATAATAACTTAAATAATATGGCTGTAAACAAATTAATACTACAAAATCACATAACAAATAAATATATTAAATAAATGTGAAAATAGTCAATAGCTCCCACAATTATGGTATTTCGGTTCAGAGTTCTTTGGGTAAAGCTCAGTGGCAGGACTGGAGACAATACAAGAGGTACTCCTCGTGTCTATGTAACGGGGAAGCCCGTGAGTCTATCCACAGTCACAGAAACAGGGGTGTTGACAAGTGACTGTGGCATTACGGGCTGGTAATTTAAACTCACTTCCTCATAACAGGGTTAACAGACGCATAGGTACGGTACATAGGTGTGGATTCACTTCTTAGTGCAGCGGCCTGTGTCGTCGCCCGCGGCGCGGGAGCTCCCCTGTTCGACTCCCCCTCGGGACATTAACATTTAACATCAACACAACGCAGACCAATATGATCCGTCACAGTGGTGCCGTGACCCGGATGTCCTGAGGGGCGTGAATTTAGGGAGGTGAGTGTAACGGGGAAGCCTGTGAGTCTATCCACAGTCACAGAAACAGGGGTGTTGACAAGTGACTGTGGCATTACGGGCTGGTAAGTTAAAGTCACTTCCTCATAACAGGGTTAACAGATGCATAGGTACGGTACATAGGTGTGGATTCACTTCTTAGTGCAGCGGCCTGTGTCATCGCCCGCGGCGCGGGAGCTCCCCTGTTCGACTCCCCCTCGGGACATTAACATTTAACATCAACACAACGCAGACCAATATGATCCGTCACATCTAGATGCAACATAAACAATGAAGACAGAGTTGTACTTTATGTAGATTTTTCAGTTTATTAGATCAAGTAAGCGGTAATCACGGTGGTCCCTATTAACATAACCATTTTATAAAGGCAAGAGAGCTTGGTCAAGAGCTCGCCCTGCCCTGGTAACAAGACGAAAAATGCTCTTAAATATGCTATAGATAACATTCAGCCACTAGATGCCACACTAGAGCACCAGCATGTCATTTATTCAAGCAGGTGCATTTTACATGGGAAAATGGGAAGTAGGGAGGGGATACATGCCTGTAACATGTAAACAATAACATACATTTTGGAGCTGCAAATATATTTTTTAAATGTTTCATCAATATCTTTGGGGAAAAGCAATACCTTTCTTCCACACCTTTCTAAAAGCCCTGTGGATGTGTAAAGAAAGAAAGAAGAAAAGATTACTCTTTATATATAAAATGTTATCCAGATTATTCCAAGTATTCCACCCTTGGAATACTTTAGTTATTTATGATTGTTTTTCTTCTTACATAGTCTTATTTTGCCAAATAGATTCAGTGAATGAATGCTTCGCTTCTTGAGTTGTAGAGAACCAGAACATTGAGTTGTTCTTGCACCACCTTACCAATAGAGTGCAGCGATGAGCAAGATAGGGAACTACAAGAACTGAGCTAAACACCCATAATTTATTACAGCAAAGATATTTACAAACAATGAATGTATTCATATATTACAAGAAAATAAATCTTCCACTGAAAACTTCGGCTTCATGGTACAGAACAACAGATGAAAATTCTAGTTTGTAATTTTTTGGTCAAAATATCCTAGTATCTCTGATAAATGAATCTTCATGATATACACACATCTTCATGATATACACATTTATTGCATTATTAAAAAAGAACGAGATGTTTCATACATACAGACATCAAATATACAACAGCATCATACAAACAGTTGTGCTAAGACGTCCATCACACAATATGATGAATGACACTTATGAGAGTTCATGCTTTTGTTCTTGAATGAATAAATACCTGATAGATGAAAAAATAAATAAATAAAGTATTGGTAAAATTCTTGGGAAAACAGATCAAAGGATAGAAATACATCATCAACCAACATCCCAAAAAGTAACTCCCTAGCCAGACTCATTTTTAAGTCACTTCATCAAGCTATGGGTACCGGTATAAAAAGTCTTCTGGCTAACACACCACGCATGTGCTGCCAGAGTGGGGAGGGGGGCAGTGTGGAACTAAAGCTAAAACGTCCTGATTTTACTGAGATATTGCACAACATTAGATATTGTACATTAGGAATTCAATATTTCATGTCATATGGGACTCAAAGGACATTCAGGACAAATGCTATGGCATCTCTAGATATAGTCATGTAAATGGATTTGACACTTGAAAGAATAAGGGCATAAAACCATTCCTGAACCTTGTTCTGGGCTAGTTTCCCAAAGCATTTGTAGCTTAGAAGGCAATACCAGTGACATGTGGGTTCGAAGTCAGTTTAAAAACATTTATTATCTTTTACCATTACTAAAAGATGTTGTAGTTATTTACTGCCAATTCATCACTGCATGTGCTACCAGTGTATCCGTATCACATAAACCCATGAAAGTCACAATTTCACTAAAATGCCATGCTAACCTCTTATGTGTCACATGTTTTCTGAATTTGCCATTATGATATAATACAGTGAGGAAGAATTCCTCTTATTCCCTTTAGACAATGTTTAGGCAACTTGGAAGAAGTTAGCAAGAGTGAGCTCACCTGTCCGGCAGAAATAGAGCAAGCTGGGCATCACTTGTCAAGCCTTGCATCAGCACTACATCATGCATGACACTGCTGTCGGGACAAAACCTCATAACTCCATTTTTTTTATTTATTTTTTTATTATATAAATCAACTCCGTAGATCATCCTCCATATGTGTGTGTGGGTTTTACAAAGTTTAAACAATGGAAAAGCATTAAACCGATCATCTGTCTAAACCTCCTAACTCTATTCACCCTCAAATCTGTGTTAGTTTTTTTCATCTGCTGAAAAGTTGGGTTTTTGGAGTTATGAGGTTTTGTCCCGACAGCAGCGATGAGCAACAAAGGTTTCCCTCAGACACCCAGAGGCACTGGCAGCTTTGAGCTGAATAAAATAAAAAATAAAAAGGCCCCAACCTCTAATTGGCAGGCGGCTTTGCACAGTGTGGGTTTCCAATGCAACCTAAAGAAAAAGTATGACTTGATTTATTTTTATCAAGGCAAGAATGACTTTGAACCAACATGTCAAAAACACTGGTAGCGTCCTTTAAGAAGTTCTTAAAGAACGCTTTTAGGACTGTACTCATCTTTCCAACAAATGGTCTCATTGGCAAATTCCTAATTCAAAAAAGATCTCATTCACAACTTCTTCTGGTGAAGGGAACTCACAACTCATGTTGAGTAGATTCTATCTTGTGGTCGTGCAAATGGGTTTGTCAAATTGAACAAAGAGTCACAGTGCATACACACAGGCAGCAACTTAATCAACCCGTCACCGGAGGTCGGGCCAATCGATCCGGGAAACTCAATGACGATATTGCGACGGACGACTAGTTTGTTGTTGCCCATGAGAAGTTGATTACTGCAGAACCTTTGGAAATCACCATCCATCAACAGAAAATACTAATTTGTGCCAAGTCGTCTCCCTACCGATACGACAACCGTTCAGTAAGTAAATGCTCCACCTGTCATGACTGGAATGATAAGTCTTACCATTCTCCTCAAAATGGAAGAGAAGTTGATAGCGGCCTTTGAAAGTTTCGGTGCTCTACAACTTTTATTTGAAAGACTAATGCTAAAAAATTATAATAATAATACATTAAAAAAAATAAAGACTTCCTTGGTCAAAAACGGTAGACAATATGAGCCTCTCACACAGCCGAAAATATTACAGAATGACCCGTCAACCAAGTTGTTTGAGTGCGTGTGTGTCTGTGTGCACCGTAACTTTGGCTACGGATGATATGGGAAACTTAGCCCTCGTTTCATCCTAACGACGGAACCAGATCCAGGTATTGACCAGCCAGAAGGCCACTGTGGCAGAGTACAGGATCACCTCTCGCTTGGAGCGCTCCTTGTTCTCCTCTTCCAGCAGCTGCAGACGGCGATTCAGCTTCACAATCTGAGTGGACAAAGCAGCCAAACAGCAATTTGTGATTCACTTGCCGTAACTTCTGAAACGGAGCAGTCAACTAACTGATGACTAACAAGCTTGCAATCAGCTTTTGAGTAATTCAACCAACCAACCAGCCAGACAAAGCTTTGTTTAGGTTTTGGAGAAGTTGTAATGAGTCCGACCTCCTTTTGATTGACAGGCAGTTAGCTTGTAAGGAAGATCCGATCGTATGACCAATCAAATTGAAGCACAAAGGCATTCAATTCGTTTGGGCATTCAACACTTTTTTTTGGTTCCAAGTCACCCCTCTGCTCGTGGCGTGCTTGTGCGTCCTCGTGCATGCCGGAAGAACACGTGATACACAATTTTCAGCGAATTTTTTTTGGATCACAAACAAAATCACTTTATCCTATTCGATTTTAGATTATTATTAAAATAATGTCCACGTTACCTGTCGTCGTAGTGAGGAGGCATCCACAAAACCTGTATCATCAGGGGTCATGTCCAGTGCCAGGTCCAAGTGGGGCCTGTGGAAAGCAACAGGTCTTAAATAACAACACCACCAACAGCAGCACAATAATCCAGGCCAGGGCCCTCATTCATCAATGTGTGCGTAGAACATGTTCTATTTCCACACGTAAGCACGGAATGTAGAACCAGTGTACGCACAGGGAAGTCGGGATTCATCACACGTGCGTACGCAGGCTCTACGCACACCTGTCATGATGAATCCCACATTGGCTCTGCGCCGAGGCTCGTGCACACTTTCACGTATTTGCATACCAGAAACGCCCCGATTAACCATATACGGTAATGGACTACACCCATGAAATGTGGAAAAATGGACTAAGCCGAGGGAAGCGTGTCATGAGACAGGCTGACAGACGTGTACACTTACGGTGATGTCGGATATGATATCTATTAACCATTGCTGCCTGGGCAGCGCAAACACTAATAAATACCGCGCTGGAATATGACTGCCTTTTCCCGTGTTGTTTGATTAATACCCAGGGATTAAAGTTCTCCTCAATTTTATACCTGCTGCATATGATTTCTAGAGGCATACTACAATCTATTTTGATGTCAGTATTGGGTAGCCTATATAAACAATAATACGAGAGCATATACAAGAACAATGAATCTCACTGCATGTATGATGTAGCCTGCCTTTCAATACATGAACTTGAATTCCATCATGTTTGTGTGCGGGACTCACAAGGCTGTTGTCACAATGGGTGGTACCGGTATACAGTAATAATAACAGTCCACACAATATCACGATCCATGCCATAGCCTATGTTCTATTAGGACATGATCTGTGACGACAAATGTTCTAGAATGTTTGATTAAGATATCATACTCTGACAGCATGCCTATGATCAACAAAAACGCGAACTTGAATCCCATCATATACATAGTCTGTCCACTATCTGGTGTCATTGCAATGCGTTTTCTATTCTTTCTTATACAGTAAAAAGGGGGAAGAACACTATATTCATATGACTTGTATTCTGCTTACAGCTTCGAAATTCCACTTGTTTCGTTTAACGTAAAGCCTTTTAAATATAATCAAAACGTTCCCGTGTTTCTGCGGTCTGCGCAAAATAATAACGAGTTGAGCTTTATGATTTATGATGAATTGAAAATGGGGGACCCTGATGTAAACAAGACGAAAGTCTTTCTCTGGTCTGCATCCCCAATTAACAATTGTATGTACTGAGCTGTACTGTACTGTACCCATTCTGCAATCTGTTAATAAACTTTTCAATCAATCAATCAATCAAGCTACGCGGAGCGCAGTCAGTCAGTAGCCTACACCCCGTATATTCCGATAACGCTATATAAACCATGCTGCATTCATTCTGAGAGAAAGATCTATTATTCCAAATGCTATTTATAGTAATTACACTACTGTTGCTATTTTACAATGAACTATAATGAACTACGGTTCGTACAGAACATGCCAGTGTTATTATGCACAGAAGCTCATTTCCTTGTTGTAATAATATATTCTACCACTGGGCGCCAGGTACGCATGGTCTGACCTGTGCGTAGACGTAAGCACGGAGTCAAGTTCAAGTTGAAATTGATGGGCAGCGGTGTCTTTCTAATAAGCACTAGTATATTCCATTTTGGCAGGTCAGTTTTCACTGTGGTTGGCAAACTGCTGCCTCGTCTATAAGAGATGTCAGTCCAGGTGAAAAGTCATGACTGCAGTGTGTGAGCTTAACTGTTGGGAGATGACAAGAGGCTTTCTATATCAGGCGCTTCCTGTTAACGATGCTGAACATGAGCCAATGCTAAACATTCATAGTCTGTCTGCCCTTCTATTATTCAGAGACACTAACAGACACACACACCCTGGTCAGGTATACATTAGGGCTGACCCCGACTAGTCAAATAGTCGACTAATCGATCGAAAGGAGCCGTAGTCAACTGCCAAGAGGCCTTCAGTCGACTCCTTCAGACATTAAGCACCCCCCACAGCCCAAATGGAATGATCCAAAAAAACTATATATATCTTTTTTTGGCCAATCAAAGTAGACTATACAAATCCTTAGTCGGGGCAGGCCTAGTATACATCAGGACAGGTCACAGCCAGTTAATAACTCTGCATACAAATTGAACTGCCTCTCTACCATCACAGCCAACTTGTCTGAATGAATGACTCCCTTAGAAGGGAAAATAAGTTATCTTTGTTTTATCAAGCAAATGAACAGCAAACACATTTTTGGGAATGCACAGGGGAAACAGTTGCTCACCAATAGCCCACCTGTGTACATACTTCTGCCTGAGTGCTGCCCAATCTAGGGATCAACCAATATATCACGATATATCGGGCCAATATATTGACAAATATATTTTTTTTATCTACTTTTTCTCCCATTTTCTATTTTTCTCCCATCCCAATTTCGTATCGTCCAATTCTACCCTCCCCTGTCTCGAACGCTGTTAGGCCATGCCTCCCACAAGCCGGCTGCAATGTGGACGAAGCCTTACATCACGTGTCCCCTCCGGTAATCGAGGAAGCAGCCGTTGCATCTTTTCACCTGCACAGCGCGATCTCTCAGCGTCGGGGGTCTGTGTGGGAGGGCACGCCGCCCCCGTCGCTTCCTGATTCTGCTGCGCAGGCGCACCAACCGACCTGTAGGAGTCGCTGTCCACAACGTCCGATCCCCACCCATCAGCTTCCCACCCCCTAATACTGCCAATTGTATTAGTATGAACGACCAGCCAAGCTGATAGCAATGCGAAGAGCTGGGCTCGAACCCAGCGTCTCCTGCATTGGTGGTGAGCGCCTTGCCCACTGCACCACCTAGCCGCCCATATATTGACCAATATTGAAATTCAATTAATGTTATGCTAGTAGGGGTGTAATGGTACACATATCCGTACTGAACCGTTTCAGTACTGGACCTTCGGTTCAGAGCGCGTTGTGTACCGAACAAATTAAACAGTACATTAACCACCAACGGAACGCGCATGCAGAACTCCAAGTTCACCCCTTCCCAAAATATAACTTGTGCAAACGGCCGGATGTTCGTTCAGCCCACGCACAACACCGAGAGATTACCTGTAATTTAGCATAGCCTCATAGTGTGGCAAACGCACACACACACACATTTTAGATGCTTTTTATGTCCACATAAATACAGAGTACATTAAGGACATAACCACTAACAGTGCAATTAGCTCATTGTGAGTCATTCAATTACGTTTGTGACTGTGCAGCATTCATCGTACACATACAATATTGACACAAATGTGGGTTAACAGTAGGGCCGTCTTAAATACTTCGAAGCTTCGTTCGATGGCACAAGCTTCGAACATTACAAAAAAATCGAAGTTTAAAAAAAAAAAAAAAAAAAAAATTTACTTCGATTTGTGTGTGTGTGTGTGCGTGTGTGTGTGTGTGTGTGTGTGTGTGTGTGTGTGTGTGTGAGAACTACCCATCCCAGTTAGGACAGCCGAATCCCGTCCAATCTTTCGCCGTCGACTAAAGACTCACTTCTTCAACCATTATCTGAAATGATTAAAAGAAAAAAAAAAGAAAAAAAAATCTAACCGTGACTAACCTTACTGTCATGCACTTTTCCTAATAAACTAACCTACACTGTAACACGCAACACTTTGATAAACATTGTTACTCAGCTGATAGAGTTGTACCCTTCTTGCGGTCTTGTCGTACAGAACTTGTAAGTCGCTTTGGATAAAAGCGTCAGCTAAATGACTAAATGTAAATGTGTGTGTGTGTGTGTGTGTGTGTGTGTGTGTGTGTGTGTGTGTGTGTGTGTGTGTGTGTGTGTGTGTGTGTGTGTGTGTGCGCGCGCATGGGGCCATTGGGTGGGGCCGGGGGACAAATACACTGGAGGAAAGTAACCCAGCTCAGCACTGCCCAAATTATATCATCACTATTGCCTGTTTGAAGGATATCATCCTCAAATACATATACACCTACATGCCTTGTAGAATTCCACAAGATACTGGGATGAATAAACAAAATAGGAAATAAAATTTAGATAAGGTGCTACTGAGATGTTTTGGTGAGTTCTTTGTTTTTTTGTGGAAGTTGCCCTTCTTAAAAATGCATGAACATTCACTGATAATTGGTCTGTAGTGGAGTCTACAAGGTCTACATTGCCGGACCATGTAGAATCCGGACCTTGTAGACTGACATAATTCTGTGCATAGTTTAGTCTACACAGGCCATATTTCAAATAATCAAAATCTTACTTCATTCATCTTAAACATTCTTGATTTGGGGGATTGGTAGTTCCCATGAAATTTGAAGTTGTTCAAACGACAACAGCGATCCACCTTGAATTAAATCACACAGCCGAGTGAAACCTTGTTGGCTCAGTCACGAAAGGGGCTACTTAATTAATTAATCCAACCCACTTTATTTATAGAGCACATTTAAAAACAACAAAGTTTATGAAAGTGCTGTACAAGTCCCACAACATAAGCTGTCTCCAAATAGAGCGGCTACCAATAATAGCAGATATAGAGCAATACCTTGCTAACTGTTTAGCCTTTCTCTTGGAGATGTGGGCCATCTGAAGGCCCCTAACCACCAGCTTGTGAACATGACCCAGGCTGCCAAAAATGAAAAGCTAGTGTAGTGTAGTGTAGCCTAGTTGTGAAATGTTCAGCTTGAGCTGCTGATATTTCAGCAACTTGGTTAAAAGGCTTCCTCTAGGCTGTGGTAGAAGGTACAGGCAACCTCTAGAATAAACACCTCTCTACTACTAACGTCAGGGGTGTTGTCTCTCTCTCTCTCTCTCTCTCTCTCTCTCTCTCTCTCTCTCTCTCTCTCTCTCTCTCTCTCTCTCTCTCTCTCTCTCTCTCTCTCTCTCTCTCTCTCTCTCTCTCTCTCTCTCTCTCTCTCTCTCTCTCTCTCTCTCTCTCTCTCTCTCTCTCTCTCTCTCTCTCTCTCTCTGCGTGAGGCGGTTTGGTTGAGAAGGGGCTGTCTCTCGGAGATCAAATTAATGATAGTTTGCGGCATATAGAACAGACATTCATATACAGCAACACGCCTCGAAAAAACAAAGTGTGATAAACTTGAATTGATACATTTTCCTTGGCATGAAACGGGAAATAGTATTTACCGTTAGGGACTTGCATGATGCTTCTTTCTCTATTCAATAACATTTTACCCTGATGGATGGTGGTCGCTGTTGTTCAATGACGTCGCGTGTCTCCTATCCATCATGCAGCGCATTCAGGCCCACGCGCACAATCTAATATATATAATTTTTTTTTTAAGAAGTCGATTATTATTAGGGATGCACTGAATGGGAAATTCTTGGCCGAAACCGATACCGAAAATAGGAAACAGTTGGCCGAAAACCGAATGCCGAAAGGCCGAAAATGATTCATAGAATAGATTTTTTTTTACCAATGTTGTTCAGCTACCTGATTATGGAAAAATATATGATTATGGAAAAATTTTAGTTAAATAATAAATAATCACTATTATGGGTCCATAAAACATTTATTCAGCACTTCTGAATGCATACAGTACATTAATTCCAAGTCAAGTGCATTTTCTTTTCTCTGTAGGATAACTACAAAGTGCATTCAGAACAAAGCCAATGTGTTTTAAAACTGCATAAAGATCTGCACACATGAGAGGGAGAATAGCTTATACAGTAGCAGACTTAATGATGTTACTGTAGTGGCTACAGTAAGCATTTTATATAAAAGTACCCCCTCCAATGTACAGTAAATTACCTAGTATGGTTGTCAATATTCCAATGTACAGCTTTGCTTGTACAGTTGTACAGTGTCCCCCCCCCCCAACCCCTCCTACCCAACCCCCACCCCACCTCCTCCAATGTACAGTTTCTACGTCAAATGAATATACTGCCTTTTCTGGACTCTTTTTGTATCACAAACAGTACTGTATTTGCAAATCTGGTATGTCATAAATATATAGATGTAGCAGTACTGTCTATCTGTATCCAACCAACTTACTGCTTATCTCTTACAGAATGACCCTAATCAGTCAGGCTTCAGGACTGGTCACTCCACAGAGACAGCCCTCATTGCGGTCACAGAGGCACTTCACTTAGCAAAAGCGAAAGGCCTCTCCTCTGTCCTGATTCTCCTAGATCTATCTGCAGCCTTCGACACAGTCAACCACCAGATCCTCCTCGCGGCCCTCGCAGGAATGGGAGTGGCTGGCTCTGCGCTGACATGGTTGTCATCATACCTCAATGACCGCTCCTACCAAGTGTCATGGAGAGGGACCCTGTCGGCCACCCGCCCCCTGCGGACGGGTGTCCCCCAGGGCTCGGTTTTAGGACCCCTTCTCTTCTCCCTCTACACTAAATCACTGGGTAACATTATCACGTCTCATGGCTTCTCCTACCACTGTTATGCCGACGATACTCAACTCTTCCTCTCCTTCCCTCCCTCAGATATCCACGTCTCTGAGCGGATCTCGGCCTGTCTGTCCGACATCTCCGCCTGGATGACGACCAACCACCTCAAACTGAACCTAAGCAAAACAGAATTGCTCCACCTGCCGGCCAAATCCTCCCCCCTGACCGACCTTTCCATCACAGTCGAGAATGCAGCTGTGACCGCGTCCCCGACCGCCAAGAACCTTGGTGTTGTCCTCGACGACCAGTTGAACTTCTCTGCTCACATCGCAGCGACAACCAGAACCTGCCGATTCCTCCTGAGCAACGTCAGAAGGATACGCCCCTTCCTGACAAAAGAAGCCACCCAACTCCTCGTCCAATCAACAGTCATCTCCCGCCTCGACTACTGCAACGCACTGCTCGCTGGCCTCCCGGCCACTGCCACTAAGCCTCTTCAACTCATTCAGAACGCAGCGGCCCGCCTGATCTCAAACCTACCGAAGTCGGCCCATGTCACCCCACTTCTTAGGGACCTGCACTGGCTCCCCATTGCTGCACGAATCCGCTTCAAGGCCCTCGACCTAGCATACCGTGCGGCAAAGGGAACTGCTCCCGCCTACCTCCGGTCAATGGTCTCTAACTACACACCCTCAAGACCCCTACGCTCTGCATCTTCTGGCCGCCTCAGACCTACTCCTATCCAAGCTCCGGGAGGGTCATCAAAGAGAAGTCGCCTATTCTCAGTCCTTGCCCCACAATGGTGGAATGAACTACCCACCCCAGTTAGGACAGCCGAAACACGTCCAATCTTTCGCCGTCGACTAAAGACGCACTTCTTCAACCATTATCTGAATAAAAAAAAAATAAAAATAAAAAAATCTAACCCTAACTAACCATACTGTCATGCACTTGTCCTAATAAACTAACCTACACTGTAGCACTCAACACTTTGATGAACATTGTTACTCTGATAGAGTTGTGCTCTGATAGAGTTGTGCTCTTCCTGATGGCTTGTCGTACAGAACTTGTAAGTCGCTTTGGATAAAAGCGTCAGCTAAATGACTAAATGTAAATGTAAATGTATCTGTATGTCATATATGTCCTGATGAATTGAAAATGGGGGACCCTGATGTAAACAAGACGAAAGTCTTTCTCTGGTCTGCATCCCCTTAACAATTGTGTGTATTGAGCTGTACTGTATTGTACCCATTCTGCAATCTGTTAATAAAGTTTTCAATCAATCAATCAATCAGAGAGAGAGAGAGAGAGAGAGAGAGAGAGAGAGAGAGAGAGAGAGAGAGAGAGAGAGAGAGAGAGAGAGAGAGAGAGAGAGAGAGAGAGAGAGAGAGAGAGAGAGAGAGAGAGAGAGAGAGAAAGAAAGAAAGAAAGAAAGAGAGAGGTAGATAGATAGATAGAGAGAGAGAAGACATGTGTGGCTGCTGCCATGGACATCTGTGCTCTACTGAGCGCACCTTTCTAGTCCCCAGATGAATGTGCTCTCTTGACTTTGGCACAGTAGACGCGCGACGTGTATGCTCGAGAATGATAATAATAATAATGCTCTTCAGATTATATTATCAACGACAGACAGCGTCAATGTGAGAAACACAATCCCTTCCCCTCTCGCTCTGAAGATTATGCATATTAGATCACTCAGTGATTAACCACGACGGGCATATAGTAAATAAGGATATAAAGCATGTTAAAGACGCATTTATTGGACGCGTTGTGCGCAGAGTTTACATAGAAAACAGCGCGACTCCCCCGAGTCCCAAGAGGAGTTATCACAGGCTGCAGAACGCAGGACTGAAGAGCTCACGTTGCGCATGTAATGACTGAAGCCGCGTTTTGATGACATCATCACAACAACACGCGTTAGGTTACAGGTTGTTTCTGTTTCGGTGATATATTTTCGGTGAAAATTTCGGTGCATCCCTAATTATTATTTTTAATATAGAATATTCATTGACAGCCCTACTTAACAGTTACTGCATCACCCCTGAGTGGAACATGGAAAGCCAAATAAATAAACTTAAACTTTCCCCCACTGTACCAAAAAGCCGTACCGAACCGCGACTTTAAAACCAAGGTACGTCCCGAACCGTGGTTTTTGTGTACCGTTACACCCCTGCTAGATCCTCCAATAACAACTGTTGCTTTCCTCAAAGGATCAAGAAACGAGGGCTGGGTTTGAGATAGGGGTCAATTGCGGCTTGTGAGAGTTATCAGGCATCAAACGTGAATAGCTCACCTGCGGGGGTTGTCATCCAAAACCTCGATGACCTGCTGGTAGGCCCGGCGTGTGGTGGACTGGACGTACGTCAGGAACCCCCCGGCTGTGAACAGGTTCACGTTGGCGTCCTCAGGTGAGCACAGGGGGGGGCAGACCCGGACTGGGGGCACAGAGGGGGAAGGGGTGATGCTGGGGGCCGGGGGTAAAAGAAGGGTAGGAGGAGGAAGAAAGTAAACAGACTATTTAAGAGAGCATGAGGTAAGATAGAAGATAGAGAAGAAGTAGAAACTGAGACGAGTGTTACAGCCCAAACGCGGGCGCGAGGCGGGCGAGCGATCAGCGCTTCACTTTCGCTCCCATGTTAACGGGCGTCGCTGTTCACACCGGCCGCAAGCGGGTGGGCGACTCGCAGGCTGGAAGCGTATTTTTTCGCTTCGGTTGGAATTTGAGGCAGAAATACACTCAATATCTGCATTATTACCACACATATAGATGTTGTTCAACCAGCTAATGTGTCTATCTTTCCCAATACAAATAAACCATACTATACTTTTGCAGGAGTACAGTCACACTGATTTCATGATTCTAAAATTAATTCTAACATTCTAATTAATGAGATAATAACAGGTTATACATGCAAAATGGACAATAGAACACTGGAACTGGAAATCTTAAAAGAATCTTCAAACAGGGACTGACTTCGGATATAGACTATAGGCATTTACAGCTGTTCCAATGTAAATGTGCCTTCCTCCGTGCGATTTCGCCCACTCTGAAGTCGGACTCGGTGTGGACGGCCACGCGCGCTGTTCTCGCACAAAACCTGCGAGTGCCTGCCCCTGGTGAGGTCCCGGCGTTACACAGAGAGATGCCTCTGTACCTCTGCTCTGCACGGGCTCTCACCTGGCGTCAGTTCTGCTCAGCTGGCTGGTGTGGCGGACAGCCATGTTCTCACTGGCACTTCGCTCCCTCCGAGTCCGGGAATGAGAATGGACCTATGAGCGATGTGCAGAGATGAAACACAGAGAGAAATCATCTTTGGGAGTAATAAACACCTCTGGACTTGTAAGTACACAATTGTCAATATTAGTATTCATATTATTATAGTAATATTATATTAGTATATTTCATGTGCTTGCAATAGTGAGTCCAGATGTTACATTTGGATGGATGGATGGATGGACTGCGTTTATATATAGCACTTTTATCCAAAGCACTTTAAAGCGTATGCCTTACATGCACCCATTCACTCACATACCGATGAGCAACCACACAAGGTGCCAACCTGCTCACCGGGAGCAGCTGGGGGTTAAGTGTCTTACTCAAGGACAGTTCGACGCGTTGCCGGGAGGAGCCGGAATCAAACCAGGAACCTTTCCGATTATCAGGCGACCGCTCTACCTCCTGAGCCACTGTCGCCCCTACACACATTTGTCATATAATGTACATGTCGTCTCATTTCCCTCACTCTTATTTCTCCCACCACTCTCCCCTGTATAATGTCTAATACAGTGGGTGGAATTGATATTCAGCAGTATTTCTCATAAAGTATATATAGTCGCATCACCGTAAATTGTAGAAAACTCACACCTTTGACACAGCACAGAATGGTTGCCTGGACTGTAATTCAATTTACACTTAGTGATTTCTTAAGCAATGCTTCATCACAATAAGAAAACTAAGAAAAGAAGAACATTTAGTAGCCAAAAATGTGATTGTCCTCACCCCTTGGCTGACGTGGGTCTGTGCAGGGGGAGTCTGGTCAGTCTCCAGGGAGTCCAGCGGCTGCTCTGTGAGGGTGAGGACACGTGGTGGGGCCTTCATGTTCAAGAGGTCCACAGGTGGGGTGGACTGGATCAGGTCCAGGTCTCTGGGGTGGGAATACAGAGAGTCCCCATCGTCCCCTGAGAAAGAGAAGAAAAGAAGAGTGGAGAGGGACAGGAGAAGGATGTTTAGACAAACTTTAGAGGATAAGTGGAGGAGTATGATGGAGAGGGTTTAGGTGAGAACAGGGACAATTGACATAGAGCAAGAGACAGAAGAATAGGAACCGTTGTTGTGACCAGCTGAGTTCAGTAAAGACTTATCTTATGTCACACAGACACAAAGTTATTTGGTCATTCACTCTCTTGTTTCCTGATGCACTGGGTTGCTCCACTTTTGTCTCAGATGCCATTTATTGTCATGATGTTGGTGCATTTTGTATGCTGCAGTGCACAGATGGCTGAATATTTTGATCATTTCTGACTCTTGCCAAATTCTTTCTGACATGCATACTTCATGCTCTACTATGGGATGCATTCTGTAGTGCTGAGCTGACCTGCTATGACGATCCTTTCTGGGACATGCATCAGAGCGGTCTGGTGGAGCAGAGGATGCTGGAGTGGCAGAGACCCCATTTGGTTTTCCGGAGCCACCTTGAGGGTCTCTGGGATTCTCATGAGCTGGCTGATGCCCTCTGTGTACTCCAGTTCGTAATGGATGCGGTTCATCTGAGCCACCTCCGCAGAGGGGGCGAGGAAGGTTGGCCCACTCATCCGGCCTGCAATAGTAAGCTCTCACATGTCAAAAAAGAGGAATACACATGATATTAAAGGTTAACCAAGCTACATTGTTAAAATGGACACTTACCAGTTTGTCTACAGTCTGTATTTTTATATTATACATATTTAATGATAGTTCAACCATATCACCAATGAATCGTGTGTAATGTTATTGAAGAATTTCCTTACAGATGTGACGTCTGTACAGTATGTCTTCTGCCCTCCTGCTGCAAGTTAATACTGAGTATGGACATAACGTTATCCTGGCCGTGCTGTTTACACTTCACAGCAGCATATTTATGTTAATCTAAAACGACAAATATGCTGAATTTAGTACTAATAGGCTCAACGGCGTGGGTGGTATAGTATTGCTGTCCAAAACAGGATCTCTGGCCCATTCAAGAAGGCATGTTGTCCTGTCCCGCGGAGAAACCAAAATAATACCCAATGAAGACCAAGGGGCGGGTGGCAGCTGTAGTCTGTGTCTTTAATCTAACCTTACTCGAAATAATGCTACGCTAACTAGACTAGTAGCTAACGGTAGCCTATGTTTGTTCGAATGGTGCGATTGATGCCGTTGACACCCGACTAACAGTTAATGTTATAATGTCAACGTTATGTAACATGGTGCCAACTGCCATATCTGATGAGTCTTTCATTTGATTTTTTTCTAACGATAATAACGTAACGTTACATGACAAGTGCATGCTATGATGAGACAGCCTGTATTATACTATAAGAAGCTATAGCTTCTTTCTTGTACACACTTACCGTGAACGGTAACGTTGTCTGGCCTCTTCGTTTTTAAATGATCATTTGTCGAAAGACGAGCTACAACAATGAATAACGTGAATTATTATTACATTACATGAAAAGCGACCCCCGGACGGCTGATGCACGAGCGCACGATCCCGTGCAAACTGTCACACGTTCAACGCTACTAGCGAGTAGGGTATATCTGCAGAGCCGCAAGCCTATTGCTACTAGCGAGTAGGGTATATCTGCAGAGCCGCAAGCCTATTGCTACTAGCGAGTGTGTGCGCGTGCGCGTGCTCGATTTATCAATAAGTGTCCGTTCTGAGTAGAGTCAGATGTTACTCTAGATTCTTGTACCGGATCTCCTCTCTGGTAAACAAGAATACCCTGAAGACTCTGGCAGGAGCACTCATTCAAGGGTACTATGACTATGCGTGCACCTCATGGTACCAAAGCACCTCAAAGGCGCTTAAAACAAAATTACAAACATCACAAAACAAACTGGTCAGACTACTACTTGACCTGAACCCCAGAACCCACCTCACCCCTGCCCACTTTGCCAACCTAGGATGGCTTAGAGTAGACGACAGAGTACAGCAACTTGCAATGGGCCTGGTCTACAAGATACACTATACGACCGGGGTGCCCATGTACATGTCAAAATACTTCCCAAAGGTCAGTGAATACCACAACCACTACACCAGAGGAAGCTCAACAAATCATGTTAAACCCAGATTCGGCTCAAACAAGGGACTAAACACGTTTCGCAATTATGCCACAACAATGTGGAACGCCCTACCCAAAGCTGTAAAGGAATGTGAATCCCTGCCCACATTCAAAACCGCCCTTAAAGAGCACCTACGGGAGGCTGCAATTCGAAACTGGCCACCGTAAATGCCCAAAACCCCCACCACCTCCTAATAGACAGTCTCCTCCCGACCGCATGTATATATTCCCTCCCCGCCGTATGTATATTTCCCTCCCACCCACCCACCCCCTCCTAATGTACAGTCCCCTCCCCATCATATGTATATACTCTGTCAGGATCTAGGGGTAACAGTACTGTATATTTGAATACCGCCTATGTCACAAATGTATCAGTACTAAATACCTATATGTCCCTATGCCATAAATGTCATGTATGTTGTGTATGTCATAAATGTCTATATGAATTGAAAATGGGGGACCCTGATGGAAACAAGACAAACGTCTTTCTCAGGTCTGCATCCCCTTAACAATTGTATGTATTGAGCCGTACTGTATTGTACCCATTCTGCAATCTGTTAAATAAAGTTTTCATTCATTCATTCATTCACTCCGTTGACCGAGGCAACACTGACAGGTTCCAAAACATGGGCAGTTGGGCACCCAGGCAGTCACCACATTCACTATGCGGAAAACGAGCCCCTTTGGTGCACCGCTCCCAATTATAGTTATGCTGCGTTTAATTAGCTAGCTAAAAGTATAATAATAAGTGCTGCTGACATAGATGAATGAATGAATGAATGAATGAATGAATGAATGAATGAATGAATGAATGAATGAATGAATGAATGAATGAATGAATGAATGAATGAACGGATTAACGAATGAATGAATGAATGAATGAATGAACGAATGAACGAATGAATGAATGAAAAAATTTAAACTTTATTTAACAGATTGCAGAATGGGTACAATACAGTACGGCTCAATACACACAATTGTTAAGGGGATGCAGACCAGAGAAAGACGTGTGTCTTGTTTACATCAGGGTCCCCCATTTTCAATTCATAATGACATTTATGACATACAGTTACACAACATGACATCATGACAATTATGACATAGGGACATACATGACATACAGGTATAGTAGATGATGACACCAACCAGAGCACATGGGTCCGTGTACGTATTGATAGTTTGTTTTTCGTTTCAAACGGAAATACGAAAAAACGGAAAAAACTGAAATACGAGGTGTTTTCCTATTTCCGTTTGAAACCAAAATCGAAAAAACGGGGAAAAACTGAAATACAGAGCTGTTTTTCGTATTTTGGTGTCAGAATCAAATGGAAAAAAGGAGTAAATAATGGGCCGATTTTGGTCTGTGTACGTTTTGATAGTTAGTTTTTCGTTTTTGATGTGAAGAATGGAGAACGGAACCACGTGAAGTACATTTTTCAATGTAAAAGCCATGCACGATCTAACGTTAACGAATATGTATAACGTTATGAATAAATACATAAATGCATGCATACAGATCTATAGGGTAACGTTATGATACATACATTTGTTGTTTTGTGCATTTCATTTAGACATGATATTTTATGTGAAGTAATAGCCTAATAATATGGAAATAGCCTGTGTGGTCTGTCCCAAATAGTGTTGTCTAAACGCACGTTATACAGATATCCTAGTTCAGTGGTCGGAAATATAGGCGGCCCGCAGGCCGAATAGGTCCCCAGCAATAATATCTGCCCGTCAGATTATTTTGAGAATATGATTTGTGATGAAGACTCGCTTTATTGTATCGGAATCGGGAGACTTGGGTAAAGTTAGAACGATATTCACAGATTCGAATTTCCGCGGTCAATCATTCTTAAGCGAAATGTTTTTAAAACACAAAGAACACCTCTTTCCTATCGTAGTAAGGTAGACAATGAGCTACAACCTTATTTTCACCTAAACGAGCCGTCCTCGGCTCGGAGCTGTACATTTAATAATATTGATCTTGAAGTTGTGAGGCAAGTGCGCAGCCAGGGACCGTCTAAAAAGTGCAACACCAAAAAGAGACACTACAAAAAGATTCAATAACTTCACTGTCATGATACAATATGGTCTGATATTAACATTCAGTATTCAATATTGTCTGATTCAATATTAACATTCAGTATTCAAGTAGAACAGCTAGCTAGCCTTTGTGGACACTCACCTTTCCACAGCAAAACGGTATAGGCAAGGCACCTTGTTTGAGAAATGCAGGTTTCAGTCTATGTGTTGTAGGATAGACAGTCTATCTCCTGTCTCAAGATGCACAATGAGATCTTCTTCTTCGTATGCTGAGGCGGTTAGCAGGGTAGGACAGGGCAGCCAAGAAAGGGTGCAGGGGGTTGGAGAAGGGCATTTGGCAGAGAGGGTAGAGCAGGAGGATAGAGAGAGGGTAAGGAAGGAGACATGAGGTATTGTGGCCTTCGTGGCAGGGGTAGTTACTGGCCTGGCAGAGGCTAAGGGTAAAACAGAGAGGGTGAAGATGCTTGTTAGGATAGCGGTTCAACATTTGGGAATGGAAGGTCTGAAATGGGAGGAGGTGGTTAGGGAATTGGGTGTGGGGGCTAAGAGGGACCAAGCAGCCCAGAATAAGATCGCAGGGGGCAAGGAGGGTCCCGCGGAGGGGGGCTCAGACAGGAAGTAGCAGCATTAGCTGCACTCCAATGGACAATGTAGGGGATGACGGGATCCAGTAGACTGCGGGAAAAGAAGAAGAAGAAGAAGAGCCCATCAAAAGAATTGCGGAGGGCAGTAATACACCACGATGCGTCTACACTGCCGGAAAATCAAATAAGAAGAATGAGATCTTCTTCTTCTTCTTCTTCTTCTTCTTTAGAATTTCCGGCAGTGTAGACGCATCGTGGCGTATTACTGCCCTCCGCAATTCTTTTGATGAGCTCTTCTTCTTCTTCTTCTTCTTCTTCTTCTTCTTCTTCTTCTTCTTCTTCTTCTTCTTCTTCTTCTTCTTCTTCTTCTTCTTCTTCTTCTTCTTCTTCTTCTTTCTTCTTTTGAATTTCCCGCAGGCGTATTACTGCCCTCCTCAGTTCTTATCCTACGCTAGTGGTGTGCCATAGTTAGGCCTCTGGTAAACCAACTTTTGATTGTTTACCCTCTTCTTCTTCTCATCTTCAAAACACACTATCTCCTTCTTCTCTGTTCCTCTTGCCTGTCCAATACTAATAAATACAATAACGCTATATCCTCTGGTACAACTCTGAAGCATGCAGAAATGTCAGCACTGCCTCTGTGATCAGCTGGTGGTTCTCATTATCCATGCCAAAGAAAGATTTAAGAGAGAAGGAAGAGACTCTCAACTCTACCAGACTTTTATAAAAGATTTCCCTCTCTTTCCTATACCTTTCACATTTTAGGAAGACATGTCCGACAGTTTCAGTCTCTCCACATTCACACCCCCCATCTGGATGTTTTCCCACAATGCACAAGGTACTGTTCAACCCACAGTGTCCCACAGTCCCAGCCTCAATCTACACATCTTCACCCTATCACTCCTCGACCCATATCCATCCACCTTGATTTTGACGCGAGGCTGCAGAGAGAAATAGTGCTTTCCCTTGGTCCCCCTTTCCCACTCAGCCTGCCACTCAGCCTTAACTCCTTTCTTTATCTTCTCTCCTAGTTCTACTCTTCCCATTGAAATGCCTATCTCTTCCTCCCTTCCCAGGCTCTGTTTGGCAAGGGAGTCAGCCATCTCATTTCCTGCAATCCCAGCGTGCCCCGGGACCCAACAAAACTCCACTGACCAGCCTGCCTTCGCAATCCTATATAAAACCAACATTATTTCCTGAATGAGATCAGGGCGAGCTTTAGACCCACCTGCACTCAGAGCCATCAGTGCAGCAGCCGAGTCAGAGCATATAATCACCTGGCTTGGTCCCACTTCCTCCACCCACCACAATGCCCAGAGGATGGCAAGCAACTCTGTCACAAATACAGAGCTGCCATCAGATATTCTTTGTCCCTTACCGATCCCTAACAGAGGCACACACCACCCAAAGCCTGCCCTCCCACTTTCAGGATCCACAGAGCCATCAGTGAAAACCTCCAGAGACCCTGAGTCCAGAAGGAACCTCTCTATTTCTCATACAATCTCGCCCTTATCATCCTCCATCAAGAACCTAAATTCAATGACTCGATCAGGCACTAGCCAAAATGGCACTGACAGCCAACGAGTGTGCTCCGCAACCCCCCCCCTGATGCAATCTCAACTTCCTGGCCCACTGATCAATATACTGGCCAAAAAAGGCTTATACTTATCCCCATCTCCTGAAAGTACACACCTAGCCGGGAAGGACAGACTTGTCCCACCCAATTTTGCCAAATACTGTAGCCCTAACTTTACTCTCCTCAGGTTTAAGGGCAACTCCCCCATTTCCACCAATAGTGCTGAAACTGGGGTGGTCTTAAAGCTCCACAGCAGATTCTCAAAGCCTTGCACTGAAGCACATGCAGCTTTCGTAAATTCTTCTTCTTCTTATTTGAATTTCCGGCAGAGTAGACGCATCGAGGCGTATTACTGCCCTCCGCAATTCTTTTTATGGGCTCTTCTTCTTCTCCTTCTTCTCCTTCTTCACCTTCTTTTTCTTCTTCTACTGGACCCCGTCATCAACTACATTGTCCATTGGAGTGCAGCTACTGCTGCTACTTCCTGCCTGAGCCCCCCTCCGCGGGACCCTCCTTGCCCCCTGCTATCTTATCCTGGGCTGCTTTGTCCCTCGCAGCCTTGTCCCTCGCAGCCCCCTCAGCCAATTCACTACACACCTCCTTCCAGTCCAGACCTTCCAATCCCAGATGTTGAACCGCTATCCTAACAATCATCTTCACCATCTCTGTTCTACCCTTAGCCTCTGCCATACCAGTAACTACCCCTGCCACGAAGGCCACAATACCTAATTTCTCCTCCCTTCCCCTCTCTACCTGCTCTACCCTCACTGCCAAATGCCCTCCTTCAGCCCCCTGCACCCTTTCTTGGATACCCTGTCCTGCCCTGCTAACCGCCCCAGCATACGTCAATTTACCCTCCCTTCTCTCTCTCCGATCCGCGACCTCCTTCATCATCACCTCGCACCCCCTAAACGCTACACTATGCTCCCCACCACAACTACAGCACTTCGGCTTCACTCCCTCTCCACATTTCCCATACTCATGTTCCCCGCCACACCTAGCGCACCTCAGCCCCTTCCTACACGTGGTAGCTATATGGCCAAACTCCTGGCACCTATAGCACCTAAGAGGATTATGAACAAATTCCCTAACCCTATACATCCTACGCCCTACAAACACCTCCCTAGGAACAACCCCCTCAAATGTAATCACTACCGTCCCCGTCACTGCCCTCTCTGCTCCCCTCTTCATCCTTTCTGCACTCTTAACTATGCCATTACGCCCGTTCTCCATTAGCTCTCCCACCAGCTGCTCTACTGTAACCTCGACCGGTACCCCAGCTATCACCCCCTTACATCCCCCCCCCCTCTTCTCCCCTACCCTCGCCACCTTACTTATACCCACCCCCCCAATGCTCCGCATCTTCCTAGCCACCCCCACCTGCCCCTCACTACCACACCCTACGGCCAGATTCCCATCCCACAAAACTCTCGCGTACTTTACCTCCCCTAATTGCTCGGCAATGAGTTTGGGCCACTCGAGCCTACCTACTTTCCTCTCACCCCTCTCCCCCTCAAGCCTGACCACTATATGGATCACTTCCGCTTTTGCCACATCTTTTCCAGCACCCTCGTCTCCCGGCCCACTTGAGCTATCGTCCCCCACTTTCTTCCTCTTCCCCCCTTCTCCCCCACTCTCCTCCCCCCTACTCTCACCCGACCCCTTACCCTTGCCCTGGCTATCCCCATCACTGTCGTCCCTCTCCGTCTGCTTCTTCCTCTTCTTCCCCACCGTTTCCCACACCTCCTTCTCCATCTCTTCTTTCTCCCTCTCCTCCCCTCTTCTTTTTTCCTCCGTTCCAGACACTGGGCTCGCACCCGGTGACTCGCGTCCCTCCTGACGCATGCCCTCATTCCACTCGCTCCCATCTCGATTCACCCATAACCCTGGACAGTCTTGCACCGGCCGGGGCCATTCACGAGGACTCCACTCTCCCCGCTCTCCATAAGCTGCCTCGCTCGCCTTCCACCACCGCTCACTACCCCTCATGCCTTTCCAGGACGGTTTTCCACTCTCCCCGCTCTCCATAAGCTGCCTCGCTCGCCTTCCCTCCTTCTTGAGATCTTCAAATGAGATCTTTCCATATGTAGACAGTCGGCAAGGCATCTTGTTCTTGATCCTTGAGAATTGTTGAATATATATAGAACACAAATGTTCTAGAATGTTCTATTATGACATCATACTGTGACATCACAAATGTTCTAGAATGTTCTATTATGACATCATACTGTGACATCACAAATGTTCTAGAATGTTTGATTATGACATCATACTGTGACATCACAAATGTTCTAGAATGTAAGGCTGTCCCCGAAGCCTGTTTTTGGGATTCAAACTTCGTCAGGGTTCTTCGAACGGACGTTCAAACCTTCATTTTTAATAAAAAAAAGAAAAAAAAGAAAAGAAAATTTAGATTTTTTTTATTATTATTATTATATATCCTCAAACTAAATCCTCAATTTGAATAAAGTGATTCAAACTTCGTCAGGGTTTTTCGAACGGACGTTCAAACCTTCTCAATCCTCAATTTGAATAAAGTGATTAATCTGATTAAATTAGTCTTTTTTCTTTTATTATTTTGTTAGTGATGTAATCAAAAATAACACTTGGAACAAAAAAAACTATAATATACGATTGGTAAACACTCTGATTAACCAAAACACTTAAAAGAAAACTGGATGAATTATTATAATAATATGTTGTTGGCACTTTTTTATCGTTGCTATTGTAGATAACTGTGGCAATTCTAGAGTTAATACATGTAAAAAAATGTATTCATTGATAACCCAAAAAAAAAAACATCTACTTGAGGAGAGAATGTGTATATCTGTGTTTTAACTTTGTGTACACACTTACCGCCCATAATGGGAGTAGGTATATGCGTTACTCATAAATTGTTTCTGCTTGGGGAGAAGTCTTGGTTTTGGGGAGAGTAATACTTAGGGCAGGGGTGTCAAACTCATTTTCACAGAGGGCCACATCAGCATTATGGTTGCCCTCAAAGGGCCAAAGACCGTATAAATGTTAATGTAGTGTAAAATAAATGTAGCTACTCATTTACATATTGTTAAACATGTTGTTTCTGTATTTATTACTTATTCAAGTTATACATATTACATATGCATTTGCATAGATGTAAAAATATATGTTAGCTTATGTTATTTTAACAAATAATTTTAGTTGATCAGAACCCCATATTACTCCATGATCAAACCATTCAAGTAAATAACAAAGAAGAAGATCATCAAATACAAGCTATGACATTAAGTTTGTTCAAAACCTTTTTGTCACAGTCAAGAGGGGCAGAACTAACAACTGAGCTGCAAAGAACACGTGGGACAGATGTAGCAGATGTTACAAAAACAAATGACTGCACACAACCTTGCAGAGGCCATACATCCAACTAATGGAAGATAGTTTAATTAACTTTAATTAACAGATTGCAGAATGGGTACAGTACAGTACAGCTCAATACACACAATTGTTAAGGGGATGCAGACCAGAGAAAGACTTTCGTCTTGTTTACATCAGGGTCCCCCATTTTCAATTCATCAGGACATATATGACATACATGACATAGAGATAGACAGTACTGCTACATCTATACATTTATGACATACCAGATTTGGTGGCTGTACATAGGAGGTGGTTGGGGGGGGGGGGAGTTGGGTAGGAGGGGTGGGTGGGGAACACTGTACAACTGTACTTAACAAAACTGTACATTGGAATATTGACAAAACCATAATTGGTCATTTACTGTGCATTGGATGGGGTTGGGTTAGGACATTTACAGGGGCCAGTTTCTAATTGCAGTCTCCCGTAGGTGTTCTTTGAGAGTGGTTTTGAAAGTGGGTAGTGATTCACATTCCTTTACAGCTTTGGGTAGGGCGTTCCACATTGATGTGGCATAATTGCAAAACATGTTTAGTCCCTTGTTTGAGCCGAATCTGGGTTTAACATGATTTGTGGAGCTCCCTCTGGTGTTGTGATCGTGGTATTCACTGACCTTTGGGAAGTATTTTGACATGTACATGGGTACCTTGGTCGTGTAGTGTATCTTGTAGACCAGGCCCATTGCAAGTTGCTGTACTCTGTCGTCTACTCTAAGCCATCCTAGGTTGTCAAAGTGGGCAGGGGTGAGGTGGGTTCTAGGAGTAAGGTCAAGCAGTAGTCTGACCAGTTTGTTTTGAGATGTTTGTAATTTTGTTTTTAGCGCCTTTGAGGTGCTTTGGTACCATGAGGTGCAAGCATAGTCGTAGTACCCTTGAATGAGTGCTCCTGCCAGAGTCTTCAGGGTATTCTTGTTTACCAGAGAGGAGATCCGGTACAAGAATCGAGTTCGTTGGTTGACTTTTTTTATTACATTGGATGCCATTTTGTCACAGGAAAGATTAGCCTCTAGGATGGAACCCAGGTAGGTAATTCCATCTTTCCTTGTGACAATATTGTCACCCACTGTAACTGAGAAGCCGTCGGTCTTGCTGAGTTTGTTATTTTAACCGAAGAGAATGGACTCTGTTTTGCCCATGTGTAATGATAGTTTGTTATCAGCGAGCCATATGCAGATTTTGCCTAGTTCCGAGCTAAGGGTTTTTTCAACCTGTAACTTGTTCTTGTCATCATCAGGATACCACTGATGATGTGTGCAGTGATTTTGGTGACACTATACATGTATGACAGTGAAGTTATTGAATCTTTTTGTAGTGTCTCTTTTCGGTGTTGCACTTTTTAGACAGTCCCTGGCTGCGCACTTGCCTCAAGGCCGACTGCACATAGAGATCAATATTAAATGTACAGCTCCGAGGCCGGCTCGCCTCGTTTAGGTGAAAATAAGGTTGTAACTCATTGTCTACCTTACTACGATAGGAAAAAGGTGTCCTTTGTGTTAACATTTCGCTTGAGAATTATTGACTGCGGAAATTCGAATCTGTGAATATCTTTCTAACTTTACCTAAGTCTCCCGATTCCGATACAATAAAGCCAGTCTTCATCACAAATCATATTCTCAAAATAATCTGACGGGCAGATATTATTGCTGGCGGACCTATTTCGGCCTGCGGGCCACCTATTATCGACCATTGAACTAGGATATCTGTATAACGTGCGTTTAGACAACACTATATGGAACAGACCACACAGGCTGTTGACAGAACTGGCTATGGGGCGACAATCATGAGGCATGGTTTCTACCTCTAGCCTTTAATCGGCGTGGTTTATTATTTACATTTCACAACAGCAGCAGATCTCCTCTCTGTGAGAGGTAGGTGGGAAGACACAGAGGGGGAGTTGGCATCAGCTTATATACCCTCTACCTGGCGGTAACATTAACAGCTCCGCCTATAGCGCCCTCCAGTGGAAACAGTTATGCATATGTAGAAGGGTGGATTATCCCTGCTTGTGGGAGTAGTAGTACACAGACACTGGGTAGTAGGATACTATAGAATTGGACCTATATGTACCCCCGTCTTTGGCCCGGAACGTCGTTCTGGAGGGCTTGCAGCTGGAGTGGATGGGGCCCAGGATTTACTAACCTGGGGACTGGTACTCTGGTCTCCCTCGCCTTCCAAGGCGGTCAGCAGTAGCTCCCCACACACTTTCACTTCCCCCAGTACCTCCGACAGCCCTCCCACACCCAGTGACTGTCAGTTCAATAGTATTATTGGGCTTCCCTTTAAGCAGTACTCTTCCTTGACCACCTGTATAGATCCTTCAAATGCTATTCTGTGAATGGGGTGTAAGGGTTAAATGATTATGCAGTCACAATATTTACCCAGGGGTTAGAATAGCAAATAGAAGAAACAGACACGCAGACAATGCTCCCAATAACATCTACTTTATAGAAGCCTGGGCAGGTTATCAGTTACAGTTAACACTTTCCATTTATGCATACATGGCACCGGGTGCTCTCACTGTTAATGTAGGGGAAGCTATTCCCACCATAGGCACCGCGTGCTCAATACATTAATAACACCCAGCTTGTACTAGGGGAACCCAGGCATAAAGTAGAGAAACATTGGGAATTCAAATAACCAAATAACAAAATAACAAAAAATAAAACCAAGTAAATGTGGGCCCACGTTACCAAAATAAAACCTAACCTAAGCCGGCTTAAATTGTTTGGGGTACCCCTTAGACACTGGTTGTTAGCGTTCACTTGAATGGACGTTGCTGTTGATACACGAGGTACCGGTAGTACTTAGCCAAGATGGCAGACCCACTCTTATCACCACTCGTTCAGGTGACAAGATGGCGTCGGCGATCCCGCGAGCACAGCCAGCGGGCTGGGCGAACAGCATAGGCAGTGGTTAGCTGGAGGAGCGTGCTGTGATGGCGACCTCTGCTGGTGGGAAGAGGTGTCCTCTGTACCGTCTGGGAGACGTCCACTGCTGGCTGTTGCTTTCTTGCTGCTGTCGCGCGAGCTAATACTGTTGCTACCCTAAACACAGCTAAGCTTCGAGTCTGGATGCACCCTCCTGCTATATCGGTTGTACTACTAACGCAACGTGGCTGGCTATACCACCGGTCTTCAGCGCCGCGCGCCCGGTAGTCTACTGAAGTCAGACGGAGCCGTTAGCAGCATGCTAATACACCGCACACTTACTACTATCACCCGCTAACGATAGACGTTAGTCCCGTTAACTCTAGACGTTAGTCCTTTGGTTCTGTATCGCTTACTCACACACTATCGCTGGTACTTCTAGGATAACCCGTCAACTAGCAAGTACTTCTCATCACCCGTTGCTCGTTCCAACGAGGCTCTCCTCATAACTTCTCCAACGGGGCTATTCCAAAGCACACGCCCGCTGTGACTGCGACTGATCACGGTCAAGTCCACTGCCGAAGAGAGCTTCCTGGTACTCTCGCTCCCAGGTAACTCCCTCTTCCTCGTTGCTTTCCTCTCTCCACCGCTCCACCTGCCACCACTGCCACTCCGCCCCCTGCTGGCAACCTCCACTGATCCCACTCCAGGACCGCTCCAGAAAGGGAAAAAGGGCTTCAATGTTATTGTTAGTGATCCCATACTGAAGCCGGAGAACAGTAGCACCTCACCTCGTCATTAGACTGGTGTGGGATATTTGTAGATATCCTTTTTTTTTCCTTCATAATGTTTGGGATTTCAGCACCCAGTGTTAGATACTGAGAGCGCGGTCTAACTTGACTTAGATATCCTGATGAAGAATGTTCTCAGTCAACCGAGGTTTGGATAATAACAAGGTTTATTAACCAAACAGATAGAATACATAGAGAGAATGGCTGAGGGCTTCCCCCAGGTGATCAGCTGAAATGACCCAGGTGAGAAGACCCCGATAGATCTCGGGAGGAGACCTATATAGTTAACAAGGGGGGGGGTGTGGTCCCATTTGATAGGTCAGATGGGGGGGGGGGGGTACAGGTTTGGGGAGAGGGGAGGGGGATGTCTTATTCCACAGATAGGGGGGGGGCACAGGTAAGGGGGACACAGGGGAGGGGAATATATTTACATGAGGACATTATATTATACCACAATACTCACTTTTCTTTCTTATAATGTGGGTGAGATTAATGTATAATATACCAGGGTTGTTTGGAACAGGTAAAAGTGAATAGGTATGGTACAAGAATGGGACCGATGTAATCCATCGGTTATTAGATAATGAATAAAATAGAAAACAATTAAAATAATGAAAATTTTGGCCAATGTGATCTGTTGGTTGGCATAACAATTTAAAATAGAATTATTTACATATATGATTCATGACATGATCGACTGGACTGCGGTCTGTGTTATTTTGATATCAGAGATGTGGGAATAGATATCACCCTTTTCTTTTATTAATCGCTCAAAATACCTATATCAATGAGTGGTCCTCAACTCTGATATCAAACAATAATTAACATAATCATTAGAGGCTATAGCTGTGCACATATCTTGGCATACCTTCAGTCGTTCATGTCGTGACTCAGGGGAGCTAATGTCATGGTTGTACATACAGGCATCGTAATAAACCAATTAAATACATGCACTGTCTCTGTGTGGTCAGAGTGCACAGGGTGAAAACACAAAATTGTGTGCATAATTATTAGGAATAGGATTTACACATAAGCATTAACTTAGTGGCTAATGTGTACAAAAACATTTAAAACTGTTAATCTAGTGGTTTGTATAAAAAAACTGATATAAAAGGTGATTATGATAATCGTTATGCATTGTTCTAGTATTTTGCTGTGGTGTATACTATCAATGGTCAAAACAAACTTGGTGTCTTGGAATAAACCAACTGGTTCTGTCTTGTTAACAATACAATTTTGCAATGTGACTCTGTGATCATTCCTTATTGTTAGTATAAATAGGTTATTGCAATCTTATTGGTTGTATTTCATCATATTCTTAGTTCATAATTTTCTAGATACATATGAACTTTGTGAAACAGCTCTTGTTTGTGAATCTGACAGTTGCTGCGTCACTGTTGACCATCTGTTCTCTGCCAGGGATGTGTCCTTCTGTGGTGACCTGCTGTGTGTTGAACGTATCGTACATTCAGTTGATGTTTCTGTGAGCCTGTCGTGTGGCAGTAAGACAGTAAAAAGTAAATAAATACATAACAATTTGGACAATGTGTGTTCAGAAGTCTCTTGGTCCACAGGTTGACGATGCATTCGGGAACATTCACTGGTCGCCGTCCATTCCCTGTCAAGGGTCACCTGTAGCAGTGGGGCGGTCAACTATAGTGGCCTTGCAGACTCTTTTCCTGGAGCCTGCGCTGCTCTCCATCACCACCACACATCCGCCACTGTGCTCACGCTTGGCCCCCATCAGGCCCAGAGACATGGTGGTCAGGGCGTTCTTGAACGTGCTGTGTGGTGGTTGGTCCCCCCCGTTCCTCGTCATCACGGTACTAGAGGGGCGAGGGGGCGGGCGTTTTTGAATGTGTTGTGCTGGTTTCGCTGTCCTCTCCTCGTCATTGCGGTACCACTTGATGGAGGGCGAGGGCCCGCCGGTGTAGTGACTAGTCAGTAGGACGCTCTCTCTCACACGGATGGCAATCTTGTCATCGGGTCTGCCGCGGGCCGCCTGGGTGAGGCTGCATGTCGTCCTTTCTGTCTCTGCTCCCCTTCCTTTGGGGACGTCTGTGTTGTGTGGCTGGGTTGGATGGCGGCTCTCCCACGGTTGCTGTTGTCGTCCTGGTTGTGTCCGCAGCTCCTTGGCGGTGTCCCTGGTGGTCCTATGCTGTCGTGGGTCGCTCAGGTCACTGGGTTGTGTTCCTCTCTGCCTGGTCCTGCCGTGGTTCAGGTCACGCGTCGTCTCACTCCTTCTCACTTGTCGTGTCCTCTCACCAATATGATCTGAGGATGATAAAATTGCCTTAGAAAACCTCCTCACATAAATGATTCAACGCCTTTCTGCTAAAGAGGAAAATCATTTTGGGATTAATTCAATTCATTGTGTAATATCATCATGCATTTGATATCGTTTGGATCCGATCTTTGCATGGAATCAGAAACATTTCTTTTTTATCTTTATAATCTGTGATGTCAAATTGAAGTTGACCTTACCTCAGGCCGCGTACGATGGTGTGCTTCTTCAAGATACTTACCTCGCCATGACTTCTCGGTTGTTCTTCACGTCTCAGTGTGGCTCGTCATAATTTAGCATGGGGAAAACATAAATTCTAGGCAGCCAGTTAATTTTGCATGAAAAACAATCATTTGTTTTGTCATCTAACCCTAACTAACCTTATTGTCATGCACTCGTCCTAATAAAACTACCCTACACTGTGGCACTCAACCTTTGATGACTTGTTGCTCAGCTGATAGAGTTGTGCTCTTCCTGATGTTTTGTCGCGCAGAATCTGTGAGTCGCTTTGGATAAAAGTGTCAGCTAAATGATCAATGTATGTGTATACCTTGTACATTTAGATAATTGTGCTCCAATTTTGGTGGTTGATATTTTGCAGTCATGGAAAAGAAGAGATTTGTAAGGAGTTATTGGTTAAGCAGAGAATAGAAGGAGGAGATTGAAAGTAAAGTTGTTTTCATCATTAATCTTTCATCTCGGGCACTTCTACTTTGTCTGGTTTCATTCAGAAATTATATCTCTAATTCGTGTGCCTTCTTGAAAATAGATGATGAAAACACTGGTTAGTTATTTTGTTAGTATGGGAATTAGGTAGACTTTCATGACTGCAAATTCATCATTTGTCTCTGATTCATGTTGAATAAGTGGTTCTCTGTTGTTATCCATTGTTAGGTGAGTCCACCAAGCCTGTGGTCAGAGTGCAGGCATTTGCATTGCTTTGTCTCCCTCACGCCATACCCTGTGGGTTTCAAGTGCCCACTCTGAATAGCGTCTGTTACCGTTGGCGTTCCTGTAAAATAAATTTACATGTGGGTGTTTGGATGCAGATTTGTTTTAAATGTTCAATCGATTGTCTCTCATCTCCACACCATCTTTGGTTGAGTCTCGTGGTAACAAAGAGAAAATCTGCATCTAAAGCGATACTTCCTACTATACTAAGTATAGTGGAGATACTAAGTTGAGTCTCTATAGGTGTGGTCAGACTGGCTATTTGCATTGTCTTTCAACTCCACATCGTCCTCAGCTGGTTTGAGTGAGTGTTTAAACACTGCTTTGTAATTCAATTTAGAGTTAACTCAGTCTGCCTCTCCTGTAAATACAAAAGACATGTTAATTTCCCACTCCTCTAAGACCATCTGAGTGGGTTCTCCTTGATTGTCTGTGAGCTAAACAAAAACATCAGCTAGTTCTCATCCATCCCATCCTAGGATGTAATGATATAGTGTTATCAATCATATCGCATATGTACACAAGCACCATAAGAATGTGGAACCACACATTTTGAATCATGTTTAAAAATGTCTTACAATGGAAAGGGCTAGTTATCTTTCATTGGTTCTTTAGATAAACACATTAACTCAAGTGAATATAACTTACTTGTTAACCTAAACATCTTACTTTTAAACATAATCTATGTTGTTTGTGCCCAAGTTTTCAACATTAAAAGTTTATAAAGTCTAATCTAACGCTGTTTATGTGGACTACAATTCCTGTACTGCCATATACCGGAAACCGGAAGTGTTTGTTTAGCTCCCCGTATTGGTCAGTATGACCGGTACGCCCACAGATGCATTATAATTCTGAAACAGACATTGCAATTAGCTTTATGTGACTTATAACGTGTACAGTAATGAAAAACAATCACTCAAGCGATATGGGATAGCTATAATTCACTGCGAATGAGAAGATAGTTATGTCATGCAGCTACATTAGGATTTCATACTTACCGGAAAAAGCTGCCGTGTTCAAGTTGGATCCTCACAGTTCAGTTCAGTTATTGAATAACCATTTTATATTACCAGTCCTACTATTTACACATACAATTAAAACATATACTATGCGTGGATTTCATATACCCTCGGCCTCGGGCATATTAAACCTTACGTTCGCCCATGGATAGTTTCATATAAAATCATAACTTCATGGCGCACACCGTATGACGTCATTGCTCCAAGCGACGTTCATGCGTTCCCATTTGCCTCGGAAATAACGCTTTGCAATCCTGCAGTACTAGTTCCGCGAGCTCTCAATAGCCTGGAATTTACTTAAAACCAGCGTTTTGTAACCGAATGAACGTCACTTGTGCATAGTGAAACGTAAACAAATAGAAACGATAAATTATAATTTCCAACCGGACGTTACATGTCGCGCGAGTTGTATCCCAATGTTATTCCCATAACGTTAACTCGTCTCTCAATGCTCGGCGCGATATCACACACAAACGAGACTTTAAACAGACAAAACAACAATAATACATATAAGTTAACGTGTTTGTATATCTGATTGTATTGGATCGCTGTTCGTTTAGTCGACCAGCACTCTGCTGCGACAAGGCATTTATCCCTTGATATAACTATACATCGTTATTAAAGTCATAACGACCGAACCTGACTTCGAAATTTACCAGCGATATATTAGATGTGAATATACCGTTTAATCATACTCTCGGTCCCTTCAACCCGCGACTAATGTCTCGTTTTATGTACATTCACGTACTACCGAGACATCGCCGGTCACCTTCTCGCTATCTGTATGATTAATTGGTTAATTTAATCCGAATACATCGTTTTCAGGAATGGAAGAGATTGTGGGCTTAGTTTGAGGTTGAAACAATGAATATTATGACGTTACTCTGTTAAATCCAAAAGAATAATAGGTTCCAACAGAGTAGCGTTTTCCAAGGATATCACATCATAATAAGCTCACGTATCTTCTTTTGTTGCCTATATTTTAGTCTGCTTCAGCTAGACTTGGGTTAGCAATCCAACAACCTTTTATTGTGTGCCTTAGCTTTTGGTCGGCTCCAACTCGACCAGGAATAGCACTTCAACCTTTGTGCCTAAACTTTCGGGAATAGCACATATAACCCATCCTCTCAGAACCGCCTGATAAGGTGCACGCGTTGCCCTGGTAACGATTCTCAATACAGATCAGATATATTAATGCACATTATTCTTACTCAGCCATGATCTCAATATTTGACAACATTCTGTAATATTCACCTGGCACAGAGAAAAGCGGGAAGGTTTTAATTCCTTGCCATACATTTTTGGTCGACCATCTATTATACTCACTTTTCTCTGTATAGCTGAAACAATACAGCACGCCGGTAGGACGCAAGAAGGTCCGTCACAAGTTCGTAGACGCCAATTGTGGGATATTTGTAGATATCCTGATGAAGAATGTTCTCAGTCAACCGAGGTTTGGATAATAACAAGGTTTATTAACCAAACAGATAGAATACATAGAGAGAATGGCTGAGGGCTTCCCCCAGGTGATCAGCTGAAATTACCCAGGTGAGAAGACCCCGATAGATCTCGGGAGGAGACCTATATAGTTAACAAGGGGGGGGTGTGGTCCCATTTGATAGGTCAGATGGGGGGGGGGGGTACAGGTTTGGGGAGAGGGGAGGGGGATGTCTTATTCCACAGATAGGGGGGGGGCACAGGTAAGGGGGACACAGGGGAGGGGAATATATTTACATGAGGACATTATATTATACCACACTGGGCAAGCTATCCAAAGGAACACTGTTAATCACACGTTATACACACACAGGGAAAGTAACAGTTAGTTAGCACTTCTGAATACTTAGTAAAATATTCAGGCTGCTACACATAGTTAGACAGTTACTCAGTTACTAGCAATCATATACCTCTAACTTTAACACAGGCTATTTCCATATTATTAGGCTATTACTTTACATAAAATATCATGTCTAAATGAAATGCACAAAACAACAAATTTATGTATCATAACGTTACCCTGGTATAGATCTGTATGCATGTATTTATGTATTTTATTCATAACGTTATACATATTCGTTAACGTTAGATCGTGCATGGCTTTTACATTGAAAAATGTACTTGTCACATGGTTCCGTTCTCCATTCTTCACATCAAAAACGAAAAACGAACTATCAAAACGTACACGGACCAAAATCGGCCCATTATTTACTCCTTTTTTTCCATTTGATTCTGACACCAAAATACGAAAAACAGCTCCGTATTTCAGTTTCCCCCCGTTTTTTCGATTTTGGTTTCAAACGGAAATAGGAAAACACCTCGTATTTGAAACGAAAAACGAACTATCAAAACGTACACGGACCATGCAATCTTTTCAATCCTATTTCACCTCCCCCGTGTTAGCTCAGTTCCCGTAGTCTAGTGTGGTTATCATTCACGTTCGCCTAACACGCGAAGGCCAGCAGCGTATAGGTGTATCACAGAGATTGACAGCCAATGAAATTGGACCATTTCTCATGCTGTCCAAGGTGCTGAACTGCTCTCTCTTGCAGCCGTTTCCACCTGAATATTTATAGTCTACTCTAGTTAGTAGATAGAGGGGGGTATCATGCACCCCCCGGATATATCCTTCTAACCAGACTTTCTAGATTGAAAAAAAGGTGGAAAAAATTATAGGCTAACTATATGTTAACAAGTTGTCAGAGTGTCCCATGTATCATTTATATGCAAATTAAGGACGCGATAATAAAGAAATTGCTAAAAAATCAGTTTAATATATCTCAGCCAATATTGCAGATAACTGAACAAATGAGGTGTATAGAACCATGTTTCGAGGGTCAACGATCACAATAACACTATCCCTAGAGTGATCACATGTTTCTATGTAAGTAGCCTATGCAAATATCTGCCGTCAATACAAAATAATCACATTTTTACCAATTAGTTGAGTAGGAAAGCAGATACTATCATGCACCTCCTGGAAATATATTGTTAACCAGTGTTTCTAGATTGGAAAAAATATGTAGAAAATGATAGACTATGTAAAAAATCTGTCAGAGTGTCCCATGTATCATTTATATGCAAATTAATGATGCCATCATCAAAAAATGAATGTAGCTATTTCAGCCAATATTGCAAATAACTGAACAAGTAGGTTGTCTAGACCCATATTTTGAGGGTCAAAAATCATAATAAAACTATTCCCAGAATGATCACCTGTTTGTGGTGAGCTAGTATGCAAATTAGTGGCACCTTTACAAAGAATAAAGCATTTTTACCAATAAAGACACATCATATTGTAGATGACTGAACAAAAAAAGATGTGGACTCATGTTTTGAGGGTTAAATATAGTAATACAATTTCTGAAGTGGTCACATATATCTCTGGCATGCTTATATGGTAAATTGACTTGGAATGATTCACTTCAATGAGCAATGCAATGGACTTCCGGTTTCGCTCCACAGCACATGGCTGGCTGAAATTTCGGAGCTCAGCAACCGGACCACGTTATACCTGAATACGTTTTATTTTTTATACCATTTGTTTTTTCCAGAAGTTTGAATTATGTCTAAACACACGCAGAGCAAGCTGGGATCTCTGACCGAGTTGGATAGGGAGATCATCAGGGCGATATTCCGAGAAGAAACGGATGCTATCTTGGCTAGGCTAGGGGGCAGGGTAGATGCATTGCAGGTGGAGGTAGCTGAAATAAGCACTCAGGTAGCCGTGGCGGAGGAAGATATATCCGTGGTCGTACAGGTTGCTGAGTCCAACGTCGCGGGGATATTGAGCTTGGAGGACAGGCTGCGTGATTGTGAATTGAAGTCGGCAGACCTGGAGGACCGCGGAAGGAGATGCAATGTGAGAATTTATGGACTGCCTGATGAAATGGAGGATGACGACCCGATAAGGTACATTGAGGAAATGGTCCAAGTGGTTTCCAAAGCTAGCCCGACCTGAGATCGAGAGGGCACACAGGATTTATAGGCCCGCTACCAGTGCATGTGAGCGGATCGGAGCGTGAGCGGCGCGGGGCGCGGAGCGGCCGGTTTTGACGTGAGCGAGGAGTGGGTTTTAAAATGAGTCGGCGCGACGTCCGGAGCGAGAGTTCTCCTCCGCTCCAATCCACTCCAGGTCGCTCACAGTGGTTTAACACTGTTGATGTAATATACATGCAGTACAATGCCAAAGCAACAGATGGCGATGTACAAACATGAAGGCCATTTTCAACCAATGAGAAGGGTGAACCTGTGATATCCTGTTCAAGCTTCACTCCTCCTCCTTCACTCACTCCTGTTAGAAAAAGTATCGACGCCATTGTTGTTGACGTTAGCTTACATGCTAACGTTAATGGCAGCGACCATAGCATTGTGGCTCGGCTAGCCTATCATCGCTTAATAGAGCTAGTGAATGGATAAACAACGTTATTTAACATTGCAGAATGGCTACAATTACAATGCGGCTCAATACAAGCAATTGTTAAGGGGCCCAGGGGGTGTAGACTGTTGTAGTTTGAGCTAATTTACACCATGCTCAAAAAAAAAAAAAAAAACTGCCGAGCGATCTGGCGCGGGGAGCGGGGAGCGCTCGATTCAAGGTGAGCGGGGAGCGAGCGGAGAGCGACTTGGGGGCGGGGTCAACATGAGCGATTAGCGGAGTGGACCAAGCTTTAAAGAGCGAAGAGCGGATTTCTCGGCCGCGCCGATCCGCTCACGTCCCCTGCCCGCTACCCAGATGAATGGCGGACGTGCAAACCCCTGCACATTTATTTTCTGCTGCCTGAGATTCCAGATGAGGCAGCACATACTAAGGGAGGCCAGTCAGAAACCTCCGGTGGTAAATGGACGTACATTAAGATTTGCCGCTGACTTTAGCGACCATACGGCTAAACGACGGAGGGCGTTCGAGGAGCTATGGACCTAGCACGGGAGCGAGCCGTGGAGGTGTTTTTGCTGTTCCCAGCGATATTGAAGGTAAAGACGGGACAGGGAGAGGTATCATGCAACCGGCTGTTCAAATCATCATCCGAGGCGGAGGAATATATCCGAAGATGCAGCAAGGTCGCTCCGACGGAGCAGAGCGGACAGGCCGTGGTGGAGCAGGCCGTGGTGGAGCAGGCCGTGGTGGAGCAGGCGCCGAGCGACGGGCAGTGAGAGGCTGTGGCGGATACCTGAGGCGGGTGTCGTATATTATGCTATTTATGGCTCATAACTCATGTTGTGAACTGTCCCTTAGGCCAGTGTTTCTCAAAGTGCTGTTTCAGAGGCATGACAGGGGGGGCATTGAGATTTATTAAAAAAAAAATAAAAAAATTATTACAGAAAATGATCACTAAAGTGCTATCTGTTGCAGCTGCACAGTTCTCCATGAAAATACCATTTCTCAAAATCTGAAAATCATTATTTAATAAAACACAGAAAAGGATCACCAAGTTACTCTGGATAAAAAAAAACTTTACAGACAACATTGAGACAAAGCTTCCTGACACATCTCCATCCAAACTCTTGGAAGAACTCTTTGAAATCTCATCTGATACCACCTAGAGAGCTAGTTTCAGAGTGTGGTGCTGAGTACCAAGTATCTCATCTCATGGCCCGCCAAGTATCTCATGATGCAGCAGTTAAGGTGTTGATACCATTCAGCACCACATACAGTATCTGTGTGAAGCTGGCTTTTCATCCATGACAGCTCTGAAAACAAAATATAGGGCCAATTTGAAAGGTCACGATATAAATTTCAATACATTTAAACATGGCCCATTTCATGACTATTTTGTTGGGGCGAGGGGGGGGGGGGGCCCAAAATATTTTGGTATGGGTCAGAGACAGCTGTCCTCTGCAGTCATAAAAACCACTAGAGAGTAAAACCCTCGAGGCTCTACATCCTGCATAGAACCTGTGTTTATACTGATAAGAGAACAGATGGTTGTTTCTAGGTTAAGGAACTCAGTAATAATCATTAAGTCATTAGTTAGTAAAGACAATTGAATTGGTGTGCAAAATGAATGAATCATGTTTCTAGTCTTTAGAAACAGTCAAAGTGTAACAGTTGAAGACATCTGGTTCCACAAGAGTGCATAGTGTTTATAAATGGTTTGGAATGTTATCTCCTTGAGTAAATTTACATACAAGTGTTACAAGCAGCTGGAACAATGGACCTAAATACATCACATGCGCCTGTTAGATTGCTGTGGGTCTCTCCTGACACACAGAGATAGACAGCTGTAAGGAGGAGGAACTTGGGTGTACTATTTTCAGTAACTAAAGTATGTTTATATCCTAAATTTATTTGCAAATTAAATTGCAAATATTACTGTTATGTTGGATGATGCTGAACGGAATAAGATGAAACATGTTGTAGTTATGATAAAAGAGTCATTGAAGGTTTACAATCAAGCCTGGGCTGAGCCAAGTTGGACATACTTAAAACAAATACTAAGAAGAATTGTTAGAATAGATGATTGAGTAAGTTAAAAGAATAAGTATAACACTATAGAATTGGGCTTGATGGTAAAACACTGACTCTCATCTTAAACCTAAAGCTGTTTTGAGTCAAATGATATCTTTGTGTTCATTTGGTCATCCCTGATTTAGACATATACCTATTGAATGATAAAACAGAAGTAATAAGTATATTTTAGACTAATCAATTCTAATTCCCTGATTTGGAACAAAGGGGACGGTTGGCCAGAGAGCAACCCCCAATTTCAAATACTAAAATTAGAAGAGTTGTGATTGGTGGAAACCGTCTGCTTGACGTCACTTGGTGACTGACGGAGCAAGGAGAAAACTAAGACTCACTCCCTCAGAGACGCTCACTCAGACTCACCCAACCACGGAGACCACACGGAAGAGAAAACTCATCACCATGGCAACCGAGCCAAACAACAACAGCAGAGCTTCTGGCTGCACGAAACAAAGGGACAACTGAAATGAATGCATCAGAGAAACAGAACTTTACTAGCTAGAAGATCCAATGCTCCCTGTGAACATTCTCTTGATCTGGACTCTCTCAGTAGAAACTCATGCTGAATTTGCTGAAAGCCTAACCTTTTGATTAGTTATGTGTTGTTTTTGATGCAATAAAACGCATTGATGTTTGATTTGAGCTGCTATCAGACTGCCAGTTCATTCCACCGCCGTCCAAGGCCTGATTCTTCTCCTGTAACTGGTAATGCAGCAAGTAGAATATATTACACAACAACGGCAGAGTACTCATAATAGTATTATGACTATAGATCACAGGATAAAACTAGTTCAGTTACGAAACGGGCTTCACGCATGGCCTGCTAACATGCTAGCTATCCAGGCTAGCATCCCTATAGGAGCGACGATGATTCCACATGTGGTCGGCTAGCATACAAGCTAACCAAGCTACCGTCCCCACTACAAGAGTGCTTTTAGCACACCGGCTAGCTAGCCAGCCCAGCGTCTTTATATTCGATTTCGACCGCTGCTTGTGCATTCTTCAAGACGATAATACCTGACTTCTCCATACGGTACTGTCTCAATCACGAACATGATTACAGACTAATTGAATGTAATTCAGACGCCCTATACTCTTATCAGTTTTTTCATTATTATTTATCCCTTTTGTTACGATTGTTTATTATTTTTATTCAACTCTAACCGGGCGGGATGAAGATCACAGTCTTCACTCAAACAGACTAAATATGTTTATGGTAAGTCCATTCGAGGGGGTTATTCCCCCTTGCAAAGAACTGTATGCGCGTGGCAGGTCGAGGCTACCCTACTGCTGCGAACAATGTTGTGCATTTAACTCTCTTTCTTTGTGAGGTTTTTGTCCGTTGCTCACCTACTCGCTCTGTTCCTTTAAGCCTACTCGCTCTGTTCCTTTAGTTTTCTGTTAATCAATTGCATTCCCCTATTCACACGCTTCTTCCCGTAGACGCCGTTTGATTGGTGCTCCCCCAACCTCACGCTTGTCAATCTCATCCCGCAGCTGTCACAGCTTGTCAATTAAGCATTCCTCTGATTATATATACCCCGTTTCCCCATTAAAGTTTTGTTGGATCGTTTTGATATTTCATTAGCATTTGCCGTTCCTTCCTTGCCTGCTGTTTTTCCCTGTGCTTTGCCTCCAGGATATTCAAGAAGTATTCCGCTTGGACAACCAGTTCCCCGTGGCGACGCGCTCGCCCCTTTTGATCCTACTCTCTTTACGCACAGCGCCTGGGTGAGTTTTTATGACTGTCTTTGCTCCTATTCGTTTTTCGTGTGTTTAAAGACACTGAAGATATCCTGCTTTTTATCAGACTGTCACTCACCCAGTGTCAGCTTTTTTGGATTGTTCATTGGGATAATATTTGGCCTTAACATCGCTCTCTGTGTGTATTCACACCGAAGATATTATCACTTGGAATTGTATTGGGACTTCGCTCACTGTGTGTATTCACACCGAAGATATTGTCACTTGGATAATTATTGGGACTTCGCTCACAGTGTTTATTTGCACCGAAGATTCAATCACGTGGATTTGTGTTTGGGACGTTACTCACAGTGTGTATATACACCGAAGATTCAGTCACTTGGATTACTCTGTTTTTGGGACAAGTCACTTCTCCTGTCACCTGCTCTGTTCCCAACTGTACTCTGAGCTAACCCGCTCCCTCTCTCCCTCTCGGTCCCGTTTACCACCTCGGAGATCTGCCGAGAGAAATCTGCAGAGCGGCTCTGACGTCACCATCTGCTTCCCCAGACTAACCATCCCGGGAGAAGCTGCAGAGCAGCAACATTCATCTATGCTTGTATCCCAGTCTTTGTTTGTTCTCTACCAAGTTTATGCTGTTTATTTAGTGTAAATAAACAAGCCCTTGTTTTTGGCAACTCTGAATCAACTCTCTTGTGTCGTTGCGTTTGGGGTCGGTGTCAAACCATAACATTCTTATCACAGCAGAATACAAGACTGTCACCGACACTGCACCACCTCAACGTTGGCAGCACGGTAATGATCGGGGTTTATCTACACAATGGTGTTATTTCGACATGTGTTAAGAGTACGTCACTTTAATCAAGTTCAGTTCGGTCGAACTATGTTTCATGTGCCTTTTTTGTGTGAATAATCTTCTATGCACTGATTTCTTTATAAACATAGATTGATACTCTCTGTTGAGAGACGGGGGAGTCCCCCTAGTCCTAGTTTGTTACAATATACACTTCTGGTTAGAATGGTAAAGTTACATGATGTGGTCCTGGTTGCTGTGACCCGGGCAGATGTTTGAGGGGGGGGGGGGGGGGGGGGGGGGGTGGGACACACACAGGGTTTTTGGTTTTTTTATTTCTTTTTGCTCGTTCTATTGTATGTCTCCTCTCGCCCAACGGGTCCTTAGCGTGGGGCTGTATATATATTATGGTGCTATACTTCAGGGGAATCATGTTCAATCATATGCAACCTGGTTGGACTATGGCTAACTTAAACATTTTGATATGGAATTCAGGGGGGCTTAATATCCATCACAAACGCACAAGTGTACTGACATGGATGAAGAGACAGGAGGTTGATGTGGCTTTGCTGAGTGAAACACATCTGACAGTGCTAAACTTGCAAAAAAAAATTATCATAATATAGCTTCCTCCTCTTTTAGCACTAGATCCCGGGGGGTAGCCATAGTGGCTAAGCGGAAGCTGAATATTAAATTAATAGACGTGTGGTCGGATGCTGAAGGACGAATCACTATAGCGAAAATGGAATACACTAACAGGAAAATTGCTCTTATAGCTGCATACGCCCCTAATGTGTATGAGGCACAATTTTATACTGCACTCACTACAGAGATGCTGAAACTACCTGAGTACTCATTCATAGTGGGTGCTGATTTCAATGCCATGTGGGATCCATTGGTTGATAAATCCGGAGATGCAGTCACCCACGTGCAAAAGCAGGCTTCCGCGGCCCTACGTGGCTGGTCTAAAGACACCGGGGTTATGGATATGTGGCGGGTACTCAACCCAACCTCGCGAGACTACTCTTTCTTCTCCGCGAGACATAAGACTTTCTCCAGAATTGATTATGTCTTCTCCTCCCCTATATTATTCGAGAGTTTTGACGTTGAACTGAAGCCAATTGCACTGTCAGACCACAAATACATCCTCCTTAAGGGTTCACTCAGCAAATTGACGTCTCGTGCCCCTAGATGGTGCTTTAACTCAACACTGCTGAAGAACGATGAATTTAATCTACAATTTAAAGAGAAGCTCACTGAATTCATGCAGTTTAATGCTGGTTCGGTGCAAGACCCCAGAACTCTGTGGAATGCGGTCAAAGGATTTATTAGGAGTAATACCACTCTATTTGCTTCCAATCTCCGCAAGGGGCGTCTCTCCAAGTTGGTGGAATTGGAAGGGCAGCATAAAACATTGATGTCATCTATGCAGCGCAAATAATCTGGAACTCCAAATTAAAGTGGTGAAAAAGGAGATAAATTCCATTCTGAGACAACAGTCTGAATTTCAAATGCACAGAACAAGACAACACTACTACTTCCATGGCTCTAGACCTAGTCACTTACTGGCTATGAAAATACGGGCCAGCAATCAATTTGCGGATTTCCCGGCCATTAAGAACCAACAGGGGGAGATAACCACCGACCCCAAGAAAATCAATGACACATTTCGCTCATTTTATTCTAACCTATATGAGTCAGAAGTGGTCCTTGATCACGCCAAGCTGGAGGATTATCTTGATCATATTAACCTACCACAAATCTCAGAGGAGGACGCAAAGCGGTTAGCTGAACCTATCACACTGGAGGAACTCAGGGAAGCAATTGCGGACATGCAGCGGGGTAAGGCTCCAGGCTGGGACGGCATCCCACCGGAGCTCTACACTGCGTTTTGGGATATACTTGGTCCCTTATTACTCTCAATGATTTTACACTCAGTCGAGGAGGGCAATTTTTCCAGGGATGTCAATATGGCACTTATATCTGTTCTACTCAAGAAAGATAAGGACCCCACTGAATGTGGCAGCTACAGACCCTTAAGTCTCCTTTGAGCCGATCTCAAGCTATACGCATATGACATTTCTGGTTAACCTCGATCAGACCGGCTTTATAAGAGGCCGGCTGGTCACGGATAATATCAGACGTTTACTGCACGTGATTGATGCCAGTAAGGATGTCGCCACCCCTACGGCTGTAATGTCCTTAGACGCGATGAAGGCCTTTGACAGATTGGAGTGGTCATATCTATGGGCAGTACTTAGAAGGATGGGACTGGGTGAGGGTTTCATTCACATGATCAAAGTCCTCTACACAGGTCCCTCTGCCATGATTTTGACAGGGAAGCTCTGCTCACCACTATTCGCGGTCTCGCGCTCTTCTAGACAGGGGTGTCCTCTTAGCCCAGGACTCTTTGCTTTATCGCTCGAACCTTTAGCTCACTACATAAGACAATCCCGGGTTATATCCCCTGTGTCGATTAAGGGCACACATCACCATATCAGCTTATACGCGGATGATGTACTCCTATTTATGCAGAATCCAGCCACATCTCTGCCCTACCTCCTCCAAGTAATAGATGACTTCGGCAGCCTATCTGGATTTAAGATCAAAGATTCTTCCACTCAACGAGGCTGCGAAGGCAACCCTCCTTCCAGCAAATATTCTCATGGTAGAGCACTTTAAATGGCTGGGGATTGAAATATTCCCAACTGTCAACCAGACAGTAAAGTATAACTACTCCAGATTGGGTGACAGGATTACAAAGGACTTTGACAGGTGGTCCAAATTAAAGAACTCATTACAGGCCCGTGCCTCGATAATTAAGATGAATGTCTTACCTAGAATTAATTTGATCAGCTCCATGCTCCCGTTGTCCCCTCCTGTTAGTTACTGGCAAAAACTGCATTCTGCTGCATATAAATTCGTCTGGAATAACAAACGCCCACGCTTAAAGAGATCCACTGCACAGAGGAGTAAGCTCGACGGGGGTTTAGCATTTCCAGACTTTAAGTATTATTTCCAAGCTTACTCTCTAAGACCTCTTATCACTTGGTTTGACACTCAAGCGGCTGTTTCCTGGCGCCCATTGGAGGAGGAGATGGTGTCCCCACACAGACTTCAAGATATCGTGTATACCAACATCTCAATTAAACAATGCAAATTACGATTTGGACCTTTGATCACACATGTGATCCAGATTTGGCGTGACACCCAGAAAGCATGCACTAACCATCATAAGTGGCACACGTACTCACCGCTATTCAATGACAATTTGCTCCTCATTGGACAACGACCCATTAGATTCCCCAGATGGGAGGGGAAAGGTATCCATTTATTGAGGGATATGTTCAATGACTCCGGTATCCGGTCCTTTCAGGACCTATCCAACAAATTTGATCTCCCAGGTAACACCTTTTTCTTTTATTTACAAATGAGGGCAGCACTAAAGGCTCACGGAGTTCCATGGGACGCTCCACTAGAACGTCATCGGTTTCACAAATTCTTCTATGACAGAGAGACATCGAGAGGCTTCGTCTCTGACTTTTATCGGCACCTACTTAATTCCTCATACAAAAACCTACCTTTAGATACGATTTGGAGAAAGGATATCCCTGAGTTGGATATAGACTTTGACTGGGATGCGGTATGGGAGAATATTAGGCTATCATCATGCAACCCAGATCACCAACAGATTCATCTAAATTTTGTTCATAGGACTTATTTGACCCCCAGGCGATTGAACTTGATGGGTCTCAGGCCTGACTCTCGATGTACCTTGTGTCCAACCGGTGCCATTGGAACATACATGCATATGTATTGGGAATGCTCGCCTGTTGAGAGCTTTTGGGAAAATGTCACCACTCAGCTGTCAGAGATTTTCTCTCTAACTATACCGGCCTTGCCTTCAGTTTTATTGTTGAATGATGTTTCTCAACTGCCGACCTCTGCACAAGTGAAGAGACTCATTTTGGCTGGTCTGACGGCTGCCAAAAAGCTGATTGCCTCACGCTGGATACAACCAGATAAATTATGTCCGAAGGTATGGATTCTCACCTATCTTGATGTTATTTATTTGGAGATTTCCACTGCACGTATCATAGGTGTTAATGAGGCCATATCGCGGTATGGTGGGCAGTGGTGGAAAAGCTAAAAGAACGCATATGATTCTGGAAGATGAGCACTGAATAAGGTGTTATATGTTGTCTTACGTTGGGGTCCTGGGGCGAGAGGGGGGGGGGGGGGGAGGAGAACGAGCGAATATTCATGTGTGTTGATGGTTATGGTGTTTTTTTTGTATTTTTGTTTTATTTATAATTTTTCATTCAATGTTAATTCTATGTATATTTTTTGATCGTGGGCTCTGGCTGGGAGTGGCCGCGGTTCGGGGTCTCTGCGGGTCGGGGCGCTAAAGAGGCTTGGTGCTTTGGCTCGCGGGGGGGCTGGGCTGGGGGTCCTCCGGGATGGGGCCTGCGGTTGCCGGGCCTGGGGGTGGAGGGGATTCGGTAAGCAATTTTATAGTATATTTTTATTTTATTTTATTATACTTTTATTTGGTGACAACCTTATTGTCTAATCAGTGTTGTGTTAGTTTATGTCCTTGGATGTCTTTTATGTATTATTGTTATTATTGAGTTGTGTTGTTTCATGTCTGAAAAATGAAAATAAAAAAAATTTGGTCACAAAAAATGAGCAATGCAATAACATCGTGTAAAGATTTTTTGGAGCAGAGTGGGTTCAGCTGCTGATCAAAGCATTTTGGGAGACAGTTGGTGATACAGGACATCGTAAAAAAAACCACGAGGATAACAGTCCTGTTGTGTAAACAGGTCGCATGCTGTGAAAGTTGGGAACCAAACAGGAACACCAATTTGGTTAGACCAGTCTCTAGAGAACTATTTCAAAAGTATTAGTTTAAGTAACTGCCAAGCAGGCTGTTGGTACATCACTGTAAATGCCAATGTCTGTTATTATAGTTTAACTCAAATATAGACTGCTTAGTATTGAACTGTAGCGTTTAATATAGAATACATGAATGATTAGTTCCTGACAGGGAGTTTCACTACTCTTAGTGTGGGAAACTTTGCTGACTATATACTCAGGGTAACAGACAATAGAAAATGGTAATGTCCTCAGCACCAGAACAAAGACCAAAAGTCACACCTCAGCATGACCAGATTACAGCAGAGACAGCTGGTCTGACAGAGAGCAGACTAGCACAGACTTGCTCTGGAAATATATCTATAACAACTATATCACATTAATCTGACTTATTAGATAAAAAGGGATATTTGAATGTCATTAGAAGATAATGAAGATAATAGAACATGTTCTTCTACTTCTCTGTTAAAATGATTATATAAACAGTGTGGAAATCTCAATATAAATAAGGTTCAGTCTGGTAAATACAGGTTTTGTCATCTTATATAGAATGTCTGGTATTGAACTATAGGTAACGACTACATTGTTTTAGTTCTGGATATATAACTCATTACACTGAAGATAGACCTTAGAAATGTTTTATTATTCAAATGTTACACAAGAAATTACTCTGAGGGATCTTCCTCTCATGGAGGGAGGAATCAGCAGATGCCACAGGCAGCAGGACGTCAGGTGTGAAATTACATGACCATATTTGGAAAGACCGGCCCAGAGCAGAGACAATGCCTTGGATGTAACTTTTGATTGACCAGACAAGGCCAGACAGTGTGTGATGTCATATTGAGTATAAAACCCACATTTAAAATTAGAGGTTAGGTCAGGCACCCAGTCTGGCCTCCGCCGCCACATCTTGGGATATTGTGCTGTACGTGAGTAACCATGATTCTGAATGTTAACAACTGTTTTTGTTGTCTAGATTAATGTAAGGTCAATGCACTGGACCAGGTTTTTGTAATGGATAACCATGTAATGCACAGTATCTTCAAGTGACAAGCATGTGAATATGTGTGAGTACCATTCTGCTTTGAATGTTTAAAGTCTGTGAGGTGATTCTAATAGACCAGCGAATTGGAAACCATGTATTCATATTTGGTAATATGATTAATCCCTGTATGTCTAATCCTCTTCTCCTCTGGGCCTCAATAAATATGGGAAACAATTTAACTTGGTTGTGGAAGTAACTCATTTTTCCCCTGGCTAGTGGAGTCTTGGGGGGAAACCATTCTATCATTCTTCTCTCCATTCAGCAAACTGTGTATACTGTAGCTAACCTAATATGTTTAGAAAAATTATGACACTTATATACAAGAGTGCTGCTTTCAATGCCATTTCTTACATAGGTCTACATGCAGGGTGCGATCCACGGGGGGAGCTGGATGAGCCATGGCTCCCTTAGATCAGACATCAGCTCCCTTGAAAACATGATTTGTGAATCTTTGGGGGGTCTCTAAATTACTGAAAATAAATGCTACTTTTGCCATGCATTTCTAATTTTTCTGTAATTTTCTGTATCATCATCGTGTATAATAATAAACTTATGCTATTTTGGATGTATGATTAATGATTTGCGTGTAGTGGCTACTTACTGGGACATAATTCACGGCATTCTAGCCTTTTGTGGTGTTTACTACATCTCCCATGACCCTTAGCGGGGGATGACGTAGTTAAAGAGAGACAGACGAGTGAAAGTTGAATGGAAGTGTTGTTTGTGCACTACACTAGTGTTTTTGCATCGGAACACGACTCCGTCTACGCTATCATTACTGCATTCCTACATTTGTGACCCTTGGACGTATTTCGGAGATTATATCGAACATGTCAACTGAACAACAGAACGCAGATCGCAGAACTTTGAACGCAGTTTCACTCAAGCTGCACAGAGTGCCAACGCTTGGTTCGCGCGCAAGCCGAAGCCCAATTCGCTCTCAGGGATATTACCGCGGATGCCACCAAGTACTACTACGTGGTAGCAGCCCTTACGAATTCAACGGCAGCGAGAGTGGTGAGTTTGCTGGAAAACCCACCTACACATGACAAATATGTGACTATAAAAACACGCTCTGAGTTTTTTTTGTTTTTACCAACCCCCCCCCCCCCCCCCCCCCCCGGAGCTCCCCCGAAAATTGTGTTATGGTTCGCACACTGTCTACATGTATGTAATACGGTAAATACGTCCTCTGTTCAGCATCTTTGCCAATGACAACTCTATTTCCCTGGGTTAATTCAACCACCAAACAAACAAGGTAAGAAGTTACCTCAGCTACACACAAATGTGGATGTCAGTTTTTGCATGGAACTAGTAACAGGCGTGTGTGTGTGCGTGTGTGTGTGTGGTGGGGGTGCATGTGCGTGCATGCACAGATTGATGTACCCTCTTGCTGTGAGTGCATGTATGTACAGTATATGTTCTTGTGTGCATGCTCTCCAACCAACCAACCTACCTCTCTTCCTGCTCTCTAACCAACCAACCTACCTCTCTTCCTGCTCTCCAACCAACCAACCTCTCTAGCTAGCTCTCCAACCAACCAACCACCCTACCTCTCTTCCTGCTCTCCAACCAACCAACCACCCTACCTCTCTGCCTGCTCTCCAACCAACCAACCTCTCTTCCTGCTCTCCAACCAACCAACCTACCTCTATTCCTGCTCTCCAACCAACCAACCAACCAACCAACCTACCTCTCTTCCTGCTCTCCAACCAACCAACCTACCTACCTCAGACACTAGTATCGTTGAGGCGATAACATCAGAGCAAAGGAAACGTAAACCATCTGTAAACTTGCTCACAAACGAAAACAGCAACTGACCTCTCAGACCTCTCCTGCTCCTAATTGGATAATAATTTGTACGACTGCATAGGATGAATAAGATACACTTTATCCCACGGTCACAATTGTGACCGAACATAAAACACACTTTTTCACCAACTTTCCATAAATATTTTTTAAATTATAATGATTGGTTATTTCAAAGGGGTTCTAATGACACATGCTTTGGATATTTTCATGTGTGGACAGAGTGTCCTTTATTCATCTGGAGACATTCAGTCCTTTATTCATCTCTCTGGAGACATTCAGTCCTTTATTCATCTGGAGACATTCAGTCCTTTATTCATCTCTCTGGATACATTCAGTCCTTTATTCATCTGGAGGTGTCAGGTTACAGCGTGTAGAGGTGTCAGGATGTAGAGGTGTCAGGTTACAGGATGTAGAGGTTACATGATGTAGAGGTGTCAGGATGTAGAGGTGTCAGGATGTAGAGGTGTCAGGTCTCTTTTCATGCGTCACGCAAATTGAGACCATGTCCCGCATGATTGGTTGTCATCCGCGCTAACGTCCCCGCCCCCCCAGCCAATGTGAAGATCCTCTATGCGTCGCGTAACGTTACTAGTATCTGGCCGCGAGTGACACCGCATCCTATGACAACAACAAGTCCCAACGCTGTCGCGCGCGGCGGGTCCGTTTCAGAGCCAGTTGTCCTTCTGCGCAACTTGGGATAAACAGATCAGTTCCATGCGCTGCTGTAATCTCCGCTGCTCGGCACGAGAGAAGACCGCTCTCTTGGTCGAAATTTGAAAAGGGGAAAACAATCCCAAACGGTTTAGATTGAAAACGAATAATAACAATAAAAAAGATGCGAGTAGCCGTTTGGTAACCTAACCACCCCCGCACAAATCAGTGCAGGTGGAAGATAATCATATTCTTTATTATTGTGCCATTACTGTGTTAGGGATTTCCTTCCCTCGTAAGTCCTTGAATTGATATAGTATGGACCAGCTGACCAGAGATTCACAGGTGACAAAGTTCTATTTCTCAGACAGTCTTTATTTGTCGATCACAAGAACACAGAGAAGAAGCGCAGTCGCCCTCCACGGGTCTCCCTCTCTCACCAGCATCAGAATGAATACACATGACATGACATTATTTATATACCCTCTTGCTTGCACAAAGACAGAAGAGGGAGGGGTGCGTGTGTGTGTGTGCGCACGTGCGTGTGTGTGCGCACGTGCGTGTGTAAGTATGTGTGTGCGCTTGTGTGTGCCTGTATCCAACTGCCATATATGGCCTGGCCCGAGATGAATCCGACCATGCTCATCTGCCCCCTCCTGTGTGTGTGTGTGTGTGTATGTGTGTGTGTGTGTGTGTGTGTGGACATTGTAAGTGTGCGGTCACTGAAGATGTACATTTAAGGTATGAGGGTGCGGTCACCGGACTCTACAGCCTGCACATTCCAGAGTGGGGGAGACCATGCTTTGACCAGAGGAGCTTATATATAAGATATTAGCATTAATGAACTAAAATAACTATCAATTCCCTCTCTTGACATTAATTTAATTTATGTCAACACAACAGTTCATTAATGGATCTGTACCCGCCGATTATCATCCATTACACGCATCACACCCAAACCAGGAGGGATAAACAACGCCAAGAGAGGGGAGAGAGAGATAGAGGGAGGGGGGGGGAGCGGGAGAGAGAGAGAGAAGAAAGAGAGAGACACAGATCTGCAACTTTTCAGACAATACACTTAACCCATTTACCTTTCACCAATACACCCAATATAGTTCACACAACTATTTATCAATAACAGGAGACTCTAACCCCCTTTTGGCTTTAACCCGCTCAGGACTTTAACCTTTGATGGGAACTTTAACCCCCCCTCTAGGACTTTAACCTCTCAGGACTTTAACCTCCGGTGGGACCTTTAACCCGGGGACTTTAACCCCCCCCCCCCCTTTACGGTCCTATAGGCAAAAGTGTCTCTTCTCGTCTGCTGCCTCAGTGTCTCTGGACTGTCCTCTCCACCTCTCCTCAGCTGGACCACCGTCTCTTCAGCTCTGCCTCCTGCTGTTCCTCCCGTTCTCGTCGTCGATGATTTGCAGTGCCTGGCTGCGGTGCCTGGGCGGAGGGGATATGGGGCGGCGGTCTGGCCCTTGCGGCTTAGCTGCCTCCTCCTCCAGCCTGTCTCTGTTCATCTCCGCCTGTCCTTCGTCTCCTCCTGCCTGTCTCCTGGTCGAGGGTCGTCTGGTGGTCTCGTCACGGACTGCTGCATCTCACCCCTGATTCAGACGCACTGCAGACAGCTGGTAGTGAATGTCTGGATCTTCCGCACCGTCTTCTTCTCCATGTCTCCTTTCCTCCTTTCCTCCTTTCGATGTCAGGAGTTCTCGTTCCGTCCTTGGGTACAGCTGGCCCACATCAATTCTCACTGGAACCTCCAATTGTTAGGGATTTCCTTCCCTCGTAAGTCCTTGAATTGATATAGTATGGACCAGCTGACCAGAGATTCACAGGCAACAAAGTTCTATTTCTCAGACGGTCTTTATTTGTCGATCACAAGAACACAGAGAAGAAGCGCAGTCGCCCTCCACGGGGCTCCCTCTCTCACCAGCATCAGAATGAATACACATGACATGACATTATTTATATACCCTCTTGCTTGCACAAAGACAGAAGAGGGAGGGGTGCATGTGTGTGTGTGTGCGTGTGTGTGCGCACGTGCGTGTGTAAGTATGTGTGTGCGCTTGTGTGTTAGCCTGTATCCAACTGCCATATATGGCCTGGCCCGAGATGAATCCGACCATGCTCATCTGCCCCCTCCTGTGTGTGTGTGTGTGTGTGTGTGTATGTGTGTGTGTGTGTGTGTGTGTGTGGACATTGTAAGTGTGCGGTCACTGAAGATGTACATTTAAGGTATGAGGGTGCGGGGACCGGACTCTACAGCCTGCACATTCCAGAGTGGGGGAGACCATGCTTTGACCAGAGGAGCTTATATATAAGATATTAGCATTAATGAACTAAAATAACTATCAACTGCGGGGGGGTGTTCTTAGTCCAGGTTCTGTGGCAGAGTAGAGGAGGGGAGAGGCTAGAGCTGGGAGAGAGTTCAGCTTCCTGACAGCCTGGTGTATGAAGCTGTCTTTCAGTCTGCTGGTCCTGGCTCGGAGGCTCCTCATTCTCCTCCCGGAGGGCAGGAGAGTGAAAAAGCGTTGTGAGGGTGGTCATTATTATACATAGTCTGGGTGGTCATTATGTGTGTGTGTGTGTGTGTGTGTGTGTGTGTGTGTGTGTGTGTGTGTGTGTGTGTGTGTGTGTGTGTGTGTGTGTGTGTGTGTGTGTGTGTGTGTGTGTGTGTGTGTGTGTGTGTGTGTGTGTGTGTGTGTGTGTGTGTGTGTGTGTGTGTGTGTGTGTGCGTGCGTGCGTGCGTGTGTGTGTGTGTGTGCGTGCGTGTGTGTGCATGTGTGTGATAAGACTGGGGGTCCAGACCTAATCATAGGTGATTGTAAGTCTGGGTGGTCATTTTATTTATTATTTATTTATTTATTTTGAGTACTTAACACCCATTAGAGACAAAAGGAAAATAAAATAAATGAATAAGGGCAAAACATATTAGGCTTGTGGTCATTTGAATAAGGACAGTGGCGGATGAGCCTTGATTGAGGGGACAGGGACAGTCCACCAAAAAAAAGGAGGGGGGGGGGGGGGCTGCGCTGAGGGGGGGGGGGCGTCCCACATTGTCCCTCACAAACATACCATTTGTCCCACATTTGGTTTATTGGGATCTGGTCACCCTAGTTACAGGATGTAGAGGTGTCAGGTTACATGATGTAGAGGTGTCAGGTTACATGATGTAGAGGTTACAGGATGTAGAGGTGTCAGGTTACAGGATGTAGAGGTGTCAGGTTACAGGATGTAGAGGTGTCAGGTTACAGGATGTAGAGGTGTCAGGTTACATGATGTAGAGGTTACAGGATGTAGAGGTGTCAGGTTACAGGATGTAGAGGTGTCAGGTTACAGGATGTAGAGGTGTCAGGTTACAGGATGTAGAGGTGTCAGGTTACAGGGTCTAAGGTTCAGTAGGTACAAACCAGAGGTGAGTCCAGGGTCTAGGAGGTTCAGTACAGACCAGAAGTGAGTCCAGGGTCTGAGGTTCAGTACAGACCAGAGGTGAGTCCAGGGTCTAGGAGGTACAGTACAGACCAGAGGTGAGTCCAGGGTCTAGGAGGTACAGTACAGACCAGAGGTGAGTCCAGGGTCTAGGAGGTTCAGTACATACCAGAGGTGAGTCCAGGGTCTAGGAGGTTCAGTACAGACCAGAGGTGAGTCCAGGGTCTAGGAGGTTCAGTACATACCAGAGGTGAGTCCAGGGTCTAGGAGGTTCAGTACAGACCAGAGGTGAGTCCAGGGTCTAGGAGGTTCAGTACAGACCATGTAAAAACTGACATCCACATTTGTGTGTAGCTGAGATAACTTCTTTTTTTAAACTAACATTTTTATTTAACATTTATAGACATACAACACAACATTTACAGTGACATCCATAACATAACAACATACAGATATGGGTCCCTTGGCCCAGCCTCTCAGATCCCCCTGAGAGAAACCCCTCCCTCGCGCCCTCCTCCCCGAGAGATAGAACACCCCCATATCCTGGTCCACCATGCACGGAGCCGAGCACCCAGAGCCCCCACCCGCCCCCGCCCGACCGCCAGGCCCCCGGTCCACGAGAGCCCCAAGCCCAGGTCCGCAGAAGGCCCAAGCACCACGCCTCAATGGCCCCCCGACCCCCCGCGACCCCAAGCCCGGTGCCCCCCGGCCCGGAGACCAGACCGCCCGGCCACGGCGGCCGAGGACCCCAGGAAACCCCGCCCCCCCACACCAATCCCACAACACGCAAGGCCCCCCCTCCCCCGGGTCGAACCGCCGGAACGATGGCCCCTTCCCCCGACCCCACTGAACCCACTGTACCTCCCATGTCACCGACATCCCCGCATACATTTATGAAATTAAAACTAACAACACAATAAGAAAAAATAAAATGGATATAAATGGTTATATGGTTCACACTCTTTCCCCGGTTGGCGGTTTGGAGGGGGATCAGCCCTCCCACTGGAGAAGCCCCTCCCCCCAGAGACGAAGATACCCCCCGAAGGAGGCTCTCCAAGCCTCTCTTCATGTCCAACATTTTGAATTCTTGTCCTTCATATTTGTCCATGTGCACATTTAAAGCAACTGCTATTCTAACATAACTGATAATGTATGATAATGATAATAATATAAAAAAAGACTAAAGACAATTGGCACTTCCCAGGTAATTCCTTTTAACCCTGTTTGACCCCTGTTGGCGGGTTGGAGGGGTAAGGCTCTCCTGGAGAGGGCCCCTCCTATAATGGGATGGAGATGTCCCCTGTGGTGGTTCTCCAATGTCTCTATTATTGTCCAACATTTTATTTGAATTTTTATCTTTCATATGATAGTACATTTCCAGAGCTCCCGATCAGGTCTCTGAATGTGATTCCCCATGTTCCCCGTCCTCTTAGCTGTGTGTCCTGTGTGTTAGTGTCTATAGTTTAGTACGTATTATTTGTATTATATGTCCCGAGTCAAGTCTCCATTTCCCCAACTAATGTGTTCACCTTGTCTGTATTCCCAGTGGTCTGTGTGTTGTCTGCAGTATGTCTTGAATCATTGCCTCCATTCACTATCTAATTATATGCATATGTGGTATTGAATCTTGGTCGGTGTGTATGACCTCAGTGCTCAAGTCCTGCTTGGTGTGTGAGACTTCGTTATTCGAGTTCTGGCTGGTCCGGTTGATCTCGGTGCTCGGGTCCCGGTTGGTGTGTGTGGCCTCCGTGTTCGCATCTTGGCCGGCCCGGGCGACCTTCGCGCCTGCATCTCGTGTGCGGATGGTCCGGCCGACCTCGGTGCCCAAGTCCCGGTTGGTCCGTTTGTATCCAGCGTCTCCCTGTCCCTCTCCCGGGGGCCGTCTGTTTCGCTTCTCCCGAACCAGCCTCCATGCTCCTCCGAACACCCCACCCTGCATCGAGTCCAGTCCGCGTGTTGGCCATGTTAGCTTGTAGCTCCCTCGCCCACCAGGCCTTGCTGCGGCCCCACGTCCCGTTAGCTTGTATCCCTTGCTGCTTCATTTTCACCGTGATAACTTCCATGTTAGCTTGCAGCTCCTTCTCCGGCCAGGCCTCGCTGCGGTCCAACGCCACGTTAGCTTGTATTCCCCGTCCCTTCTCCAACTCCTCCCCGAGTCCATCGCTGTTGCCCTGGATGTTCCGCGTGTTAGCTTGGATATCCATTGTGTTAGCCTGTTTGCTAGCTTGTAGCTCCTGGTTAGCTACTGCGCTAGCCTGTTGGCTAGCCAACGTGCTCTGCATTTCAGCTTGGATGCCGGCCCTTAATCCATCAATGCTGTCTTGAATATTCTGCGTGCTCGCCTGGTTAGCCATTGCGCTAACTTGTATGTTCCTCGTGTTAGCCTGTGCGCTAGCTTGTATGCTATCCCACATAGCTTGGATAGCTTTTGCGTTAGCTTGCACACTAGCTTGTAGCTCTTGGTTAGCCTTAGCTTGTAGCTCCTGGCCAGCCAGTATGATCGCTTGTATCCTCGCTACCCAGGCGGGCTCCATGGGGTCTCCGTCCCTGCCTACCTGCGTCACGCAATTTCTTCCGTCATTCCGTCATTTAACACAGAAATACGCAATTTTAGAGTAATTAGAGATGAATACTGAAGAACTCGAATCATTAGAGGTTCTCAAAGTGAGGTCCATGTCCATGAGAGGGATCTGGGCAGTTCCCATAGAAAATTCAAAGTTAACAGGACCAAATCATCAGTTTCTTATTTATTTAACCTTTATTTTGCCAGATAAAACATTGATCTGGTCCAAGAGGCCCCAACAGGAGTACAAATATACATATATACACATATATATACATATATATATATAATATATATACATATACTGTACATACATACACACATATACACCAATAACAAAATAAAAACAGTTAAGAATCATACACATAAGCAAATAAACAAACAAACAAACATTATGCACAGCCTATGTACAAAAGAAATAAACAGTTCATCTCTAGTCTTTACAGTTTCCTTCAATTGCATAAACACTCAAATCAAAAGTATTACACAATTATCAAAACCTTACACTCAAGGAGCAAAACGTAGGCCCAGATTTGCACCCCTATAAGCACAATGTCAGCCTCACACTTTTTGCAAAACAATACACACAGTGATTTGCAAAACACTAAACACACTTCCATTACATTAGACACAGAATGTCAAATTACCACACATATGAGCCAATTGGTTAAACACAGCCATCAGATGCACAAACACACCATTGCTTAATTGTAGATACACCAATCAGGTTTAAGCACTATAAAAATGCAGCAGGTGAGTTCACCTGTCTTCAACCAAAATGGAAAGAGAGTGAAGTACTGTACACAGAGAACGTGAAAATATACAATACATTCACCAAACACTACACAAGACAACCAATGATGCAGACTGATGAAAATATACATTTTCTCCCATTTTCCCAAATCAGTCAACATGTCAACATGGAGAATCACAACAAAAAATTATCTTGCCAGATCCATAGGCAAAGAGATAATGTCTAGTATTTTCTGTACTCTATTTACATTTTTTCAATATTGTTTTTGTTTTACTGTAATTTTAACCTGTACTGGATACAGTATTTTATGTTTGTCTGATATTTGCTGAGCTTACAGTGTTATGCACATAGTAGCATGAAAACTGGGACATGTTTTGTTGTGATTCTCCATGTTGAAATGTTGACTGATTTGGTTATATGGAGAGAACATTTATATTTTCATCAGTCTGCATCATTGATTTGGGTATATGTAGATAAATAAATTATATTTTCATCAGTCTACTCTACAGCATTGGTCTTGTGTAGTGTTTGGTGAATTTATTGTATATTTGCACATTCTCTGCGTACTTCACTTACAGTACTCTAATCACTGAGAAGTAGAATTGCTAAATGTGTTTTAGGTTAAGCACAGCAGTGTGTGTAACTGGTTCAAACAGAATTGAGTCATATGAAACGTGTGTTTCATATGGAACAAAATGTAGTTTTTATAAATTAGTGTATGGTTTTGACAAGTGTTTAATTTAGCAAAGGATCTGAGGTGTTCTGATAATTGTGTGTGTGGTTGTGCTAATTTGAAACACCGGGCCCCGTTTTCAAAATCATGCTTAAGCAATCGAAAAAAAACTATTGTGTGTTTCATTATAATTATGTTTCAGTCTTCTCATAAAAAAAATATTCGATTTTTGGGTCTTTTCCTGCCTTTGGTCCGCTTTGCATTCACATCTCAAATGAACCGTAGCAGGGTTCACTTGCAAGAGTGAATGAGCTTTCACACCACCCCAAACCAACCGGACTATCCGAGGAAATGAACCAGGGTTCGATTAAAGCTTATTATAGTTTATCACAGTATCATGAGCATGTCTTCGTCAGTGGACACTGGACATGGGTATGGATGGCTCCAGGTGCACATCTTCAAGTCCACAAATCGGTGAATGAAAGAATGATAGGATCAAATGAAAACTACTTACTAAAAATGGATTAAAAGTACTAAAAACCAACAAAAAATACCAAACACTAACAAACATTCAGCACAGACAATGGGGATGCTGACATAAAAAAAAAAAAAAAAAAGTAAGGGCTAGGAGAAAAACATCCGGGGCTAAAGCCCCGGAAGCCCAGGGCTAACGACGCCACTGATGTAGACCTACGTAAGAAATGGCATTGAAAGCAGCACTCTTGTATATAAGCATGCCAGAGATATATGACCACTTCAGAAATTGTATTACTATCTTTAACCCTCAAAACATGAGTCCTTATTCTCTTACTGGACCGAAGGATTAGTTCCAAATTAAAATTCTTTTTGACAAAAGGACAAAAGGTCATGCTTACATAAAACATTAATAGAAATCAACTATTTCAATTTCAATTTCTAGCCTAGATGAACAAACACAAGCAAGGATAACTCCTGACACTGCTGTTTCCATTCTGGTTTGGTCTGTATTTCAAAAATACAAATACAAAAATCTTCATTTGACTCAACAAGCACCACAGTAAAGCTGCAATGGTGACTAATGCTAATGTTCATAAACTCTGTGCCTGATAAGTCATGGAGCATTATTATTTCTGTGAGGCCAGAAAAATGATGATGCTTTATTGTTGTTTCAATAGTGTTTGCTCCTTGCCTGTGTGTGTTGATACAGGCCAGCAGATGGCGCCCAACATCTTGGTCTCCAATGTAAACTCTGAACATTTGAAAATCCCTGCATGTCAGAATAATTAGTTTAAAAGGGAGACACAGCCTATATCTCTTGTTATAACCAGGATTCTGTCTTATGTAGTATTTTTCTATGATCCTCTGTAGAGTAACATCATTGGATGGATACTTACAAGACTTGAGTTAAGTGCAGTAACCCTGTCAGGTGTACAATCACACTGTCACAATGGTTACTGACCATTGGAAGCTATAGAATACTATAATTGGAATGTATTGTTATCATACAGCACAGGTACAGTACAATGAAAAGGCATCCAACCAGAATGCAAATGTGACAGTAAAGTGCAATAGTAATATTATATACAATGTACTGTACAGGTTATTAAACTGGGTATATATATATATATATATATATTAGTACTACTGAGTATTATTGCTAATCAGATGTACAGTATGTACAGAGTTGTAATATTAATATGTACAGTGATACAGGTACTTTATAAAGACACTAGGTAGTAGTAAGTCATACAGACCAACAGCGTAACCAGTAAGAGTAGGTAAGTGAGTATGTACAGACAGATGTAGATAGATATAAATGGTAAGAATAAATAATGTATATATATATACTGTATTATTGTACATGCTATAATACAGTTATAGAGTTATATGCAGGTGTATAAGTAGGTATATAGCAGGATTACATGCAGGTATATTCAGACAGATATGAATATAGTATATATGCGGTAAATATATACATTTATATATACAGTATATACAGCACTATTGTACATACTATCATACATACAGAGTAGGGATGCTCGATATTGGCTTTTTTACCGATACCGATATTCCGATATTGTCCAACTCTTAATTTCCGATACCGATATCAACCGATATCAACCGATACCGATATATGCAGGGTTTCCCATCCCAAAAAACGGAATAATTTCAGGTAACTAATAATTTCACTGGATATATATATAACACATATTGTTATTGTTTTTAATTTTTTTTAAACCGATACCGATATTTTCCGATATCACATTTTACTGCCGATATCGGCCGATAATATCGGTCGGCCGATAATATCGGACATCCCTAATACAGAGTTATATCAGGGACATGCACAGGACTTTAGAGGGGCAGGTGCTCAAAGGCTGAAAAGGGCACTATACCTGTGTGTGTTAGAACCGAGCGCGTGAAGCGCGCAAGCCCGATTTTTGGGGGCCCTTTTTTGGCGGGGGGGCCCCCTTTTTATGCTTTTTGGGGGTTTTGGTGATCAAATATTGAATATTGAACTATAATAATCAGTGCAGGAGCTCACTTATCCTTGAAAGACACTTTTATCACTGACTTAAAAGGCCCATACATCTCCATAAATGTTCAGGGGGGAGGGAATAAGTGCTTACCCTACAGACCCCAAGAAGTGCTGTATATTCTGTATTGTTTAATATAAATGCCTTTTTTATTCCAATCCCGATTTGTATTTGAGATTCCCAAATCCCATCGGACTTGACTTCTTTGTGTCCCTCAGTGAGTGTAATACCAGCATTCAACTGTATGGGCCACAGCGGTTTCTATCATCATCATCATCACCACCCACGCTATGCATAGGTCCGCGGAGAGGCACGCTGAGGAGGCCGTGCAAACTGCAATGGAATACGGGGCATCTCTCTCTCTTTACCTAATATTTTGATTCTATCCTGACATTTTTCAGTTGGAAGGGCAATCTATATGCACAACAGTAAACGTTTAAACGTTAAATGGCACTTTTTTATGAGGCTCAAAAGGGCAGGTGCTCGAGCACCCTTTGGGCTCTATGTGTGCACGTGCCTGGGTAGACTATAGTATGAGGTAGGTGGTTATGATTATCATGATTTTAGACAGTGAAAGCAGTAGGTAGGTATAAGCAACAGAGTTCAACGTTTGTACAGTATGGGTAACAGAGCCTAGGGTATAGGCAATGGCTTTCAGAGTGTATATGGGGTTTTTTGTCATCATGGTACAGAGTTCAGGGAGATGACAGCTGAGGGAAAGAAGCTGTTCCTGAGTCTGCTTGTCTTGGAGCTGAGGTTCCTGTAGCGCCTCCGGGAGGGAAGGAGGGCAAACAGTCTATGATTGGGATGAGAAGTGTCCTCAACAATGCTGCGTGCCTTCCTCAGACACTGTTTGTGATGAATAGACTCAATTGCAGGGAATGATGTACCTGTTATGTGTTGGGCGGTTTTTACCACCCTCTGCAGTGCTTTCCAGTCTGAGGCAGTGCAGTTGCCGTACCAGGTGAGTATGTTTTCTATGGCACACTGGTAAAAGTTCACCAGAATCTGAGGAGACATACTGTGATATACTGTAGATCCTTGGTTTTTTTGGTGTTGAGGGCCAGGTTGTTCTCGGCGCACCATGCTACCAGGTGTTGTTGGACCTCCTCCCTGTAGGCCGACTCATCATTGTTTTTGATGAGGCCCACCACCGTTGTGTCATCTGCAAACTTAATAATGGTGACTGTTGGTGCCATCGTGGGTGAAGAGGGAGTAGAGAAGGGGGCTCAGCATGCAGGCTTGCGGGATGCCAGTGTTCAGGGTGAGGGTGAAGGAGGTGAGATTGTCTATCCTAAAAAACTGGGGTCTGTTAGTTAGGAAGTATCCAGTTGCAGACAGATGTGCTGGACAACCATTCAGTGAAGACACAAAATCATTAATATAAATAGTAAAAAGGCCAGGACCTAGATTTGAACCCTGTGGCACACCTTCGTTTTTTTATATATATTTTTTTTGTATCTCTCTTTCTCCGATTTTTCTCTGTTTTCTCCCCGTCCCAATTTAGTCATTGTGCCAATTCCCCCCCTCCCCTACCTGGTTGTTGTGCGCATGTTCTCCTACTGGTCGGTACAAGGGAACCCTGAAGTATCCGCACGCTTCCTCCGACACGTGCGGCGACAGCCAGTGGCTCTCTTCTCACCTGGCAGCGAGGGCTCTCATTGGTGAAGTGTAACGCGTGGGAGGTCACGCTGCCTTCCTCAAGTCCTGCCTCCGCTGAGCAATCGCCCAGACCTGACCTGTAGGCGTCGCTGTCCACAACGCCAGTTTCCCACCCACGGCTTCCCTCCCCCTAACCCAGCCAAATGAGTTAGTATAGCGATCAGTCCAAGCCAAGGCAATGCTGACTCCGGGAGTCGAGACCGCAGCCTCTTGCATTGGTGACGAGCGCAATCTTTCGAAAGAGAAGTCGGTTCACTCTGCCACCATCTTGATAATGGGGACCAACAAGACCTGACTCCTACTGTACCTCTTTGAATGGGGAGTCATCAGTAGCTAAGAATCTGTCATACATATCATTGTTTAATATGTATGTTGTCACTGATAAAAAAAACAGAATGGTTAATTCATGTGCACCATACAGTGGTTTCTGCACCATGGCAACCACTTACTGCACAATCTGAATATAATTTATTTCTGAATATTATTGTTTGTTTTGTAGCAAGTACTTTTTGTGTTATGGGATTTCCCATTCAAAACTACCACAGTGCTCCATTTCCTGATTCTATAGACTGTCTCTGGCATTACATTTGGTGAACAACACATTAGTACTTGTTTAGGACTCAAAACCCAAAGTTTCAGACCTTTGACCGTTGATAATGGTGTTGGTGCCATTGTGGGTGAAGAGGAGTAGAGAAGAGGGCTCAGCATGCAGCCTTGCGGGACGCCGGTGTTCAGGGTGAGGGTGGAGGAGGTGAGATTGTCTATCCTAAAAAACTGGGGTCTGTTAGTTAGGAAGTATCCAGTTGCAGACAGAGGGGTAAATGTCGAGGTCCTTGGTTTCTACAAGGTCACCAAGTTTGGAGATGAGTTTGGAGGGGATGATGGTGTTGAATGTTGAGCTGAAGTCGATGAACAGCATTCATTTTAAAGCGTTTTAAAGCACACTGGGACAACTGCCTGGACTTGTGGCAGGTTGAAGATGTCAGTTAAGACCTCAGTCAGCTTCTCTGGTTCAGTTCCTGAGCACATGGCCGGGGATGCCATCAGGGCCAGCCTTCTTATGTGCATTAGTCCTGCTCAGTGTGGTACACACGTTGGTGGGGGAGAGAGTGAGGGGTTAGAGGTTAGCAGGGAGAGCAGCCTTGGTGGGCGCCTTCTGGTTGTTCCTGTCAAAGCGAGCATAAAAGTTATTGAGCTCATCAGGGAGGGAGGGGTCAGTGTTTGGGGGAGAGTTGTTGGTGGGTTTATAGTCTGTGATGGCCTGGATGCCCTGCTACATGTGTCGGGGGCCGGTGTTGTTCAATCAAGTGCTCAATTCAGGTTAGCCCTGGCTGAACAGTAAGCCTGCGTGTCACCAGATCTAAAAGCAATTTCACATGCTTTTAGCAGTATACGAACCTCTCTGTTCATCCATGGCTTCTGATTGGGGAATGTAGTAATCTGCCTCTTAAGCTCGATGGGCCCGGTACCGGGCCGGGATTTATTTCACTTAACAAATAGATAGATACAGTCTGTATTAAGTGATGTTGTGTTTCTTTTTTTTTTTTTTTACTTTTTCTCCCATTTTCTATATTTTCTCCCATCCCAATTTCGTATCATCCAATTCAACCCTCCCCTGTCACGAACGCTGTTTCTTGCCTCCCACAAGCCGGCTGCAATGTGGACTAAGTCATACATAGCACAAGTCCCCTCCGGTACTTGAGGTAACAGCAGTCTCATCTTTTCACCTGCGCAGCTCGATCTCTCAGTGGCGAGGAGTAACGCGTGGGAGGCTCACGCTGCCCCCAACACTTTCTGATTCTACTGCGCAGGCCCACCAACCGACCTGTAGGAGTCGCTGTCCACAACGCCCGATCCCCACCCATCAGTTTCCCACCCCCTAATACGGCCAATGTGTATTAGTATGAACGACCAGCTAAACTGAAAGCAATGTGGAGCGCTGGGCTCGAACAGGCAAGCCCAGCGTCTCCGTCATTCGTGGCGAGCGCCTTGCCCACTACGCCACGTAGCCGCCCGTGATGTTGTGTTTCTTTTTCAAATGTAGCCAAGAGTAGACCCTAACCCTATCAAAACAGCAGTCAAAGTGTATTTTCAGCACTACGTTTTTTTTGCAATGATTTTAAGTGATATTAGCGAAATAGGAGCTTATAAAAATATCTGCGCATTGCGTCGGAAACCGGATGATTTAGACGTGAGGACATGATGCCGTCATTAAATCATTGTAGTCCTAAGAAAAAGACCCAGGGCTTTCAATGGAGGTAGACATTTCATAAAACTACACTACCCAGCTCACACCAGCCGCAGACTGGTGGCAATGGATGTTTTGATAACCATTGATACTGATACCAAGAACAAATGTAAATATAAGAATAGAAATGAATATTTTGGTAACTATTGACATTGATAACCAGAGATACTGAAGCAGACAGACAAACAAAGGTATATTATGTGAATATAGGAAAATGGATGTTTTGATAAACCCGTAACATATGCGATGACCAAAGTGTTACGATTATGCTTCTTCGGCATGGTGAACCCAGGTGGCAGAGTAAATAACGATGATAGATGAGACAGAAGTCGACGTGGTGATGATAACAGTTATATATCGTATATGGCTATCGCGTCCCGCTCTAGCCTAATGAGATACCCCTTATCTCCTAGTACCTACTGTACTCCAATACGAACAACTTAATGCACCCATACCTGATCGGGCCCGCCCCTATGGAGGCGTAGCCTATATAACCATGACTATGGTCACCAAACACTCTTCCTCTATTTTCGTTCCATCGTATCGGCTGCGTGCACCGTATGTAACTAGTAGGATGAAAAGATCAGAGAAGATTCATAATGTTGAAAGCTTACCGGAGGTTGCTGGCCCCTGGCATCTTCGAAGCATGTTTTCAGCGACACGACGGGCCTATGTTGATGTTTCTTCGTCTGATGGCAGCAGACCAAGGTTCAGCTGTGCAAGATTGGCTGTCGGGCCAGCTTGTACCCAGGTAGGCCCTGTGTCTTCAGGCATGGGTATTAGTGTTAGTAATGCTGGTTTGTTTTGTTACACAACCATGTTGTGTGTTGGCACCAGGGGCAGGATGGTTTGGTGAACGTTTCACTGCAGTGAACGGTTTCCAAACGGTCTTGGGCGTGCTGTTAAACATCTAATGCTATGCTACTTGCTAATGCTAATGCTACATGCTAACACTACTGCTACATGCTAACTGCTACGCTGTTCTAATGTCTCCGCCGTGAGATGTTGTCACTTCTCCCTCCTCTTGCCCGGTTCATCAATGAAGGTCAGTCGGTAGCTGTTGTGGGGGTTTTGCTGAGTCCTATTTACCTTTTTTACGGGTAAATGGGTTGACAACAGGGTAGGCCGTGGCTAGGTACCCTAGCCAGGTACGTTACCTTTGTGTTCCGGCGGGGTCTGTGGAACGGTGTCCCCATCTGGGGCCGATGCGTGAGCTCGGCGGTGTAGCAGTAGAGCTATATTACTGCAGGATGGGACTTAACGGCGGGTTATGGCTCAGCTGGCTAGTTCCTATCCACATTGGCGTCGGGTAGTGGGGCTATGGGTCCAGCCGACATGGTAAACATGTTGCGTGTCTGTGCGCAGGCGGTTGTTGATCTGGGTCCCACATCGCCTCACGCTAGGCTGTAGTAGTGTAGTGGGCTATTGTTTCGTTCTGTCACTCTGCTATGAGAAAGTCTGTCTTTGCTACAGCTTTCTCTCCTCTCAACCATTTCATACTGGCGGTCAATCGGTATACTGGGGGAGTAGTGCGGGGGGGGCTTTGTTTACCTTTTTTGGTAAATGGGCTAAGCTAGGGCTGGTGTGCTGTTGTGAATATTTTGAATGAAGGCCGGACTAGTTCGCTCTGGTCCGCCTCCCCTTAACGTTGTGTATATGGGTTTGCTCATTCTACAGTATTTTGTGGTTTAGTTCTTTTATTCATTTAACCCTTTCATGGTGCACACCACAGTGGAGGTTGCTGTTTGCAACCACCACTGGTGCTCCGTGTTAACATCAGTCCTTTGTTTTTGACATTGAAACAGTGCCCCGCCCGGCCGACGCCATGGGTGGGTCGGCCTGGCGAGTGGCTGGTGGGCTGTTAAAGCCTGTACCGCCACGGTATGGAATTGGCAGCGATTAGAACTGTGTTCGAATTGCTGTTTTTTTCTATTAAAAAAATGGTGTCTGGTGGCGGGGCCTTGAGGGCCAGCCGACGTCGACACATCGCACCCGAGGTTGTTGACGTTATTAGCTTTGACCCAGCCGCAAGCTATAACCGCTCAGGGTTCCCCTCTCCGCAGGGGATTTTGGTCTTCTGCTGGAGTGCGGGCGGTATTGTCCTAGGCCCCACACCGCCTCACACCGCGCAGCCAGAAGAAGAGAGAGCACGGCCTCGTCAGCGGCGATGACGAGGCCCTCGACAGGCGGCCATGTTTTCCCCCGCCGGAGGTATCCTGGGCGTTGATTCGACAGGTGTCCACAAGGCCGACAGCCTTGGCGGCCGAGGGATCGGTCATGTATGATGGGTTCGGCTTGAACAAACAAGCCGTCACCGTCCTGCCGCGAGCAGCCCGCTCTCCGATCACTCCCTTCCCCAACACCAGCGGAAAAAGTGGGCTCTGATTGTTTCCTTTGGCTGCGGGCCGCGTGCCTTCGTTGAAGCGCGGGTGGCCCCACTTTTCGCTTCTCATGGGGACAGGGGCTGACACCCAGTTGATGGCTGAGCCTGGGTCTGTCCGTGAGAATGTTGTGCTGTCAAGCGGCTCCCACACCATAAGCTGTGTTGGTTGAGCCTGGTGTTACGTCTGTCAACTTAAGTGTTGTCAGCAGGGGGGCTCGAAACCTTTTGAGGCACACAGTGCGGGCTTCCCCGGCCTCGCCTTCGCCAGGCCAGGTATCATGTTGGTGCCTCCCACTCCTGAAACATTGGCAGTGGTCTCGCAGGCACGCGTGATTTGGGGTGGTAGTAATATCACTGCAGGGCTACGGTGTGTAGGAACCCATGGGGTCCTTACACCTTGCATGTCCGGCTGCAGAACAACTCCTCAGCATGTTCTGGAGGGGTGTTCAGTGGGGGGGCTTTTTTCACCTAGGAAGCCCCCCGTATCAAACCGGCCCTTTCTGTCGGGGTCCCTACAGGTCGGTTGGTGCGCCTGTACAGCAGAATCAGGAAGTATCGGGGGCAGCGTGAGCCTCCCACGCGTTACTCCTCGCCACTGAGAGATCGCGCTGTACAGGTGAAAAGATGCAACGGCTGCCTCCTCGTGTACCGGAGGGGACACGTGATGCAAGGCTTCGTCCACATTGCAGCCGACCAGTGGGAGGCATGGTCTAACAACGTTCAAGACAGGGGAGGGAAGAATTGGATAATACGAAATTGGGATGGGAGAAAAATTTAAAATGGGGAGAAAAAGTTGACCAAAGAAATGATAATAATCAAACTTTTCAGTGCAATTGTTCAAGATAACTCTTATATTGTAGTCATTGGATCATCGTATGACCACCTCCTGTAGATCATAATCCTAGAACTGTGTATGATAATCAACTGGTTATCACCATAGAATAATATGCAACCTGTAACCACAGGCACCCCACTGCATCCCATAATGCCTTCTCCCTTAAGCCATTACAGTACCGCTATATCATATGTAACGGTCAACTTGCAGTCATCTTAACACCAATCAATTCCATCCAATCCCTTGAGCAAGAAGGCCACAGAGGGGTCAAAGAGGCCCTTCTCCATCCTCTGCCTAGGTCCACTAGTTAGTAGACAATCTGCGCTGGCTTTAGCCAATCAGTTGTGGCCCTCTAAACTGGGGATTTAGCGGGTTTATGGGGGGTTAAACCCACCAGATTGGAACCCCCAGCCGCTTGTTTGAGGGATTATGCTCCTCACTCCCCCATTTTCACCTCTCTATCTCGCTAGTACCGAGTGATGGTGGTGGTGGTGGTTAGGGACATGCCTCTGCTTGAAGTCTCTGGAGGGAGGGAGGGAGGGAGGGAGGGATGGAGAAGCAGTAAATGAATATCGAGGAGCTTGATTAAGTGGAACGGCCCCATGCTGTGCTGCTGAATCCTCAGGAACTTGTGGATGCTTTTAGAAATCCTTATCAAAGGAATAGACATCTTGGTGAATTATGGAACATCTTGTATTCAAGATACTCAGAAGTACTTTATAAAGCACTAATACAGTAATGGCACTAAAGGAGGGAATGCATGGGATATGTAATACGCATACAGTAGGCTACTGTGGCCTAAATATGTGGGTATAGTCCTCATTTTATGTACGTGTGTGTGTGTGCATGTGCGTACATCCATGGTCACAATCACACACACACACACACACACACACACACACACACACACACACACACACACACACACACACACACACACACACACACACACACACACACACACACACACACACACACACACTACCACACACACACACGCACGCACGCACGCACGCACACACACACACACAGACACACACACACACACACACACACACACACACACACTACCACACACACACACACACACGAACGCACGCACGCACACACACACACACACACACACACAGACACACACACACACACACACACACACACACACACACACACACACACACACACACACACACACACACACACACACACACACACACACACACACACACACACACACACACACACACACACACACATGCATTCATACTGCAGTCTAAATATGTGGGTATCCACACATTGTTCTCAGTGTCCTAGTTGTGTGTATGCGTGCATGCACATGCACAATGGCGCAATCACACACACATGCATGCAGTGTGGAACATGCATCTGTCAGGTGTCCGTGCACTGCTGGTCAGAGCGGGAAGCTCACGCTCCACTTGGTGCACTTTTCGGAGATGTGCAGGGGTGGAAGTAAGCCACGCTGAAACTTTAATGAGAGTCTGACATCCTCAGCACCACTGTCTCACTGTCTGTAACATGTGTGGCAGTGGACCCACGTGTAGATTGACAGAGGCAAAGGCAGGTCAGGGTTTTTCCTGGCTCCAAATCAGGCGTAGGAGGTAGATACAAGATACAAGAGTTTTATTTGTCACGGCATACAGGTATACAGTGAAATGCGGAGAGTCTCGCCCGCAACGATGTGCATAATACAAGTAATAATAATAATAATAATAATAATAATAATAAGAGTCCAACCAATAGAGCGACATAGTGCAATAAACAAGTAAACAAAGTAGGCATATCGGTATCTGTACATGAGTTATTTACAGAGCATGGTAGGACATGCTAGGTCCTGTGGTAGTGCAGTACACTGTTAGCTACGGATGAGGCACTGGGTCTTTATGTACACTGCTATACAATGCTATATTATACAATCTCAAGCTATACTATTCTTAAAGTGACCTTTCCTTCTGTAAAGTGTCCATAGTGTGAGCGTGTGCAACATGAGTGTGTGTGTGCTCATGTTAAAGTGGCTGCTAGTGTGTGAGCGTGTACAGTGTGTGTGTTGTGTGTGTGCTCATGTGTGCTTGTGCGTGGAGAGTCATTGACGGTACACAGTGTGAGAAGAGCATTTATGCAGGTGAACACCAGAAAGGCTGCTGGCCCAGATGGAATAACAGGATGCATACTTAAGTCCTGTGCTAACCAGCTAGCCCCTGTGTTCACCACCATATTTAATCGATCCCTGGCGGAGTCAGTGGTCCCTGCCTGCTTCAAGATGTCTACCATTATCCCGGTACCAAAGAAACCCTCCCCAACAGGTCTCAATGACTACAGACCGGTGGCACTCACCTCTGTGGCCATGAAATGTTTTGAGAGGCTGGTCAAGGATCACATTTCTGCCTCCCTCCCCTGTGATATGGACCCTATGCAATTTGCATACAGGCAAAACAGGTCCACTGACGGTGCGGTCTCCCAAGTACTGCACAGCACCCTCTCTCACCTAGACCGTCAGAAGGGGGGCTATGTGAGACTGTTGTTCATTGACTACAGCTCAGCGTTCAACACCATAGTCCCCACCAGACTGGAGGACAAGCTGATCGAGCTGGGTCTGAGCTCCGCTCTGAGCGCCTGGATACTGGACTTTCTGAGTGAAAGGCCCCAGGCGGTCAGGGTGGGGGGTCAGACCTCCAACACCATCACCCTGAGCATCGGGTCCCCCCAGGGCTGTGTTCTGAGCCCCCTGCTGTACTCACTATACACACACGACTGTGTGGCCAAGTTCAGCTCCAACTCCATAGTGAAGTTTGCGGACGACACAGTGGTGGTGGGGCTGATCTCGGACAACGACGAGAAGGCCTATCAGGAGGAGGTTGAGGTACTGGAACGCTGGTGCCAGGACAACAGCCTGCTCCTGAACATTGGTAAAACCAAGGAGCTGATCGTGGATTTTAGGAGGAGACAGCAGGAGACACACACACCACTGAGGATAAACGGGGCTACCGTGGACAGGGTGAGCAGCTTCAAGTACCTGGGGGTCCACATCTCAGAGGATCTGACATGGACAACACACATAGACTCAGTCGTAAAAAAGGCGAAGTAGCGCCTCTACCACCTGAGACAGTTAAGGAGATATATACTGGCAATCGCGTCTTTCTCTTCACCATATCGAGATATACCTCATCTCCTGTACCTATTGTACTACATGAACGAAAACAAAACACCCTTGCACTTGACCAGGCCCCGCCCCAGTGACCTCCTATAAGTCACCAGGCGTGGTCATACTCGCCCTTCCTCTTTTTTCGTTTTCCATCATGGACATGCTTTGCACCCTGTGTAACTAGAGAAATGCAAAGAGAAATTGAACAATGTTAGGTTTTCGCCGGAGATTTGCCAGCCCCTGGAATCTTCTCGGCATGTTCCAACGGCGCCTCGTATTGGTTCTGCGGTCCTGCAGCTGGATGCATTTCGATGCATCTCCGCGTCGCGCCTGTCCTGGAGTTTCCTCGTCTTTTGACAGCAGATTGAGGGACGTCACGCGATGTTTAGCTATCGGGCTAACTCGCATCCAGGTAGGATCTGCGCCACTAGGCATAACAATGCTGGCGTTGGTGATGTGGCTAGAGTTGTCCCGGGAGACAACCGAGTTGTGTATTGGCGCAAGGGGCAGGATATCTGGGTAAACGTTGTTGTTTTCTCGGTTATCCTGGAGCGCGCGGCTAACGCTATGCTATATGCTGGGTTACTGTTTCTGTTTTGATTCCCCGCTGAGGGATGCCTTTCTAAAAGGTCTTCCCTCCTCTTAACCATTCATGCTGACGGTCAATCGGTGTCTACTGTTGGGAGTATTGCGGGGGCTTGTTTACCTTTTTCATGGGTGAATGGGCTGAGGTCTAGGGCTAGTGTGCTAGTGGTGGACTGGTTTTCTCTGGTCCACATCCCCTTAATGTTGTGTGTATGGGCTAGCCCATTCTACAGTGTATTGGTGGTGTTTCTAGTTCATTTATTCATTAACCCCTTCATGGGTGCACACCACAGTGGAGGTTGCTGGTTGCTACCACCACTGGTGCTCCGTGTTTATGAAGCAGGTGGCATCAGTCCTTTGCCTCTGGCATGTTGAAACAGTGCCCCGCCCGGCCGACGCCATGAGGTGAGTCGGCCCGGCGGGTGGCTGGTGGGCTGTTACGCCTATACCGCCACGGTATAGAATTAGCAGCGATTAGTAACTTTGTTCGCATTGCTGTTTTTTTCTGTAAAAAATTGTGTCTGGTGGCGGGGCCATGAGGGCCAGCCGACATCGAAACATTGCGCGAGGTTGTTGACGTTATTAGCTTTGACCTAGCCGCAAGCTATAACCGCAGGGACGGCTAGGATGCTGTCAACGCTTGTTTACAGACATCTTGGTTGGATTAGTCTCCCTTTGAGGGGGTGAGAAGTTAAAAAGAATTTTTTCCCTCCTCAGGGCTCCCCTCTCCGCAGAGGATCTTTGGTCTTCCACTGGAGCGCGGGCGGTATTTGTCCTAGGCCCCACACCGCCCCACGCCGCGCAGCCAGAGGTGAGAGCACGGCCTCGCCAGCGGCTGTGGCGAGGCCCTCGACCAGCGGCCATGTTTCCCTTGCCTGAGGTACCCTGGGCTCAATGTCAACAGGTGTCCACAAGGCCGACAGCCTTGGCGGCCGAGGGATCGGCTACATTGGATGAGCACGCCCTAAAAAACCGTCGCCGTCCAGCTGTGTGCAGCCCGCTCTCCGGTCACTCCCTCCCCCAACACCAGCGGAAAAGGGGCTCTGATTTGTATCCTTTGGCTGCGGGCCGCATGTCTTCAATGAAGCGCAGGCGGCCCCACGTTCGCTTCTCATGGGGACAGGGGCTGACACCCAGTTGATGGCTGAGACTGGGTCTGTCCGTGAGAATGTTGTGCTGTCAAGCGGCTCCCACACCATAAGCTGTGTTGGTTGAGCCTGGTGTTACGTCTGTCAACTACAAGGGTTGTCAGCAGGGGGGCTCGAGACCTTTTGAGGCAAACAGTGCAGGCTTCCCCAACCTCGCCTTTGCCAGGCCGGGTATCACGTTGGTGCCTCCCACTCCTGAAAGCTTGGCAGTGGTCTCGCAGGCGCGCGTGATTTGGGTGGTAGTAATATCACTGCAGGGCTACGGTGTGTAGGAAACCATGGGGGCCTCACACCTTGCATGTCCAGCTGCAGAACAACTCCTCAGCATGTTCTGGAGGGGTGTTCAGTGGGAGAGCTTTTGTCACCTAGTATGATGTCAGCTTTCCCCGTATCAAACCGGCCCTTTCTGTCGGGATCGTCCCTTGGGTGGATTGCCTCATGGGTAGTGTCAGGGTTAGATGTCCCGACTCCACGGAACGCTCTGCTTGCATGGTTAGCAGGTCCAGAGTTGGCTACGCACAGCGGGTGGGACCGGGCCGCCTATCTACAGTTCCTAGCGGACCTGCGCCAAATGGCGGCGGGTGCGTTTGGGAGTATCATCACATATGGCTACAGCAGTACCATATGTCGAGGTGGATGGAGAGAACGCTGAGGCGGGGACTTGTATTTACACAACCCCACCCGTTTTCAGGTTTGGTACAGACCCTATTGTCAGGGTCACCAGCAGTGACAGCTCTGGTCAACGAGATCCAATCTCTGTGGGCGAAGCAAGCCATCGTCATGGCGTTTCCTCCCGGTATTCTCTGGTGCCCGAGAAATCGAGAGGGGGGGGTATCAGACCCATGGTGGACCTGTCCCATGGGAAGGTTCAGCATTTTGGACCGTCTCCTACCTGTTGAACACTGTCAGGTGGGGGCCTGGTTCTCCTCCATAGACCTGTAGGATGCGTATTCGCATCCCCGATCTTCCATCCTAGGGCTTACCGACGCTTCCTTTGCAGGGTTTAGCGTATGAGTACCAGAGGCTGCTGTTCGGCTTTTCTCTGGCTCCCCGCATCTTCACCAAGTGCGTGGAGGCCGCACTGGGGCCTCTGCGTCGTCAGGGGTTACTAAGTGTATTCTGCCCTGATGACGTTCTGGTCCTTGGCGGTCAAGGTGGATCGTCAGGTCTCATACCAGGCAGGTGGTGGAATTCCTCACCAGCCTGGGGTTTGCTGTAGACTGGAAGTAGAGTACTCCTCTTCCCAGTCAACGGGTGGAGTATTATGGGCATCCCTCTCAGAGCATGTTGTCGACACGCTCGGGAGGCTCCGTCCTAGGACGGTTACGGTGCTGTCCGTGATGCGCCTGCTCGGTATGATGGCATCTGCTCATTCCGTGGTCCCTCTTGGCCTCCTCTTCACCTCATGAGGAGGATACGGAGGTGGTTTTTCCAGTATGGAAATAGACCCGGTGAGAGGCAAGTGGAAGCGGCTAAGGTTCCCGTGTCAGTACTGGGGCCCTCACCAGGGGGGTCCCCATGGGCAGTAAGCTGTCACACATCACGGTTTTCACCGACGCCTCCCTCACTGGGGACGCGTCGGGCCAACGCAACTGCCCGGTCTGCGCTACGTTCAATGTGTTGGTATTGAAGGCGGTCCTTCTGGTCCTCAAACGGCCTGAGTGCTTGTCTATTCGTGTCAATAGCGGTGCGACTATGAGGCCTAATCCAGTCTTCGTGCCAAAAAATATCCAGAGTTATTTTCGCTCCAGGGATATTGTGGTTCAGGCGTTTCATCCGCCTCCTCACGCTGGTGAGTTAGAGGCGAGCCTTCACCTGTCGTGTCCAGTCCGGGCTTTGGGGGTTTACCTCAGCCTTGAAACAGCGCCTATCACATTGGTTGGGCGAGGGCATTGCCCTTTGCTACACGTTGGCTGGGCTGGCCCCCCCTGGCACTCTACTCGTGGAGTGGCGGCCTCTGCCGCCTTGTTAGGGGGGGCTTCGGTGGAGGACGTCTGTGCTGCGGCCTCCTGGTCCTCCCCGGGTCCCTTCGTTAGGGTTTACCTCATGGACATGACTGCTCCCAGGTTCTGTCTCCCAGGCGGTTCTGAGGTCTGGGACCTCCCGTGCGTCCCGCCCTTCGGTGGGTTAGCAGGGTTGTGTGGGTGTGTGCCACGAGGTGTTGTGTCACACGTGGTCCCGCCTGTGCTGTGCGTTTTAGGGGTTTCTAGTTCCCTCTTTTTCGCACTTGGGTGGAGTTGACTGCCGCCCCCTCTTCGCTAGGAAGGGGGGGGTGACGGGACTCCCCTCCCCCCTGGTGTTAGGGCTTGCGGGTCCTCAGGGGGTGTATTTGTCGGGCCTCGCGTCTGCTCTGCCCCATATCTCGATATGGCGAAGAGCGAGACGCGATTGCCAGTACGAGTATATAACGATAGGTTATGTATATAACCTAGTTATATGAGTACTGGCTGAGTGTCTCGCTCTTAGCGCGCCCTGAGGTCCCTTGAGGGTTTCTTTTCCCTGATGGAAAACTTTTCCAGAGGAAGGGCGAGTATGACCACGCCTGGTGACTTATAGGAGGCCACTGGGGCGGGGCCTGGTCAAGTGCAAGGGTGTTTTGTTTTCGTTCATGTAGTACAATAGGTACAGGAGATGAGGTATATCTCGATATGGCGAAGAGCGAGACGCTCAGCCAGTACTCATATAACTAGGTTATATACATAACCTATCGTTCAGAGTATCTGGGAAGATACTCCAGTCCTTCTACTCCGGAGCTGTAGAGAGCATCTTCACTGGAAACATCACTGCCTGGTATGGAAACAGCACGGCGCAGGACAAGAAGGCGTACCACGGGTATTGCACTACCACCCCTGCAGGTCCTATACAACAAGAGGTGCAAATCCAGAGCCTGCAGAATAATGAAAGACCCTCACCACCCCAACAACAGCCTGTTCATGCTGCTGCGGTCAGGGAAACGCCTGCGAACACCAGCAACTAGGACAGAGAGACTTTGGCTCAGCTTCTTCCCCCAGGCCATCAGAGCCTTGAACACTGAACTCTCCACACACAAGCACACATGAGCACACACACAACACACACACTGTACATGCTCACACACTAGCAGCCACTTTAACATGAGTACACACACACTCATGCTGCACATGCTCACACTTATGGCCACTTTACAAAAGGAAAGGTCACTTTAAGAATAGTATAGTATAACTTGAGATTGTATAATATAGCATTGTATAACAGTGTACATAAAGACCCAGTGCCTCATCCGTAGCTAACAGTGTATTGCACTACCACAGGACCTAGCATGTCCTACCATGCTCTGTAAATAACTCATGTACATATACCGATATGCCCTACTTTGTTACTTGTTTATTGCACAATGTCGTTCTATTGGATTCTTATTATATATTGTTACGATTCTGGTTCTTGACTACGGTCGGGAACCTCCCACCTTCTCTGTCATCTGTCACTTGATTACTGTCACTTGTTTTCCCTGTCATTTAGTGCTGTCAATTAGGGGTTGGCTTCTGATTGGCTGTCACTGGGGTGTGTGTGGAATGTTGGTATTTTGTGGCTATATAACATTCCTTTCCTCTGCTTGTCATTTGTCAGGTCTTCACTATAGGCGTTCGGAGATAACACGGGCGGTTCCAGTTCTGGACCACCACTAAGCTCCATTACCTAATTATCTCGTTCCCTTGCCTTGGCATAGTATCCTAGTATTACTCTTTGTGTTCTTTACTATTAAAGTCGAACCTGTTCAAGAGTATATCTTCTCCGTCTCTGTGATTGCCTACAACAATTGGAACTCACCTACCTCCATCCTGACAGAAGACCTGACCATCAGAGTTCCATGGAGGCAATCATGGAGATGCTCCGGGCACAGAAGAGTGCACAGGAGCGCATGGAGGAACACCAACATCTGGTCAGCGCCGAGTTGGTTCGGCTGGGCGGGATCGTCAGCGCGTCGCAGGAGACGGCGCAGTCGGCGCTCATCACAGCCCAGCAGGCACAAGTCGAGGTGGCGGGGGTAAGGACGACGGTGGGTGAGACGGCGGCAGGAGAGGCGGCGTTCAACACCACGTTCAACACCGAGGAGAGTCGGGGAGCTCTTGGGCACCAGGATCGGAACCAGGAGCCACGGCTACCCGCACCAGGCCGCTACGCGGGAGCACCGGAGGGATGCAGGGAGTTCATCACCCAGTGCTCACTCGTGTTCCAGCTGCAGCCACGCTCATTCCCCTCTTCCAGAGCACAAGTCGCATATATTATCACCCTCCTCACCGGTCAAGCACTCTCCTGGGCTACGGCCGAATTAGAGAGCGGTTCGCCTCTCTGCGACTGTGTGGACGACTTCACCAGGGAGTTGAGAAGGGTATTCGACACTTCCCGAGTTCTCTCGGTCTTTGAGGCCGGTGTGCGGCTTCTCGCTTGCCGGCAGGGCTCCCGCACGGTCTCAGAATATGCCATCGAATTTCGGATCGTGGCTCAAGAGGCGGCTTGGCCGGAAATTCCTTGTGTGGTCCTATTTCTCAAGGGACTCTCCGCACGGATGCGAGACGAGTTCTCCGTGCGTGAGATCCCTGAGCAGCTGGAAACGCTCATCAACACCGCCATACGGATGGACAACCGACATCGGGAGAGAGAGAGGGAGCGTGAAGATACTACCCAGGTACGTGTCCTTTCTCCTCCCGTTGTTGACATCTTCCCGCATTACACGAGTGGGCCACTGGGTGATGAATCCATGCAGCTTGGGGCGCTGTCGCTCTCAGACGACGAGCGGCGGCGCTTCATCGAGGAGCGACGCTGCTTCCGGTGCGGCCGCACCGGTCATCGTTTCGGCAGCTGTCGGGAACAGGCTGGCTCAACTCGGCGCCAGTCGGGAAGGGGAGGTGCTCCGCCGGGCCTCGAGAGGGCGCCAGCAGGTGGGCTCACCCCAGCACTACCATCTGACTCACGTACATTTCTGGAGGTGGCGGTTAACTGTGGGGGTAACGTTAGGGGAACGAAGGCTCTCATTGACTCAGGGGCGGCGGGCAATTTCATTCACTTGGGGTTGGTGAGAGAATGGGGAATCCCGGTAGAAGAGTTGGGGGTTCCCATTCCTGTCTAAGCTCTGGACGGTCAGCCCCTGGGCAGTGGGAGCGTCACACAACGTACTGTTCCTATGCACATCCGGGTGGCGGGTGGGGGGTGGGAGTGGGTTCAATTATTTGTTATTGTCTCCCCAGGGTGGTCTCTCCAGGGTGGTGGGGAGCGTCGCAGATTCTGTTCCACCCTCTAATCCCGATTTGATAGGGGTTCCTGAGATCTATTGGGACCTGGCGGACGTTTTTAGCAAGACGCATGCTAAAGCACTACCGCCTCATAGATCATACGACTGTCCCATTAATCTTCTACCCGGTACTTCTCTCTCACGCCCCGAGACCTTGGCCATGAACACCTACATTGAGGAGGCATTGCTTGCGGGGCACATACGTCCTTCCACATCCCCGGCCGGTGCTGGTTTCTTCTTTGTTGACAAAAAAGATGGGGATCAGCGCCCGTGCATTGATTATAGGGGATTGAATGACGTTTCCATCAAGAACCGATATCCTTTACCTCTCATGGACACAGGTCTTTTCTAAACTTGACTTACGTAATGCATACAATCTGGTCAGGATTAGAGAAGGAGACGAGTGGAAGACTGCATTTAATACACCCAATGGTCACTATGAGTATTTGGTCATGCCCTTTGGTTTGGCTAATGCTCCGGCAGTCTTCCAAGCCCTGGTTAACGACGTGCTGCGAGACTTGATTGGGGTGTCAGTGTTTGTTTACCTAGATGATATCCTAATTTTTTCTCGCGATATGGTGCAACACCAACTGCATGTTCGGGAGGTGCTAGACCGTCTCCTCAAGCATCAACTATTCGTTAAGGCTGAGAAGTGTGTGTTTCACACTGATACCGTTTCCTTCCTGGGCTTTGTGTTGACGAAGGGTGATCTACGTATGGATTCGGCCAAGGTGAGTGCAGTCTTGGATTACAACGTTTTTTGGGCTTTGCAAATTTTTACAGGCGCTTTATTCGCAACTTTAGCGCCTTAGCCAATCCGTTAACAGCTCTCACTAAGGCCTCTCTCCCTGGCTTTGAATGGTCGCCTAGGGCAGAGTCGGCCTTCTCCGATCTCAAGCGTCGGTTTACATCCGCTCCTGTATTGATCCGTCACGATGCAGAGGTTCCGTTCATTGTGGAGGTGGATGCCTCTGACATCGCTGTGGGGGGGGGGTGCTCTCTCAGAGGTGCTTAAAGGATGGGAAAGTGCACCCGTGTGCTTTTTTTTCTCGCCGTCTGTCGTCAGCCGAGCGCAACTACGACGTGGGTAATCGGGAGTTGTTGGCACTGGAGGAATGGAGACATTGGTTGGAGGGGGCGGCACATCCTTTCATTGTTTGGACCGATCATAAGAACTTGGCTTACATCCAAGGGGCTAAACACCTTAACGCTCGCCAGGCCAGGTGGGCGTTATTCTTCACACGATTTCGATTTACCATCTCCTATAGACCCGGGTCCAAGAATATCAAACCCGACGCGTTATTGCGCCAGTTTGATCTTCCTGGCCGGGAGGAGCAGCCCCATCCCATTATTCCACCGGCCTTGATTTTGGCACCCGTGTCTTGGGGCATAGATAAGGTGGTAAGGTCGGCGCTGACGCGGGAGCCCGATCCTGGCGGGGGCCCTCCGGGGCGGTCGTATGTGCCCAAGGCGGCACGCTCACGTTTGCTGCAGTGGGCACATCCCTCATCCCTCACCAGCCACCCTGGGGCCACCAGGACCCTGGAATTTATCCGTAGGAGGTTCTGGTGGCCGTGGAGGGGGATACGCGTTCCTTTGTGGCGGCCTGCCCGATGTGCGCGCGCAGTAAGACCTCTCGCTGTGCACCGGCAGGTCTCCTCCGGCCACTTCCTATTCCTAAACGGCCCTGGTCGCACATATCCCTGGACTTTATTTCTGGCCTCCCCCTTTCGGACGGGTTCACCGCCATTTTGGTGGTGGTGGACCGGTTCTCGAAGGCGGCTCATTTTGTTCCTCTCCCCAAGCTTCCATTGGCCCGAGAGACTGCTGATCTGGTGATACAGCATGTCTTTCGGGTCCACGGGCTTCCGGTGGATATCGTGTCGGACCGGGGTCCTCAGTTCGCTTCCAGGTTCTGGAAGGCGTTTGCCGCCGGTCTCTGCGCCTCCGTCAGCCTTTCGTCTGGGTTTCATCCGCAGTCGAACGGGCAGACGGAGCGCGTCAACCAGGACCTGGAGGGGGTCTTGAGATGTTACGTTGCCGGTTGCCCGGCAACGTGGAGTAGGAGGTTGGCATGGGCTGAGTACGCGCATAATACCCTCCTCTCCTCCTCTACCGGTATGTCTCCCTTTCAGTGTCAGTATGGTTTTCAACCTCCTTTGTTTCCCGAGCAGGAGCAGGAGGCGGAGGTGCCCTCGGCCCAGGCACATGTGGCTCGCTGCCGAAGGACGTGGAAGCGGGTCCGGGCGGCGCTGCAGAAGGTTTCGGTTAGTACCCAGCGGCAGGCTAACCGCAAGCGTCGTCCGGCTCCGGTTTACCGTCCTGGGCAGCGGGTTTGGCTTTCCACCCGGGATCTCCCTCTCCGGGTGGAATCCAGGAAGCTGGCTCCTCGCTTTATAGGACCCTTTAAGGTGGTACGTCGGGTGAATCCTGTGGCTTACAGGCTACGGCTTCCGAGTTCTATGAGGGTTCATCCGACGTTTCATGTGCCCCTGTTGAAGCCGTTCCTCTCATCGCCCTTGGCCCCGCCACTGCCTACGGTTCCTCCGCCTCGGTTTATGGGTGGTCAGCCCATTTACACGGTGTGGAGGATACTGGGTTGTAGGCGGAGGGGTAGGGGGTTTCAGTTCTTGGTGGATTGGCAGGGGTACGGGATAGAAGAGCGTTCTTGGGTGCCTCAAAGGGATATTTTAGATCCCAGCCTGATCGATGATTTCCGGCGGCTGAATCCCGAGGCCCCCAGGTGAACGTCTGGTGCCGTTCGTCGGGGGAGGGTACTGTTACGATTCTGGTTCTTGACTACGGTCGGGAACCTCCCACCTTCTCTGTCATCTGTCACTTGATTACTGTCACTTGTTTTCCCTGTCATTTAGTGCTGTCAATTAGGGGTTGGCTTCTGATTGGCTGTCACGGGCGTTCGGAGATAACGCGGGCGGTTCCAGTTCTGGACCACCACTAAGCTCCATTACCTAATTCTCTCGTTCCCTTGCCTTGGCATAGTATCCTAGTATTACTCTTTGTGTTCTTTACTATTAAAGTCGTACCTGTTCAAGAGTATATCTTCTCCGTCTCTGTGATTGCCTACAACAATTGGAACTCACCTACCTCCATCCTGACAATATATTACTATTGTATTATGCACATCGTTGCGGGCAAGACCCCCCGCATTTCATTGTATACTTGTATGCTGTGACAAATAAAACTCCTGACTTGACCTCTCCCTCAGATCTGCCTCTCCCTCAGACCTACCTCTCCCTCAGATCTGCCTCTCCCTCAGACCTACCTCTCCCTCAGATCTGCCTCTCCCTCAGACCTACCTCTCCCTCAGCCCTACCTCTCCCTCAGACCTACCTCTCCCTCAGACCTACCTCTCCCTCAGATCTGCCTCTCCCTCAGACCTACCTCTCCCTCAGACCTACCTCTCCCTCAGACCTACCTCTCCTTCAGATCTGCCTCTCCCTCAGACCTATACCTCTCCCTCAGACCTACCTCTCCCTCAGACCTACCTCTCCTCAGACCAGTGATGCGTTGCTCATGGGACGAGGTTGCACTCCGTGCAACCAAAGTTTTGTGAGCAGAAGCATGTGCACGCACACGCACGGATGTGCACGCGTGTGCACACAGGAATGCGCCGCACTCGACTGATGCGCCAACTCGCAGTACTGCACCTGGCTACTTTGTATATCAATAGAGCCGGTCTTCAGGTGTTACATTCCATTCGTAGAGGCAATTAGGCACTGTTTTTAGTCTGTCCTTATGCGAGGGAACATTTATGCGCATGCGCGGGAGCGCGCGCACGTGCCTGGGAGCGCGCGTGCATGTGGCGTCATTAGCGTGTGTGCAACCAGTGTTGATATGAGCATCGCAACACTGCCTCAGACCTACCTCTCTCTCAGACTTACCTCTCCCTCAGACCTACCTCTCCCTCAGACCTACCTCTCCCTCAGACCTGTCAAACTGACAGCATCTTGTTCATGATTAGCATCATGGCTTTGGTTTAACAACCATTTACAAAGTGAAGCTTCTTTTATCGTTATTTCCCATCTATAAACCAAGAACAAGTTTTCCTTGGCTTAGCGTTCCTTGGCCTAGCCTGCCATGTGGACTAGTCAGATGAAGCTGCAGTGCCACGCTTGCCTACTACCGTCATTGCATGTTATTAAACATTGTGTGAGGTTTTGCCCGCTGCTCACTACCTTTCTCTGTCTTCTTTAAGCCTACTGTTAGGAATTCCCTATTCTCTGTCTTCTTTAAGCCTACTGTTAGGAATTCCCTACTCACTCTCTCTAGCCCCCACCCTCTCGTTCCTTACCCTTAGTGGCCACACCTGTTTGATATTCTATTATCTCTCGCACCTGTGGTGGCAGGCTAATTAGTCCCCCTGTGGGCTTTAAATACCAGGGCGCTTCCCCTCGTTTTGGCGTGGGGTCGTGTTGTATACTTGCCGAGTCATATTCTCCAACATCTAGACTCTTTCGGGAGATCCTCTGGTCTACCAATGCTGTAAGATGGATCTCTCCAGCCTTGAGATGTTTGCTCCAGCCTTCGTCTGCTGTCGCCGTAGCCTGTGGAGGAGACTGTTCTGCGCTCCCTGTAACTTCCACGGGAGGCACCCCAGCGCTCCACTGCAGACCCCAGCGCAGCTGTTCGTCCTGACGCACATCTAGACCAACGCGCATCTCCCGGACCTTCGAGCTTGGCACGCTCCTCCGTACCAGCGCACTGACGCGCATCTTCCAGACCTTCGAGCTTGGCACGCTCCTCCGTACCAGCGCACTGACGCGCATCTTCCAGACCTTCGAGCTTGGCACGCTCCTCCGTACCAGCGCACTGACGCGCATCTTCCAGACCTTCGAGCTTGGCACGCTCCTCCGTACCAGCGCACTGACGCGCATCTTCCAGACCTTCGAGCTTGGCACGCTCCTCCGTACCAGCGCACTGACGCGCATCTTCCAGACCTTCGAGCTTGGCACGCTCCTCCGTACCAGCGCACTGACGCGCATCTTCCAGACCTTCGAGCTTGGCACGCTCCTCCGTACCAGCGCACAGACGCGCATCTTCCAGACCTTCGAGCTTGGCACGCTCCTCCGTACCAGCGCACTGACGCGCATCTTCCAGACCTTCGAGCTTGGCACGCTCCTCCGTACCAGCGCACTGACGCGCATCTTCCAGACCTTCGTGCTTGGCACACTCCTCCTCGCAGACGCACCCCGAGGCGCCACTGTTCCGACGCGCACACCAAGGTGTGGCGCGCACTCTGTTCCTCGGCTCCGACAGCGGCTACCCGGTGGACGACGCTCTCGCCACCGCCACTGTTCCGACGCGCACACCAAGGTGTGGCGCGCACTCTGTTCCTCGGCTCCGACAGCGGCTACCCGGTGGACGACATCCTCGCCACCGCCGCTGTTCCAGCACCCTGTTCCTCGGCTCCGACAGCGGCTACCCGGTGGACGACATCCTCGCCACCGCCACTGTTCCAGCACTCTGTCCCTCGGCTCGGACAGCCAGCCGCCCCGGTGGCGATGCCCTCGCCCCGCTGCTGTTACCTTTACGCATACGCCTGGGTGAGTTTTGATTGTGATGTCACTCACTCAGCGTAGTGCCCTTGCCCCCGTTCCCGCTGCTGTCCCTGTACCTTTACGCATACGCCTGGGTGAGTTTTGATTGTGATGTCACTCACTCAGCGTAGTGCCCTTGCCCCCGTTCCCGCTGCTGTCCCTGTTACCTTTACGCATACGCCTGGGTGAGTTTTGATTGTGATGTCACTCACTCAGCGTAATGCCCCTTGCCCTCGTCCCGCTGCTGTTCCTGCACCATTACGCATACGCCTGGGTGAGTTTTGATTGTGATGTCACTCACCCAGCGAATTGCCTCTGTTAGTTAGTTTGGACATTTCCTCTCCCACTCTGTTTTGTTCTCTCGTGGATATTATTTTGGACATTCCATCTCCCACTGTGTGTTTGTTCACACGAAGATAGTATTTACTTTGTTACTTTGTTATTTGGACTGTTCTGCATCTGCTCTTTTTGTTCCCTTTGAATATTAACCCTCTCCTCTGTTCTGCAGAGCGGCCCAGATGTTTTCCCACCAGTCCCCAGTTCCTCCCTGTTCCCCAGCCCGCCTCCGCGGGCCTCAGTCCCCTCTGCCCCTAGTTCTCCTAGTCCCTAGTCCTCTATCCCTAGCTCTCCTAGTCCCTAGTCCCCTCTCCCTAGTTCTCCTTGTCCCTGGTTTACCTAGTCTCTAGTTCCTGTCCCAAGTTCTCCCCTTCTAGTTCCACCTAGTTCCTGTCCCAAGTTCTCCCCTTCTAGTTCCACCTAGTTCCTGTCCCAAGTTCTCCCCTTCTAGTTCCACCTAGTTCCTGTCCCAAGTTCTCCCCTTCTAGTTCCACCTAGTTCCTGTCCCAAGTTCTCCCCTTCTAGTTCCACCTAGTTCCTTGTCACTAGTTCTCCTAGTCTCTAGTTCCTATGTTCCCTAGGCGTTCCCTTAACCTTCCCTTAGGCGTTCCCTAACTTTCCCATAGTGTTCCCTTTTCCTGCCCGCCTCTTAAAGGTACTTTACCTTCCCCTCTTGTGTTATTCCAGTGTTTGTGTTTCTCCCTTAAAGGGACAGTGCCCTTTTTCCCTGTTCTAAATAAATATCTGTTTCTTGGCAAACCATCATACCTGTCTTGTGTTGTGCGATTGGGGTCGGTTACAAACCATAACAGTACGACCCCACCAAATCGACGACCCCAGCCAGCACAGACGGTGTATGTTGAGTTGCCTTTTTTTTTCTTGTTCCCTCTAGCTCCCCTGTTAGCCCTGTTAGCTTCCCTGTTAGCCCAGTTTAGCTTCCTTGTTAGTCCTGTTTAGCTCCCTTGTTAGCCTGTTACTCCCCTGTTTAGCTTGTTAGTCTCCCCGGTTAGCTCCCCTGTTTGCTTCCCGTTTTGCCCTGTTTGACCCCCTTGTAGCTAGCCAGGCCCAAGCAGCTAACCCGGTCCCTCTGCATGGCCTCCACTTTTTTGTGTAGTTTATCCCACTGCTAGGACTGCCCTTTCAGCTAGCAAGGTCAGTTTTTCTCACACAGCTAGGACTGTCCTTCCAGCTAGCTTGTGCTCTCATGCTGGTCCAGCCCTGTCTGCCAGCCTAGCTCCGGCAGCTAGCTCAGCCTCTATGTTGATGTAGCAGTACAGCTAGCATAGGCCCTGTAGCTATCTGTGCCCTGGCAGCTACCCTTTCCCTCTGCTAGCCTGGCTCCGGCAGCTTGCGCAGCCTCTATGTTGATGTAGCAGTACAGCTAGCATAGGCCCTGTAGCTATCAGTGCCCTGGCAGCTAACCTTCCCTCTGCTAGCCCTTTCCCGGTGCTTCCATGGTTACCCCTTAGCTACCCTGCTCGCCCCTCAGTTCCTCTAGACCAGTTGCTCTAGACCAGTTCTCTAGACCCAGTTCCTCTAGACCAGTTCCTCTAGACCAGTTCTCTAGACCAGTTCTCTAGACCAGTTCTCTAAACCAGTTCTCTAGGCCAGTTCTCTTGCCCAGTTCGCTAGACTAGTTCTCTAGACCCAGTTCCTCTAGACCAGTTCCCCCAGTTGCCCCTCTGCCACCCTAGTTACCCCTCGGCGACCCTGTTTCTTTTGCTAGCCCCACTCTTGTGGTGGCTTCCCCTGCTGGCTTGGCCAGTACCTCTTGTTTTGCCCCCTGCCACTCTGTCTGTATTTGTTTTGGGTCGCCGGGTGGCTCCCGTTGGAGGGGGGGATACTGTGAGGTTTTGCCCGCTGCTCACTACCTTTCTCTGTCTTCTTTAAGCCTACTGTTAGGAATTCCCTATTCTCTGTCTTCTTTAAGCCTACTGTTAGGAATTCCCTACTCACAGGGCGGCTACGTGGCGTAGTGGGCAAGGCACTCGCCACGAAATCTGGAGACGCTGGGCTTGCCTGTTCGAGCCCAGCGCTCCACATTTGCTTTCAGTTTAGCTGGTCGTCCGTACTAATACACATTGGCCGTATTAGGGGGTGGGAAACTGATGGGTGGGGATCGGGCGTTGTGGACAGCGACTCCTACAGGTCGGTTGGTGCGCCTGCGCAGTAGAATCAGGAAGTGTCGGGGGCAGCGTGAGCCTCCCACGCGTTACTCCTCGCCACTGAGAGATCGAGCTGCGCAGGTGAAAAGATGCGACTGCTGTTACCTCAAGTACCGGAGGGGACTTGTGCAATGTATGACTTAGTCCACATTGCAGCCGGCTTGTGGGAGGCAAGAAACAGCGTCCGTGACAGGGGAGGGTTGAATTGGATGATACGAAATTGGGATGGGAGAAAATATAGAAAATGGGAGAAAAAGTGGATAAAAAAAAAAGGAATTCCCTACTCACTCTCTCTAGCCCCCACCCTCTCGTTCCTTACCCTTAGTGGCCACACCTGTTTGATATTCTATTATCTCTCGCACCTGTGGTGGCAGGCTAATTAGTCCCCCTGTGGGCTTTAAATACCAGGGCGCTTCCCCTCGTTTTGGCGTGGGGTCGTGTTGTATACTTGCCGAGTCATATTCTCCAACATCTAGACTCTTTCGGGAGATCCTCTGGTCTACCAATGCTGTAAGATGGATCTCTCCAGCCTTGAGATGTTTGCTCCAGCCTTCGTCTGCTGTCGCCGTAGCCTGTGGAGGAGACTGTTCTGCGCTCCCTGTAACTTCCACGGGAGGCACCCCAGCGCTCCACTGCAGACCCCAGCGCAGCTGTTCGTCCTGACGCACATCTAGACCAACGCGCATCTCCCGGACCTTCGAGCTTGGCACGCTCCTCCGTACCAGCGCACTGACGCGCATCTTCCAGACCTTCGAGCTTGGCACGCTCCTCCGTACCAGCGCACTGACGCGCATCTTCCAGACCTTCGAGCTTGGCACGCTCCTCCGTACCAGCGCACTGACGCGCATCTTCCAGACCTTCGAGCTTGGCACGCTCCTCCGTACCAGCGCACTGACGCGCATCTTCCAGACCTTCGAGCTTGGCACGCTCCTCCGTACCAGCGCACTGACGCGCATCTTCCAGACCTTCGAGCTTGGCACGCTCCTCCGTACCAGCGCACTGACGCGCATCTTCCAGACCTTCGAGCTTGGCACGCTCCTCCGTACCAGCGCACAGACGCGCATCTTCCAGACCTTCGAGCTTGGCACGCTCCTCCGTACCAGCGCACTGACGCGCATCTTCCAGACCTTCGAGCTTGGCACGCTCCTCCGTACCAGCGCACTGACGCGCATCTTCCAGACCTTCGTGCTTGGCACACTCCTCCTCGCAGACGCACCCCGAGGCGCCACTGTTCCGACGCGCACACCAAGGTGTGGCGCGCACTCTGTTCCTCGGCTCCGACAGCGGCTACCCGGTGGACGACGCTCTCGCCACCGCCACTGTTCCGACGCGCACACCAAGGTGTGGCGCGCACTCTGTTCCTCGGCTCCGACAGCGGCTACCCGGTGGACGACATCCTCGCCACCGCCGCTGTTCCAGCACCCTGTTCCTCGGCTCCGACAGCGGCTACCCGGTGGACGACATCCTCGCCACCGCCACTGTTCCAGCACTCTGTCCCTCGGCTCGGACAGCCAGCCGCCCCGGTGGCGATGCCCTCGCCCCGCTGCTGTTACCTTTACGCATACGCCTGGGTGAGTTTTGATTGTGATGTCACTCACTCAGCGTAGTGCCCTTGCCCCCGTTCCCGCTGCTGTCCCTGTACCTTTACGCATACGCCTGGGTGAGTTTTGATTGTGATGTCACTCACTCAGCGTAGTGCCCTTGCCCCCGTTCCCGCTGCTGTCCCTGTTACCTTTACGCATACGCCTGGGTGAGTTTTGATTGTGATGTCACTCACTCAGCGTAATGCCCCTTGCCCTCGTCCCGCTGCTGTTCCTGCACCATTACGCATACGCCTGGGTGAGTTTTGATTGTGATGTCACTCACCCAGCGAATTGCCTCTGTTAGTTAGTTTGGACATTTCCTCTCCCACTCTGTTTTGTTCTCTCGTGGATATTATTTTGGACATTCCATCTCCCACTGTGTGTTTGTTCACACGAAGATAGTATTTACTTTGTTACTTTGTTATTTGGACTGTTCTGCATCTGCTCTTTTTGTTCCCTTTGAATATTAACCCTCTCCTCTGTTCTGCAGAGCGGCCCAGATGTTTTCCCACCAGTCCCCAGTTCCTCCCTGTTCCCCAGCCCGCCTCCGCGGGCCTCAGTCCCCTCTGCCCCTAGTTCTCCTAGTCCCTAGTCCTCTATCCCTAGCTCTCCTAGTCCCTAGTCCCCTCTCCCTAGTTCTCCTTGTCCCTGGTTTACCTAGTCTCTAGTTCCTGTCCCAAGTTCTCCCCTTCTAGTTCCACCTAGTTCCTGTCCCAAGTTCTCCCCTTCTAGTTCCACCTAGTTCCTGTCCCAAGTTCTCCCCTTCTAGTTCCACCTAGTTCCTGTCCCAAGTTCTCCCCTTCTAGTTCCACCTAGTTCCTGTCCCAAGTTCTCCCCTTCTAGTTCCACCTAGTTCCTTGTCACTAGTTCTCCTAGTCTCTAGTTCCTATGTTCCCTAGGCGTTCCCTTAACCTTCCCTTAGGCGTTCCCTAACTTTCCCATAGTGTTCCCTTTTCCTGCCTGCCTCTTAAAGGTACTTTACCTTCCCCTCTTGTGTTATTCCAGTGTTTGTGTTTCTCCCTTAAAGGGACAGTGCCCTTTTTCCCTGTTCTAAATAAATATCTGTTTCTTGGCAAACCATCATACCTGTCTTGTGTTGTGCGATTGGGGTCGGTTACAAACCATAACACATTGGGCATATATTGATGGAGGAGGCCGCCTCGAAATTCTTAATGCAGGGAAAACCCTGCAGGTTGAAGGTGTAAAAATAAAACAGTATTACTAACACTTAACAGGCAGGTAATAGCACAGGTATAGCGGGGGGACGATCAGACACAGACTAACTGGGGACGATAACATAAATCCACAAGGGGGTGATGAGTAGATGTGTAGACTGAGATTGGAATTCATGCTAATTGCACCCTTACTTACAATTCATTATGAATTGAAAATGGGGGACCCTGATGTAAACAAGACGAAAGTCTTTCTCTGGTCTGCATCCCCTTAACAATTGTGTGTATTGAGCCGTACTGTATTGTACCCATTCTGCAATCTGTTAATAAAGTTTTCATTCAATCAATCACCTGCATGGTATGCGCGGTATGCCTTCTGTTAGATGTACAAGTACATTTCTTCCTCTGCTCGTAATCACTTTGCTCCCACAGCGGTGTTGAATTGATTGGTCTAATGGTTATCACAGACACTTCATTATCCAGTTTACAGTAAGCGATCAATTCAGATTCATTAGATGCTTGATTGAACTGAGTGTGGAGAGTATAGGTTCCCAATACACCAATGATGATGCTGTCCATTGTCCATTACAATCAATTAACCAAACTCAGACGCATGCTTAACTCGCAACCTCTGGATCTATAACTGTTGAAGAGGAATCACTGGATTTCAGCATTCGAGAAGTGTTTTTCTGAATTAAATTGCAAACATTAAATTCAGTCCTCCAGAAACAAAACTGAATGTGTCCTGCCTGTAGAACTGTTTACAATTACATGGTCCTGCCTATAAATCTGTGGACATACAGCTTCATAAAGATCGAAAAGAAAATATATAAGCAGGGGATGAGAGTGCATTTTCTGGTTTAGCATTGATATCACCATTATAAAATGAAGCATATTTGATTGTAAAAGTGAAGGAAAACATTCTATGTTTAACCAATATCACCATTTATTTGTTTGTCACTGTACAACCGACTTTATAGGACCAATCAGAGACTTTGCTCTTTGGTTTATAGCTTGGGTGGACCATCATTGACTAAATGAATCACATGTGCATTTTTAATTAATGCTCTTTAATTAGTGTTCTCCCTTAATGTACACAGGCACATTATTAAATAATCTTTATATATATATATACTATATATTTGTGTACAGCAGAGACTCAATCACAAGTGACAAAATGTAGATTAAGCTTGTTTACTTAAAGTAAACCACACTTTTATTTAGTAAATGGGGCATTTGGGCCCTAAATGTGATATCATATTCATCATCCATGTGTGGAGGAGGTGTGGAGGGGGAGCCATCCAGACTGGCTTTGCTACAGGTATGCAGTCTCTCTCTCTCTCTCTCTCTCTCTCTCTCTCTCTCCCTCTCTCTCTCTCCCTCTCTCTCTCTCTCTCTCTCTCTCTCTCTCTCTCTCTCTCTCTCTCTCTCTCTCTCCTCTCTCTCCTCTCTCTCTCTCCTCTCCTCTCTCTCTCATCTCTCTCTCTCTCTCTCTCTCTCTCTGTATGGTGGGTATACAGTATGTGTGCAAGTGTGTGTGTGTGTGTGCTCAGTGTCACCTATATTGGCAGCCGCGCAATTTGGAGAAGACGCTGCTATCTGTATCCATGTGTTGATTGTCAGGTTCATCATCCTATGTGTGACTTTGGTTGCCATTGTCAATTTGGGCACGAATGTATTAGAATAACCCACAATGTACAAGTGCACTGATAATATTTGTGTCCTTTAAACATTGTCTTTATGTGGATGTCCTTTAAACATTGTCTTTATGTGGACATAAATAAAGATTCTAAATATGTGTGTGTGTGTGTGTGTGTGTGTGTGTGTGTGTGTGTGTGTGTGTGTGTGTGTGTGTGTGTGTGTGTGTGTGTGTGTGTGTGTGTGTGTGTGTGTGTGTGTGAGTGAGTGAGTGAGTGAGTGAGTGAGTGAGTGTGTGTGTGTGTGTGTGTGTGTGTGTGTGTGTGTGTGTGTGTGTGTGTGTATGTGTGTGTGTGTACGTTGGAGAGCCAAAGGCAACTATCATCTCTTCTTCTCAATGTGACCCCCTGAGGGGGGCCATTGTGCTGCTCACAATACAGAGTTACTGTTGTGCATGTAGGTGCAAGTATCTGTTTAGTTCATTCACCCCCAAATAATCAGCCGTGCAAACAGACACTGTGCTCTACTGTCTGTGTTCACTGACCTCCGCTGGCTTCTAAATACTTCCTTTGAGGTTATACATGCAGGCCGCAAGCAGAGGTCAGACAGGGCCTGTTTGTGTGTGTGTGTGTGTGTGTGTGTGTGTGTGTGTGTGTGTGTGTGTGTGTGTGTGTGTGTGTGTGTGTGTGTGTGTGTGTGTGTGTGTGTGCGTGTGTGTGTGTGTGTGTGTGTGCGTGCGTGCGTGCGTGCGTGCGTGCGTGCGTGCTGACCTGTTTGTATAGAGTGACTTGCTTTGTGTGTGCCCAGTCGACCACATCGCTCACAATAGGCAGACAAAAAGGGGTGACTTACTTTTGACAGTGCGTTTTCCCTCAATGAGATCAATGGTGATTGGCTATTTATGGCATGCTGGCATACAGTTCTGAGAAGAACATTTGAATTGGGATCAATTCAGCAGAGAAATGCGTGCAGTCATAAGCATAGTTTAGCCTAATTTCGATCTCCGTTCCCTCTCAACTAAAATGATGCCTCTTACTTGGTGCATTTTATAATCATTCATTGGTATTAATCCAACATAGTGGTTCAACCCCAACACTGCTACGGAAGTTATCAGTGCTGTTGCTCTTTTTGCCTTTTAGCTCTCTACAGACCCCACCTAACTATTGTTTTTTTTCCCTTTTTACACAAACGACAAACGACAAAAATACAGTTGAAATTGAAAGATTGATATTGAAATGCGAATACAATTTTTTTTAATTTTTTTTTACAAAAATATAAAGCAACACAAACAGGCACGAAGTATTCTGTGTAGAGGCCCAAGGCTTACATCTCTGATGGATTGCAAAAATGCAAAACAATTTTTATAATTTTTTTTATAAACAAACATGACTTTAAATAAATGTAACTCACATCTTGGTACTGTGAAGTGTCACAGCCAACTAGTGACACTGGTTATTATGACATCCTGTTCTTATGTTTATTATATGATTATGAGGAATGTCTGTATATTCTTCCTCCCACTTGTGTAAAACTGTGAAAACTATGGACTGTGGACTCTGGAACAGTAACTTGTGTACACTACAATATCTTGCGTGATCCTGGAGAATGGAATCAATGGAATCAATGGAATCAATACAATAGGTTTATTGTATATATTTGTTTTAAATCTAGGCATATGTTACTATAGGTGTCTAGATGTGATATGTATTCTGGCTGGTAATGCCCAGTCAGAAAGGAGTTGAGAAGAAACACGGCAGAAACACGGAATGGAATGCAGAATGCATAGATCTATCTATCCTGCAGAGTTAGCCCTTGTTTTTATGAAGCAGAGGGAGAATGATGGGGAGAATGATGTGCAGAACATATCCACCAATGTATATTGAGCATTTAACATGTATATAAGAGAGGATGCTGTAAGAATGTGTGCTTCCCCCCATGTGTCTGACCTCCTATCACCATACAGAGGGGAAAGCTATTATACAACATTTAACTACAATATGTGACCTGTATATTCTTTATACACTTTAAAACTATGTTACAGTTAATGTGCAGTCGGAATGGAGGCAGAAGCCTTTTCGATAAGTGCAGTCTCTGTTAGAGGGGGGGGGAATGTGCTCTCTCTATCTGTGGCCTTGAGCTAAGAGCAGGCCCAAGCTGGGAGCAGGTTGGCACATGTTAACCCTTGCCTGTCTTGCCTGCATAGAGTAAACATGTAACCAATGATTGGTACGGGTATATGTATATATATGTATATACTATGTGTACTATATATATATAGTGTATTATACTATATATACTATGTACTCATGCAAGAAGTGTATTCATATATTGTACACTACACAGGCCAGTTCTTCCCTCTCAATACTGACTGGAGAAGTTCTGTATGAACCGTAATTCATTATAGTTCATTGTAAAATAGCAACAGTAGTGTAATTATGGTCAAAACCCTATAAATAGCATTTGGAATAATAGATCTTTCTCTCAGAATGAATGCAGCATGGTTTATATAGCGTTATCGGAATATACGGGGTGTAGGCTACTGACTGACTGCGCTCCGCCAGTGTTGAAACTAATGCACAGAAGCTCATTTCCTTGTTGTAATAATATATTCTACCACTGGGCGTCAGCTAAGTGTGCTCAGAGCTGTGCGTAGACATAAGCACAAAGTCAAGTTCAAGTTGAAATTGATGAATCCCACTCTTTGCTTAGAAATGATCGTACGCACAGGGTAAGCACAAATCTGTGCGTAAGACACGTTGATGAATGAGGGCCCAGGTCAGCTCACCCAAAAAGGAGAGGCCTGACAGACATAGCAGTGCAGTTCACATGGGAAGAAGAAACCCAGCAAACAAGACTATATTTGAGAGAGCAGGTGAACATCGGGATCAACCGGGAGGCAGACGCTGTAGTTCGTTAACATGGCTTATAAAGGGCTGCCATATGTTGTAAAATGTTGTACTTGAACCCCTGATAGTGTATTTTATTTTCTCAAGTTTGAGAAAGAACATGACACTGTTGAGCCATTGTGCTATGGAAGGACTGTTGCCGGTGTAATGCGTCTCGCTAAGAGAGATGTAAATGCGATAATTGTTTTTTGTTTAGAATTAAGAGCTAGTGTCTCAGTAGGGGTTCCAAAGATTTCTATCAGTGGACATGGTAACAGATCTAAATTAAGTACTGTGGACAAAGTGTCGAAAATACCACTCCAGTAAGTGTGGAGTTCTGGACACGTAAAGAACATGTGACTAAGATCGCAGGGTGTATTATGACACCTGCTGCATTTATCCTCCACCTCCGGGTATATCTCGGAGAGCCTGGATTTGGAGAAATGAACTCTATGCAGTACTTTGAGTTGTATGATGCTGAGACGAGCACAGGACATAGTGGTGTGTATTCTCTCTATGGCCTCATCCCACCAGTCATTATTAAACTCTATCCCCAGCTCCCGTTCCCATTTGGTTTTAGCTTTGAACTGTCGTTGAATGACAGAAGGGTGTCATAGATCCTTGAGATAGATGCTCTTTGGTGTCACCTAACCTTAACCTCTCTACAGACCCCACCTAACCCTAACCTCTCTACAGACCCCACCTAACCCTAACCTCTCTACAGACCCCACCTAACCTTAACCTCTCTACAGACCCCACCTAACCCTAACCTCTCTACAGACCCCACCTAACTCTAACCTCTCTACAGACCCCACCTGCCACTAACCTCTCTACAGACCCCACCTAACACTAACCTCACTATAGACCCCACCTAACCCTAACCTCTCTACAGACCCCACCTAACCCTAACCTATTTGCATACCCCACCTAACACTAACCTCTCTACAGACCCCACCTAACCCTGACCCTCTACATACCCCACCTAACAATAACTAAGTCCCACCCCCTCATCCAGCTCTCCAAATAACCTTTATTTCTGCAGCTGAGTGCTGATGGTAGGATAGAGGAAAGGAGGGAGGGATGGAGAGAGGGATGGAGGGATGGATAGAGGGAGGGAGGGAGGGAGGGAGGGAGGGAGGGAGGGAGGGAGGGAGGGAGGGAGGGAGGGAGGGAGGGAGGGGGAAAGTGAGGTGGTAAGGGGGAGGGGGTGGCGGGTGGCGAAATGGAGGGAAGGGTTGATGAAAACAACAGATCGCTGCTCCCTAATCCCTTTGTGTCGACAGTGTTAATCCATCAGGCAAACCCAGCCCCTCCATCCAACCTCCCCTCACCCCCTGCTTCTGTACATGTACTGTACCAAGCACTCCCACCACATAAACAACAGGCAACACCACTGAAACCAATACCCGTCCAGTAGACAGTAACAGAAATACACAGCAGCATGCTCTCCTGAAAAACATAGAGCTCAGGCTCAACTCTCAACTTTGTCCTTTTTCTTTTTTAAATCTCCTCATCTGTTACCGGGTCCCTGACATACAGTAGATGTCCCACTTTGTGAATCTATGCATATAATTTACAATTATCATTGTTTTGTGTATAGGTCTGTGTGTATGTGTGAATTATTTCCCCCTTCCTTTTGGGGTATTTCCACACTCATTAATTTCTTTGTGTTGTTTGCTCTTTGGTTTTTTTGTAACGTGGCACCACAGTGTATTTACTGCAAGTGTTTTCGTGTCATAGTCTTGTTTATGAGCTGTGAGAGAAGAGGGGGGGGGGATCTGGAGAGGAGGGGGAGCGTTATGGTTGCTGTGGGGAGGAGGTTATGTCTAATGAGGTCACACCCTGGCAACCCTGTTGCTCCTCCCACTCAGCAGCCCCCCCCCCATCTTTCCCCATCAGCCCCCTCTGGAATGTGCCCACACGCTCACCCACCCCCATCCATCGCCCTCTACTCCCTTCCACTAACCCCTGCAAGAGAGCTGTCCATGGTGCTGAAAGCAAAAAATAAAAAATACAGTAACAGTGCTGCTGCGCATGGAAGGCAGTAATAAACTTGAGACAAAAACAACAATAACGAAGAAAAAAAAGGAAAGAAATAAAGACAAGGGGGGGGGGGGGGGTGAGATGTTATGAGGATGAGTTGAAAAGCACGAGGAAGCAGCGTAGGGAGTGAAAGAGAGAGAGAGAGAGAAGGAAGGGTGGGAGGGAGGGAGGGAGGAGGAGGGTACTAGTGAGGGGGAGGCTGGAGATTTGCTGGGAGGTAGGTAGCATACAGTAGGCAGTGGGCGTGTTCTTTGTGTTGTTGATCTGTAGTTCAGAAGCCCGGTCTCATCTGCTGAAGCACGGACCGACTGAGCTGAGCTGTGTCTGTGTGGACGGCCGAGAGAGAGAGAGAGAGAGAGAGAGAGAGAGAGAGAGAGAGAGAGAGAGAGAGAGAGAGAGAGAGAGAGAGACTGCTCTGCCTGGACACACACACCCTCCTGCACTGCCGCTCCTCTTCGCTCTCAGCCCCCCATGCGTACACCCTGGAAAAGGATTATATTCACCTGTGTGACACACTCCAAACACTGTGTCTGGATAGCTTCCAAGTAAGAGGAGGGAGAACCCGGGAACAAGAAGCTCTTCTGAAGTTAGAATCTGAGTTAGTGTGTGTGTGTGTGTGCGTGTATGTGTGTGCTCTTGGATTGTATCTGCAAGGGGAGTTTGATGTAAGTGTATAAGTGTGTTAGTTGGTGTGTGTATCAGGCATGCAGACTCCGGTCGGGTCTCTTCTGGCGGTGCCTACTGCCCTTGTTATCTTTAACATGTGCTAATACGTGGAGGAGTGAAGCTGGCCCCTGGCTCGGAGTTTAGTACCGTCTGGACCGGAGGGGCTGCATCTTCCCTTTCTACCCAGGGGAGGGAGCACCGGGCCGGGCATCCAGCTGCCCAGCTCCCCCTCTAGCACCGGCCTAAGGTCGCAGGGACTCGTCTTAGCAAGCCAAGCCGTTTGGACCATACGATGGCTGGAGGTCTTTGTGGATTTACGTGGAATAGTGCAGCGGAGCTCCGGGATCGGTCAGAGTTCACTCACGTGCACCGGACTCACCTGGGGAACACAGAGGAGACGTTGGTACTCAAGCCAGCGGGGACACAGTCCCATTGTAAGTATGCAGCACCATACTCATACTTAAAGTCATGCTCATATCATAACACACACACACACGCACACACACGCACACACACACACACACACACACACACACACACACACACACACACACACACACACACACACACACACACACACACACACACACACACACACACACACACACACACACACACACAAAACACACACACACACACACAAAACACACACACACACACACACACACACACACACACATGCATACATACCTTCTGATGCACACACAAACACTGTAGACATGTGTATGCAAATACAGTACATTCGCTCTTCTCACATACACTCATGCACGGTACGTACACATGCATGTACCTACGCACACTTGGACAAACATGTGTATGCATGCACACACATACACACACACACACACACACACCCAGTCACCAGGTGTCCTGTCACTTTCAATATCGGTCCTTTCCTTTCCCAGTGTATTTGGTTTCTAAGATGACCTTTGTCACCTGATCCACTGTGGTGTGTATGTGTGTGTTTGTGCGTGTGCATGCACAATTTGCACATGCATGTATATGCGAGTGCTTGTGTGTCCGATATCACGAGACCATGTAATCTTTTTGACTTGGTGTCTGTAGAATATCCACGCTGGTCTTCTCCCGTGACAGCATTGCCTGGAAACGGACATGGCGTGCCACTTTCTTTTCTGGTTTAAGCAAAGTGCACCCCGGTGTACCAACTGTTGCAGGCCGTGTCAGCTGAGGCAAAGGAAGACAGGAGAGAAGAGCTGGAATAAAGAGACAAGATAAAAAAAAAGTGGGGGTGTGGTTGGGGGCTAGGAGGGCTAGAGGTATTGCATTTTAGAGATAGAGAGGGAGTGAGTGTGTGTGGGAGGGTTGGGGGCTAGTATAAAGGAGAGGAATTGAAGTTTAGAGATAGGGAGGGAGTGTGTGTGTGGGGGGGGGGGGGGGTTGGGGGCTAGGAGTATGGAGGAGAGGCATTTAAGTTTATAGATAGAGAGGGAGTGTGTGTGTGTGTGGGGGGGGCTAGGAGTATGGAGGAGAGGAATTGAAGTTTAGAAATAGAGAGGGTGTGTGTGTGGGGGGGGGGGGGTTGGGGGCTAGGAGTATGGAGGAGAGGAATTGAAGTTTAGCGATAGAGAGGGTGTAAGACAGAAAAAGAGCAAAGGAAGATGTACTTAAAGAGACGGGTACTATGGGGATGAGAAAGATCTTACAATGCAGGTTCAACAGCATAATGTTATAGCAATGGTGTTTTACATAAAGAACTGTGCAGGAAGTCGGGCGTGAAAGGCTCGCCTGGTGTAATAAACAAGCTGTTTTCAGGGCAGGCAGAGCATTAGCTGCTGCTGCTGCTGCTGTTGCTGCTGTGGGCTTACAGGGATTAGGCAGACAAGCTTAATTCAGCTCCCATAGTGTTTGAACTCTGAAGCATTCCCTACCTCTGCACTCTTCACACATACAGCTGTAGCTGTAGACCTCTGCTCCTCATCAGCACCCGCATTTATCCCACTTCAGACGCCCTCAGATATCTAGCCGCGCCTGTTCATCAGCGATAAGACTCTGCGATGAGGTGGGGGAAAAAAACTACCTAAAATGTTTTGACAGTGGGCTCCTGTGGCCTGGTTTGAACTATTGCTGCGACAAGGTGGTGGTTTTGCCATTTTTGCTGTTATTGCCCGCCCCCCCCCCCCCCTCCTCTGTCTGAAGACCGAAACCTTATGCACAGTCCTGGGGAGGGGAGGTGTGGTAGGCAGTGCAACGGGCAGATAAACCCATTGACCTACCTCCCATGCTGGGGTTATTCATAGATAGACAGATAGAGGGATGCTGGGGCCAGACAATAGCTGGTCTCTCAGTTGGCCCTGCAATCTCCATCTGGCTGCCCTCCAAGCACCCCCCCCCCCCCTCACGCACACGCTCACAGTGCCGACAAGCCCCCTCCCCCCTCTCCACACACACTCGCACTCAGTGCTTCTCCCACACGTAAACAAGCATGAGTCTTAGACTGATCTGAAAACATTGACCTACATAAAAGCATGCACTGTCTTCTCTTCCTGCATATTCACACTGGGCTGTTGCACATAGTAGCCTACATATCGCACAGCGTGCATATACACACTTTTACTGACAAACAAACAAACAAACAAACAAACAAACACGCACACACACTCCCTGGATCACATCATTACCTGCTCAGTGCTGTGATGGGATCTACAATAGCTTTGAACAGGGCTATTTTTGTACCAAACTCTCTTGGAATTTACATTTAATTGTGCCAGGATGACAAAGGGACTGACACCAAGATGTCTTTCCTCAATGAAACATGTCCATGACATGTTTGCAAAGGACAGTTCAAAGAGATCTCAAGTATGTTATTGATGGTGCTCTATTTGAACGTGCAGTCCAGTCAGTTTCATCTGTGCATTACACTAAAACAGTGTTGTACTAGGCAGGCAAGTCAGAACTCAATGCAAAACACAACAGCACAAGAGAAAAGGTTCATTCCAGGAAATGTTTCAGAAAATGAGCTTATCCAGGAAAGCCATGACCCAATTCAAAGAGCCCCATTATGGCCACTATTAAATGTGCAGTTGAGGGAATTACATTCCCTTATCTGTCTCTATTGTTAGCCTCATAGAATGATATTCCAGGTTTCAGTGGCTTCTATTTTGGTTATGGATCAATGGAGACCATTTATATTCTCTGTATTACAAAGCATCATTTAAGCATTTAAGTGGTCGATAAGTGTCATTACAGCCCCTTGACTGTGTGTGTGTGTGTGTGTGTGTGTGTGTGTGTGTGTGTGTGTGTGTGTGTGTGTGTGTGTGTGTGTGTGTGTGTGTGTGTGTGTGTGTGTGTGTGTGTGTGTGTGTGTGTGTGTGTGTGTGTGTGTGTGTGTGTGTGTGTGTGTGTGTGTGTGTGTGTGTGTGTGTGTGTGTGTGAGTGAGAGAGAGAGAGAGAGGCAGATATAGAGAGATAATGTGTTTGTTTGTGTGTGTGTGTGTGGTGTGTGTGTGTGGATGGAGAGAGAGAGAAAAGGGATGCTTCCCATGCTCCAAGGAGAAGTATTTCACTTGTGGTCACAGACATGATGCAAGTCTTGCCACCAACACAAACCCTCTATGGGCTACATAGCCCTCAGCAACAAATGTCAGCCTTAAAACAACAGCAACATCATCACACATCATAAGTCCATGTTTGTGACATCATTATTGTACTGATGTAATCTTGCACTGTTGGTTTTCATCTCAACCTTGGTCAATTAAGGTTGATTGAATATTCTGCCAACACAAAGTATATCACTGCTGTCGGTTGCAAACCTTGTATCTCCAAACCGTTTGTTCTGCGATTAGGCAAAAAAAACTACCTCATTTCAAAATTGACAGCCATGTATTTTTTATTATTAAATGGATTTCTTGGCCCTTACAGTCGTGGAACTTGCTCACAACATCCAACAAAACATGCAAACCTTCAATTCAAGTAAATAAATTCAAATTGGCGATACAAGGTGTTCGCCCAACAACAGCGACAAGTTTGGTATACGCTCATGTATTACGTAGTGCATGTGAATCTAACGTCTTTGTTTTCTTTCTTTGTGTGTCACCTTGACTGATGCATGTCTTGTACTTCTTCAACCAGAATGCGGTGGGAGAGACTGTTGAAGAATGATGAGCTCTAAAGAGGAGGAAACTCTAGGTTTTTTCCAGTATGTTGAGGAGAGTGGGCTGAGAGCCTACAACGGCCTGGTGGCTCAGAATTTGGACCACGCCAGGAATGAGAGAAACAGGACCTATCTTCAGGAGAAAAAGGACAAGAAGAGGAAACAGGAGGAAGCCATAAAGAGGTAGGAGGAAAATTATATCTTACTACAAACAGCTCACATACATGATCTACAAACAGCTGTGTCTCTAGACAGAAAAACAGATTCATAGGAATTTCAGATTAATTGAGTGCAATTGCATTTCTCAGCCAAATAGAGTTGAGGCACACTAGAAACATGGCCATTACATACACACAATTTATGCACGTTTCGCCACTGACCACTCAGTACAGCCATGCCAACAAAACAATGTGTCATTGCTGTGACGTCCCTCTCAAATACTAACTCTGTCTCACCTTCCTCCTAGTCTCTCCTCTTGTGTTTCCACCCGGGTCCTGCAGATGTCCTCATGTGTCTCCCTCGTGCACTGGGTGTATCACCTGCTGTCATCAATCAGTCATTACACGCCCTTTTGTACTTATGTCTGTTTCCCCCAGTCAATCACTGTTTAGTCGTTGGTCTGATTCATGTAGTCTGTTCTTTCTCAAGCTGCTACTTGTATAGTAGTTATTTTCTGCCTGTCAGCCACCCTGTTTGGCCTGCCTGCTCTATAGGGAGGTGTATTCTGATGTCACTTTAGTTTACCGCTCGGTCCACCCGTATAGGGATTTATCATTGGGAAAATGTATTATCGGCTATTGTAATAATTCTGCCTCATGAACATTGGCAAGCTTTCCATTTTTGCACAAAATGTTTTCCCTTCTATCACTAACATTATTGTTTAAGCATTTTTGGTTGAAATAAAGTTAGTTATATGGTTGTTTAATTTGTCATTAAAAAAGAACTACACTTACCAGTAATTAACAAAGTAGCATGGTAATAATACGTAGGTTATTGATCAATAAATGTATTGATAAATACATTTATATTACAAATGATACACCAGTAGAAGTCATGTTATTTCCTCATTGTCCTTGCTGTGTTGCCTGCCGTTGCCTCAAAACAATAGGACTGAGGCGATATTTAGCCAGGCGACAGAAGTTGCTGCGCGATCGTCGCTCGAAAATCTCCTGCCGTGTGGGTTGTCTCATTCATAACAATGCAAGCGATACAATTCTGTCGGTCGCCTCGCTTAAAAAGTCGGTCGCCTGGCAAAAATCGCCCGCCGTGTGCGGCTCACGTAATACACGTCACGGCCATTTTGTAGTTCCCCAGTGAACGAAAACATAAAGGTTATAACTTTGCTACCTTTACGATTAATTGCGAATTTTTTCATGTTGAGCTATAGATTGTGGATGAATACACACAGAAAGGTACACCATACCAATGTTCATGCTTTATTTGTTTTAAAACGAGACGATTTAGAAATGTGCCCATTGGAAATACATTGCAATTTCAAGAGGGGTGGACCACGCGGTAAACAGCAATGACGTAACCACTACACCTCCCTAATACATACTGTGTATACCCATTGTTGGGTTGTTCTGGTCATCTGCCTCCTGAGTGTAAGTTCAAGTAAGCCAGCATGGATCCAGCAACTCGCTGCATGCAGCAATCCAAGCCCAAGGTAACACCATTGGCTGTCATGAGAAGCTCCTTCGGGACGTCATAATGGAGCTGCAGCATATCACGACCGCCTCTGTCAGACTACGAGCGCCACCCCTGTTTCCACCTCTCCACCTGCTGCCTGGCCATCACACAGCCCACCCACCACAGGAACCCTGGTTATCTCCACTGGGAAGCTGCCATGCCTTTCTCTTCCAGTGCCCCTTGGTGTTGGAAGTGGACAGTGCCGGTTAGGCTAGTCCAACTAACACCTCTCCTGAAAGGCTAACCGGCACTGTCCGCTTTCCATTCATTGTGCTAAGCTAGGCTAACGTGCAGCCAGATAGCTTTCTACTGAACGCACAGAGAGGAAACTGGCATCTACTGTAGCTTCTTGTCTCTCTCTCTGGAGAAGAGAGACAAGCCGGGACCCATCCCATGCAGGCCTTTGTGGAAGAGTCATCGGTTCACCTCACTGTTCCGTTAAACCTCAGTGTCTCCGGTAATTGTCACAAGAACATCCAGTTACTATATCTTTTGGACTCCCTGTGGACTGCTGTCGTCCTGCATCTGCCATTGTTGGAGAAACACAACCCTCATATTAACTGGACCACAGGCACTGTTACGGGTTGGAGTTCATTCTGCAATCAGCATGGTCTGAAATGAGCTATTGTCACGCCCTCATTTGTCCTCTCTGCTCCTTCTTGTCTGGATGAGTTCCCTGACCTGCCTGAGCTTCCCCAGTCTATCTGGATGTCAAAGAGGTGTTCAGTAAGCGCTGTGCCACACTACACACTCTTATGACTGTGGCATAGACCTGTTACCTGGTACCATGCCGCCTCATGGTCACGTGTACTCCCTCACTGCCCCAGAGAATGAGGCCATGGAGGCCATTAATGAGTCTCTAGCAGTTGGCCTCATTCCTCCATCATCCTCTCCCGCTGGTGCTGTGGACAAGGAAGACAAGTCACTCAGACCCTGCATTGAGTCCTGTGGCCTCAACAACATCAAAGTCAAGAACCACTATCCCCTCTTCTGCATCCCCTCTGCTTTCGAGCTTCTCCGCGGTGCTGCCATCTTCACCACGTTTGACACTTAGCTTATCTAGTGTGCATCAGAAAAGGAGATGCGTGAGGGCGGCTGAGTGGCGCAGTGGGCAAGGCGCTCGCCACTAACGCAGGAGATGCTGGTATTGAGCCCAGCTCTCGGCGTTGCTACCGGCTTGGCCGGCCGTCATACTAACACAATTGGCAGTGTTAGAGGGTGGGAAAGCCGGTGGGTGGGGATTGGACGTTGTGGACAGCGACTCCTACAGGTCGGTTGGGTGACGCCGATACTCCCACGCGTTACTCCTCGCCACAGAGTTCGAGCTGTTGCGGTGAAAAGATGCGACAGGCTGCCTCCTCGTGTACCGGAGGGGACACGTGATGCAAGGCTTCTATCCTCACTACAGCCGAACAGTGGGAGGCATAGTCTAGCAATGTTCAAGACAGGGGAGGGAAGAATTGGAAATATGAAAATTGGGATGGGAGAAACATTTTAAATAAGGAGAAAAAGTGGATAAAAAAAAATTAAAAGGAGATGAGTGGAAAACAGCTTTCAACAACCCCAGTGGTCACTATGAGCCTACACCTGGCTTTCACCACCGTGGCACGGGCTATGATTGGGAGGGCTATGGTCCGGAGGAACGGTGCCGAGTTCCTGCCAGGGACATCTTGGACCCGGCACTCATCACGGACTTCCTCATCCTCAGCCTGGTGGGACGTTAGGAGATGTCCCTAGAGGTGTGTGTGGGGGGGGGGTCCTATCACAGCTGTGACGTCCCTCTCCAATACTAACTCTGTCTCGCCCTCCCTCTCGTCTCTCCTCTTGTGTCTCCACCCAGGTCCTGCAGATGTCCTTGTGTGTCTCCCTCGGACTAAAGGGAGTGTCTCGCACTAGGTGTATCACCAGCTGTCATCAATCTGTCATCTCCCCCGGTTGTTGTCAATCAGTCATTACCCCCTTTTGTACTTATGTCTGTTCATTCTCAAGCTGCTACTTGTATAGTAGTTATTTTCTGTCTGTCTGTGTCAGAGCAGTCAGCCAGCCATCCCCACCTGATACTCTGTGTCTGTCCTGCTTATTAAATATACCCATTGTTTGGTTCTCGTCATTTGTCTCCTGAGTTTTCTGTCTGCACTTGGATCCATATTCTTGCAAGGTCATTACAGTATCTGTCCCCTACTGTCATCTATACACTTATCCTCCTCTATTCAGGATGGGCCACAGCTTTGCCCTCCTACAGGGAAATTACATTTAGATTTAGAACAGCATTAACAGAGATAGGAAGCATTCCCACAGAGTTTATGGAGAATTCACATTGTGCACATGAATCCGTTCCCTGTCTGGCTCAGTTCTGCA